>NC_045985.1:20258761-20558761 GCF_010909765.2 Amblyraja radiata | reverse complement strand
GCTGGATTTTCTCCTGGGTCGGGGGTGACAAGCCTCGATGTTGTTGCAGTCCAGGTGTATTCCCTTGGACTGCAGGAAGGCCGCCACCTGTTGCTCCGTGGAGCTAGTATCCATTTCCCCGGGCTCCCCCCGTTGTCGTCGGTCACCGCCCGCGCGTATGACCGGGGCTTTACACTGAGCCCGGTGATGATGACGTTGTTCGCTCTGGTATACTGCTCCAGGTCCGCAACTCTGCTCTCCAGGAACACCAGACGCCGGTCCTTTTCGGCGTTCTGGATCCGGAGAGCCTTTACCTCCGCCACCAGGTCGAGGATGGCTTTCTGCTGCTGTTTGACGGCAGAAATCTCCTCCGTCATAAAGTCCAGCGCTCTCTTTATTTCCTCGCCTTCCTCCGCTGTTATTGCCTTCTTTGGAGGCATAGCCGCCCGCCGGTTAGCCTTTCATGCGGGTCCACAGGTAAAGCGGGGCCTCACCGCCTCTGTGACTCCATGCTTGACTCCATTTTTAATGATCTTGATCAGCTGAGGAAAATGAGGAAATGTCCCTAGCTTATGCTTGGAACTTCACCAATTAAGATGTTCCATGTTAGATTGATAAATATTTGCAGACTGTAAAAAAAATTCTGCAAATAACACAGGTTTTGCCAACGGCTTGTGATAAAAAGTTCTGAACGTGGTTTCCCTAGACCATCCTGCTGTAGCCAGGATGTGGTCCATCGGCACGTTCATTCTTTCCACCGTTGATGTGGATGCTGCCCTGGTGGAGTGAGATTTATACAAATTAGTGTCAATCCCGGCAGCTTTTAGTACCTGCTTGATCCATCTCGAAATGGTTTGGCTCGTCACCCGACCATGAGATTTTTTATGACTGACCATATATTTTTTATGATTTTTTATGGCGTTTTCACTCCCTCGAATATTGTTAGTTGTGTCTATATAGGACAGTAGGTGGGTCATGACACATAACCGTGGTTCTGGTGGGTAAGCCCGGAATGCCACGACTGGACTTGGTGTTCCTGGCCTGCTCTGTTTGATCAGTCCCTGGATCACAAACGAGATCTGGTCTGGAGCTGTAATCATGTTGTCCAGTCGTAATCGATGTAGAGACTGGACCCTCTGTGCGGATACAAGTGCCATTAACATGAGCGTTTTGAGTGTCGATTGTTCCAGGCTGAGGGATCTGGCTGGTGGCCATCCCCTGAGGTAAGTCAGGACCACTCTGACATCCCATATATGGGTGTACCTTGGTCTTGGGGGTTTGGTATTGTAAATGCCTTTCATTAATTTTACCACCAGCGGGTGAGATCCCATGGCCTGTTGTCCTGGTGCTAGTGTTAAGTAGGCAGACAGGGCACTTCTTGCTGTGTTGATGGCACTGTAGCTGAGTCCTTCTTCGTAGTGAAGTTTGGCCAGGAATTCCAGTACGTTGGTGACTGATGCAGTTGTGTAGGTGGTCCCTGTATCCAGGCAGTACTTTACCCATTTTTTGATACTGGACAAGTACTGTTTTTTAGTGGATGTTCGGAGGGATGCTGACATGGTGTCGACGGTTCTGATAATCCCAGTCCCAGAAATGGTCTGTTCAGAATCTGCAACCCAGGAGTTTGATTTTTTCATGGCATGGGTGGCTTATGCCTGACACTGGGTGTTTTAATAACTCTGGGTCACTGGGAAATATAATCGGAGTTTCAACAACCATGTCATGGAGTATCGGGAACCATGGCTGCGTAGGCCAGTCGGGTACTATCAAAATACCTGAAGCAGAGTCCATTTGTATTTTGCGTAGTACCGGACTAATGAGGCAGATGGGAGGAAATGCATAGAAGAAGAAATTTCCCCAATCCAGCGCGAACGCAACTACCGCTGCTGCCTCAGGGTCTGGTTCCCAAGCGACATACATAGGTACCTGGTGATTTAGTCTTGATGCGAATAAATCGATATCTGGCGTGCCATATTGCTTGACAATTTTTGCAAATATTTTGGGGTTTAACATCCATTCGATGTTGTCATTAAATTTATGTGACCTGGTGTCTGCCACTGTATTTAGCTTACCTGGTAGGTAAGTTGCTGATAGCCAAATATGTCTTTCGACACACCATTGCCAAATTGTGTTAACCAACTTGTCGCATGATAACGATTTTATGCCGCCCATATGGTTAATGTAGGCCACCACCGTAGTATTATCTATTTGTAACCGAACATGCAAGTGATGCATATTTGATGCATATGCTTTTAAACCATAGAAGGCACCCAACATCTCTAGATAATTTATGCCCAGTGTAAGTAGTAATGACGACTCAGGGTTAGTCCATCTACCACCTGTGCTGGATATGGCGTTAGTTGCTCCCCAGCCTTGAGCACTGGCATCTGTTTGGATAACTAACGTAGGGTTAGTGACGATAATAGGGCTGAAACTATGCCAAACGTTTTTTGCCCACCACTGTAGTTCTGATATTGCTTCAGTGGGTAACTTCATGACACGATCATAATGACCTGCATGTCGTTTTAGTGCCTGTACCTTTGCTCTTTGTAAGTTTTGATAGTGCAAAGGTCCGAATTGCGTAGCTGGAAATGCTGCTACCATTTTCCCAATTACTCTTGCTACTTGTCGAATAGTTGGTCGTTCGTTGACCATTAAATTGTTGCATGATTGTGCCAATGCAACTGTTTTGTCTCTTGGCAAAGTTACAGTCATGTGGACTGAATTTATTGTGAAGCCCAAGTAGTCCATAGTTGTGGATGGCTTCAACTTAGATTTATCTGGATGTAAGACAAATCCCAGGGTTTCGAACAACTGTTTGATAGCTGATACAGCTGACATAGTCAATTCCATGGTTTTGCCTACTATTAAGATATCATCAAAATATGCGATGACAATATGTTTTTGTCTTCTTAATATTGCCAAGGCTGGTTTTAGTATCTTGGTGAATAATCTTGGGGCTGATGTTAAACCATTGGGTAACGCTTTAAACTGCCATTGTTGCCCCATCCAGGTAAACTTCAGGTATCTGCGATGATCCTTGTGAATAGGTACTGAATAGTAAGCATCTTTAAGATCAATGCTTGCCATGTAGTATCCTTTGGAAATTAGTTGTTTGGCAGTAACAAACGTTTCCATTTTGAAATGTATATACTTAACAAACATATTTAGTGAACTTAAATCAATGATGATGCAACATCCACCATCTTTTTTGGTTTTAGTGAATATATTTGATACAAATTCCAAGGGTTCATGTTTTGTTTTTTCAATTATACCCTTTGTAATTAGTCTCACCAGTTCAACTTGTCCCTCTCGTTTTTCTTTCACTGAGAGGGAAAATACCCTTTGGGGTGAATGTTGAACTGGTGGCAATTTTCCTATTATGAATTGTATTTTGTATCCACTAATGCCATTGAGTATATACTGATCACTCGTGATAGACTCCCATGCTTCTTTAAACTGGTGTAATCTCCCCCCTGTTAGTATTAAGCCCCTACTTTCTATATTCTGGTAGGAACCAGACCCATCTACCTCCATGGTTATGGGTATTTCCTCTGGTTCCCGCCAGTCCAACGAGGCTTGCGCGTTGTCTGACGTGGTGTTGACGTTGGGGGGTGGCGCATTTTCCATGGGGTCCGCTCTGGGCCCTGGTCTAAAAAAGACTTATGGCGATAGAATGCGGACCCCGAGCTTTCACCAGTCCCATATGGTAGACGTCGACTGGTGGACGCGACGGGGTGCTGCCGCTTGGTGTTTATTGTTCTTGGTTTTTTTCGACAATATGTCGATTACTGATCATTAAAGACCCTCAAAATGTCCAGGGTAAGGGCAATTGTGAGGTCCGCCAGGTTTTTCGCGAAGGATTTGTATTTATCAATCTTTAGGAATTCCATGAGCGTGTCGTTCCACGCGTGCCATTTCCCACGAGCACCCATCACGAATCCAAAGAATTTTATAGTTGTTCCTTTTGTCACTCCAGCAATCTGTCCCCTCAGATGTTCATACTTCTCGGTCTTTTCCTTCCACGCACGTTCCAATTCCATACTGTTGCTCTCGTACCGCACCGTAACATCGACCACTGCCACTTCCTGCCCCTTGACAAAGATCAAGTCCGGCTTCCATAGTTTCCCATCCTCTGTCCTGAACCTTGGTTCGATGTGTACGTCCCAATCGTGCCTTGCAACCATCGCCTTCAGCTTGTCCAAGATCTTGTTATGGCGCTTAATTCGTGCGTTCTTTACTGAGAGACATTGCCCTGAGATGTGTGCCAACGTTTCATTGGCCATTGCACATCTTCTGCACTGTTTGGCCATGTTGGTCCGGCCATATGAAATTGTGCACCTTGTGGGATACAAGTTGCACCTCAGTAGTAGTCTTTTAATAAATAGAGATTGTTTTATTGTACGATGCCCATACAGCCATGTATTGGATGTTGGGTCGTTCCTATAGTAATGGATGCCGGGGCCCTGGGCCAAAAGCTTGGACCACTTATCGAATTCCCAACTGCGCCAACCCGCGTATTTATTTGCGGGTTTGGCGTCTCCTTCCGTTTCGGGTAAACTCTCTTCCATCTCCACAATGGTTGAGAGGCCCGCCTCTTCGTTCTCATTTGATTGTGCGGGCTCGAGAAATTCTTCGATTTCACGTAGCACCTTGAGATTTCTCAGGTTTTTAATGTGCTCCTCGTTGTTTCTACCCCTGAACTGGAATGATGCCGAGATGACTGCATCCTCTGACCTTTCCAGGGATTCGAGTTTTCTAATTATTGCTGATGGGATTTGCACCTCCAGTTTTGGTATCCCGAGGCCGCCATCCTTGTGTTTGGAATAGAGAATTCCATCTGTTGTCTCTGCAGGAAGATGTAATATTTCCTTCACTGTTCTTGGTTTGCTCGTCCCGGGCCCAGCCTTCATGAAAGTTTTTGAGGCCTCTTCCATATCCTTCATTCGCTTAGTGAGGTCATTGCCAAAGAGCAGTATGTCTGGCTCAGTGGCTGGGGTTTTGCACAACCCCGCAAATTTAGGATTGATGGCAGGTCTTATTATTTCTTTACGCAGGTTGTTGATTTCAAATTGCGTATTGCACAACAGCGCGAGAGTATCTTGTTGGTTGGTGGTCATCTCGGTGTTGTCCACGGAACGAGCAAACGAAGTGATGGCTGACGGTACAGAAAATTGCTGGGGAAACTCAGCGGGTGCAGCAGCATCTATGGAGCGAAGGAAATAGGCGACGTTTCGGGCCGACGTCATGGCTGACGTCATGGCTGACGTCAGGAGCCTGAGGATCCGCTGCAGTTTTAGCTCCTGGTGTCAGATGTTTGCCCCAACGTGCCCCCAGATTTGGCTGTTTACAGTTGGCACTTTGAGGGACTCACAGTTCTCTGGAGCTGTATATGTTTCTTAAGCCTCATTGACCACCTGCTCCTGTAGGGCCCTGTTGGAGAGGTAGTTGATGCTGGCCGCTAGTTTGGCATCTAACGGTCTTCCTGCACGTGGGGTTGCCACGTAGCGGTTCACCACACCCAGCAGCTCTTCCTGTTCCTGCACCCCTTGCATACCCCCGAGATCTTCAGCCATCGTCCCCTCTTCTTGACCAGCCCAGTCCTGGTCACCAAAGCTACCCGCGGGTAAGGAAGCAATAGACAGTGCACAAGGCACTGTGGAGGGAGTGCCTGACCTCCCCCTGCGAGAGCGCCCCTCACGAGGCGCATCTCGCTGGAGCACCTGCTTGTTGGAGTGGAGAGACGTCCCCGTCCGACGTGTCGGAAACCACCGGCCGGACGCTTTTCCTGGTAGCTTTACATCCAGCCCGCTGCTCAGGCTCGGCACGGTGTCGGGAATAGCGGAGCGCTCGGCAAGCGGTCCTACCGCCTGTTGCTGCCCCCCCCTGATGGAACGCTCCTCTGGTGGAGTCGAACGCGGGACAGATTTCTTTGAGAGCCTTTTCTTGGATATATTCATTCTGAAAGCAAAATCAGATGGCTCTCCTTTCGCAAGTAAAGCCGACCTCAGTTTAACTTACCTGACCGTCCGTCTTTCAAATTGCAGCGGGAGCGCCTGACTCCCGCTGTAGCCGCTGTTGCACTGCTGGCGTAATGTCGCGCATGCGTGCTGAGCAGGTTCTTCACGTAGTCACTCACGTGACTCCGAAGTAAAATTCATAACTCGTCAGTGCAAAAAGTTGCACACTAATTAATTAAGCTAATTAATAGATCTTCTATCTATACTGATGTAAAAGCTCAGTGGTATCAAATAAAATAATATTCATGACAAAGTTAATATGTCAAGGAACCATCTACTCTTCATCTGAATCTTCATCAGATTCCAACTCTTTTGTAGTGGTAGAGTTTCTGCAGTCAACAAACTTACATAATTCAGTACATGGCACACCATGCTGTTGACATGAGCATCTTCCTTTCCCTGTATTTGACCTCACCGCTAGTTTTCTTTCATGATCAGGAGGTTAGTTCGAGCATGTGCTTGGAGCTGGAGGCAGATCACCCCAGTCAATGTTTTGGAAGGATTATCCTTCCTTTGGCTTTCAGGTACTTGACATCCTGGGCAACTGACAGCAACTTTCCCAGATTCTGTGTGCTGGCTGCCCGTTCTGATGATCCATGCCAACAAGTTGTACAGTTCAGCTGGGCCAATCTCTTCAGCCTTATCTAATATTGCGTCAGATGTTGGGGGCCATTGGATGGGGTTTGGTACGATGGGACGATGATCCTCCGTGTTGATTTTCACTGACAGTTTCGCTGCTCTCACTGTCCTCACTTGAATTATCTTGTATAACAACTTCGACTTTTTTACATTTCCTTTCAACGGTCATGTCCTGCAGTTTTCTATTCTTAAAATTGAGTCAATAATGTATGTGAACACGCACATAGCCTCGGCTCTATTGCTGCACAAGTTCATGTCCTTGTATTCTTGTGTATTGCTTAGTGTAGCAGATGGGAAATGTTGTTCATGGTCATTTTGTCATCGTCAAATTCTGTGCGAAACACTTCCTCACACACTTCAAAGAACGCTAGAAAGTATTCAGAAGGCTCCATCAAGGAACCAAAGTCAGACGTAGATGTATCATATGCTTTATGATGGATGAATATGAGGGCAGGATCAACTAAAGGTTCATCAGGTCCTAGTAGAACTTCTCTGCATGTCTGGTATTTTGAGGACAGTTTATGTGATGTGATGATGCTGCCATGTGTATTCTCTTCAAGGAGATCAAGTGAAATGCTGCAGACTGCATTGTTCTGTTTTGTCTTATTGGCATGGGAGAGAGATGGAGATGATTTAATTACTCTCTTCTTTGTCAGTGTTTGCCGTTGTTACGACTCCCGAATGCAAGTACTTCAGAGCCGCGTAACACAAGTCAAAAACCAGGTTCAAGTTCAAAAACAGTTTTAATTATTCATTGGAACACAAAACCCAAACCTGATTTTAAACAACCCAGTCAGGGATATGGATAAACTGACAAACAATTTAACAATGCTCCAGCCAGCCACGTAATGGGCCGTCGAACCGGAGACTCTAAAACCTGCCTAAAGAGATATAACCCTGAAACCAAAATACACGAAAACTCTAAGGTCAGCCCTTATCCGTCCCAATTCAATATCTGTTAACAAGGAATGGTGAAAGTACACAAAGTTCTATGCCATGTGGTCAGGCTTTCCTCGGCTCACACCAGCAGTCTGCTCATCAGTCAGGGTCTACGAAGAAGAGAGAGAATCCTGGGAAGCTCTGGTATTTATACTTCAGATGAGTCACCCGTCACCTGACGCAGCTTGGCCAATCGGGTACAGGAGCCTTTAACCCCTCGATTCCAGACTCACAGCCACGAGGCCTGTACGTGGGAGAGAAACAGAGAAAGGTAAGTACATAGCATTCACCAGGAGGGGGAAGCGCCTAACACCCCCACCCAAAGATACTGAATAAGTTTCTGAAAATGAACTAAAAAACACCACCAAATTTCAGCAACTATTCAGTAGCACAGACATCACTGGCGCGACAATGCATCAGCCAATACATTATCCTTGCCACGGATATGCCTGATCTCCAAGTTGTAATCTTGCAGCTGCAAACTCCAGCTCATTAACCGCCGGTTCTTATTCCGCATATTCTGCAAGAATACCAAAGGATTATGATCCGTGAGTACGATGACAGGGACATTCGAGGAGCCAACATAAACCTCGAAATGAGTCAGAGACATTACAACAGCAAGGGTTTCTTTCTCAATGGTGGAGTACCACTTCTGATGACGATTAAACTTCTTAGAGAAGTACGAAACTGGATGCTCCACCCCATCTGAATCATCCTGTAGAAGATCACTAGCATCTACTGCCAGCTTAAATGGACGCTCAAAATCAGGTGCCGCAAGCACAGGTGCGCGCACCAGAAGACTTTTGGTCTGATCAAAGGCTTGTTGACACTCTGCGGACCACACAAAAGCTACCTTCGGACTCAGCAAATCCGTCAAAGGGGCAGCCACCGCAGAGAAGTTTGGACAGAATCCTCTATAGTACCCAACCATAGCCAGATACCTACGGAGTTCAGTCCTAGAGGTTGGAGCAGGAAATGCGACAATATGCCCCACCTTTTCCTTGAGAGTGCGAACCTGACCCCGGCCCACTACCTTACCCAGATACGTTACCGTGGCCTGGCCAAACTCACACTTCCCCAGATTGATCGTTAGGTTTGCCTCCGCTAGACGATGAAATACCTCCTTCAGATGACCGATGTGTTCGAACCACGACCTGGAGCACACAACCAAATCATCAAGGTATGCCTCACAGAAGGACAAACCAGACAATACAATGTTCACCAACCGTTGGAAGGTTGCCGGCGCATTGCGCATCCCAAATGCCATTACCGTGTACTGAAGAAAGTCATCAGGCGTAACGAACGCAGAGATCTCCCTCGCCCGCCTAGTCAAAGGGACTTGCCAATAGCCTTTTAACAAGTCCAACTTAGACACAAAAGATGCACTTCCCACACGATCCACGCAATCCTCCATCCGTGGAAGAGGATAGCAATCCGGCTTAGTTACACTATTTAATTTCCGATAGTCCATGCAAAACCTGTCCCCCCCATTAGCCTTCGTCGCCAGTAGACACGGAGAACTCCACGGGCCACAACTAGGTTCAGCAATGCCATGCCGCCGGATATAGTCAACCTGACTTCTTAGACGATGACGCTTGTCAGGGTTGACCCGATACGGATGCTGTTTAATTGGCGTAGCACCGGCCACGTCAATGTCATGCTGCAGCACAGACGTCTGAGAAGGCACATCCGAGAACAGTGACACATTTGACTTCACCAAAGCAAGCAGGTCACCCCGCTGACTTCCAGTCAAATGAGACAACCACAAGGGAAGCGTCTCCAAAGCCTCAGAGTTACTCAGCTTTCCCTGCGTCACTGCCACAGACAACCGTGCCTCCCCCACATCACCACCCGTGTCAGGGGGCAGCACCACTGCAGCCAAAACAGGCTTAGACGAAACCGAAGGACATAGCTCCGACCCATCAACCTCCACAGGCTCCTGCTCATGGTACTGTTTCATCATGTTGACATGACAGAGCTGAGTCTTACGCCTCCGATCAGGGGTACCAATAACGTAATCCCTCTCACCAACCTTCTTAACCACCTGATAGGGACCGCTATACCGAGCCTGCAGACTGGAACCAGGAATAGGCAACAACACCAGGACCTTGTCACCTGGAGAAAAATTCCTACTAGAAGCCTTCCTGTCGAACCAGTCCTTCATCCTAGACTAGAGGCAAGATTACCCATTGCCAGTTCGCATGCCCTCCTCAGTCTAGAGCGAAAAGTACAGACGTGGTCTAAAATACTACGTTTTGTATCCTCCTGCAACCATTTCTCCTTCAGGACCCTCAACGGACCACGTACAGTATGCGCAAACACCAGGTCAGCAGGACTGAACCCTAAAGACTCCTGCACGACCTCACGCACCGCAAACATAACTAGATGAACTCCCTCATCCCAGTCTTTTTCAAACTCCAGGCAGTAAGTCCTCAACATAGATTTCAAAGTCTGGTGAAACCACTCGAGAGCTCCCTGGCTCTCAGGATGATACGCACTGGAGTAACAATGCTTAATATCTAACAACTTCATTACCTGACCAAAAACCTTCGACATGAAGTTGGTACCTTGGTCACTCTGCACCACCTTGGGCAAACCGAACAATGAAAAAAACTTAGTGAGAGACTTAACAATTGCAGGGGCAGTAATTCTACGCAAAGGGACCACCTCCGGAAAGCGGGTAGTCGCACACATAATTGTTAATAAAAACTTGTTGCCCACCCTTGTCCGAGGTAGAGGGCCCACACAATCAACTAGAATCCGCTCAAACGGCTCACCGACCACAGGGATTGGATATAAAGGCGCAGGAACAATCGATTGGTTCGGCTTTCCTGCCACCTGGCAAATGTGACAACACCTGCAGTGCTGTTTCACGTCCTTTTTCAACCCTGGCCAAAAAAAATTCCGTAAGATGCGGTCATACGTCTTATTGACCCCCAAATGTCCACCCAGAGGACCATCATGAGCCAAACAGAGTATCTCGTCCCTATACCGACGAGGCATCACAATCTGATCAACCACGCTCCAATCATCATGCCCAGATATATCCAAGGGAGACCACTTTCGCATCAGTAAGCCATCCCTTAGAAAATACCCCTTTGCTGTGGAATCCATATCCCCCTCAGGCACTGCGCAGTCGAACAGATCAGATAAACCTGGATCACTCTTTTGCTCCTCAACCAGCCGGTCACGTGACAGTGACACCGGCATATTTCCAGACATTATCCCATCTTGAGATGGAGAAACACCCTTCACAACACAGGATCTATCATCCTGATCCCCAAAAATGCTCTCACTCAGGTCCACCACATCCTCAAACTTCGCCTGGCTCTTAGCCATAGCCCTCGTGACAGCACAAGCTGCGAAGACCTTTGGATGCTGCATAGCCAATCTATCAGGACTCTGCACCATCGGAACAGCCGTCACCTCAGGAGTGACTAAAACTCTACCTCCTGCCAAGTAATTCCCCAAAATCACAGAAACCCCCCCAACGGGAAAACACGGCCGTAACCCAACAGTTACCCGGCCTGAAACCAACTCGGACTCGAGACGCACGGTATGCAAAGGCACTACCATGTCATCCATCCCGAATCCTACCACTGGGACACTTGACCCAACCGATGATTCCCCAGAAAACGGCAGTACACCATCCAATATAAAGGACTGAGTAGCACCAGTATCACGCAAGATGGATACTGGAACTCTATCACCCCCACCCTCTAGAGAAACAAAACCATTCATGATGAACGCAGAATAATTCCTACACTCATCAGACTCAGGCACCTCAGGTACGACAGGTGCCTTCTGTGCACCCACCAAAGCCACAGGCTTTGCATTTTTCTGCTTCAGAACGGGACACGACTTTAACATGTGCCCTCTCCTTCTACAATAGTAGCACACAGGACCTTCATTAGTCCTCACATTTCCGTCAACCTTATCCGCTCGGACCTCCCCCTGTATCAACGTGCTGCCACTTGCAGGCACAGAAACAGCTTTGACACTGCCCCCGGCGATACCACCACGATCAACCGGCCGTGCACCAAAACTATAGGATCGCCCAACAAAATCAGATTTATGAGTCAATACATACTCATCTGCCAACACCGCAACCTTAGACACCTCAATCACCTTCTGCTCATTAAGGTAAGTAGTAACCCTCTCAGGGAGACAGTTCTTAAAGTCTTCCATAATCATCAAGGCCCGCAGTAGCTCAAAATCCTTCACTCCTTGAGAAGCGCACCACCTGTCAAAAAGTGCCTCCTTCTCCCTAGCAAACTCCACATAAGTCTGACTATCAAACTTCCTAAAGCGCCGGAACTTCTGCCGGTACGCCTCTGGAACTAATTCATAAGCCCTTAATACTGTAGACTTCACACACTCATAGTCCAGACTGCTTTCAACAGATAAAGACGAGTACACCTCCCGTGCTTTACCCACAAGGACACACTGCAATAGCAAGGTCCACACGTCCCTAGGCCACTTCAAGGACAAAGCCACCCGTTCAAACACTGTGAAATACTTGTCCACATCCTCCTCACGAAACGGGGGAACCAGGCGGATGTTCTTGCTCATATCAAACTCCCGTTCCCTAGAAGAAACCCGGGAATTATCTATTTCTTTTTCCCGCAGCTGAAATTCAGCCCTTTTGGTTTCCTCCTCAAGCCGTTTCATTTCAAGAACATGCATGAGCTCTTTCTCTTTTAACAAAGAGGCAATTCTCTGTGACTCAAGCTCCATCTCCTTCAGTTTAATGACGGCCTCCATGTTCTGAACTGGCTGAACAGAAGGTGGGGGACTGTCTGCACCACCAGGCAAAACCCCACCCTCCACCAACGCAGCCCACAACTCCGATTTAATGGAGTGTTTCTTTGAATGCTTGTCAATAGTCACGGCATAGTTCTCAGCCAGCAAAATCAAATGCTCCTTCGTACATCTATCAAACAACTCCCGACTAGGAGCCTCAACAAATTCTTTCACCTTAAATTCCATTTCTAATGTAGCACCAAACCACCAGCTAAAACTTGGGCACTAATGCTACCACAAACAGGGAAGAAAAAATTCCCTCACAACACACAGACTTCCTCAGTCCAGAAGCCTACCAAAAAACCCCCCTAAAAACGTCTAGGGTCCTCAAAACTTAGGACGAGCCACCATTTTGTTACGACTCCCGAATGCAAGTACTTCAGAGCCGCGTAACACAAGTCAAAAACCAGGTTCAAGTTCAAAAACAGTTTTAATTATTCATTGGAACACAAAACCCAAACCTGATTTTAAACAACCCAGTCAGGGATATGGATAAACTGACAAACAATTTAACAATGCTCCAGCCAGCCACGTAATGGGCCGTCGAACCGGAGACTCTAAAACCTGCCTAAAGAGATATAACCCTGAAACCAAAATACACGAAAACTCTAAGGTCAGCCCTAATCCGTCCCAATTCAATATCTGTTAACAAGGAATGGTGAAAGTACACAAAGTTCTATGCCATGTGGTCAGGCTTTCCTCGGCTCACACCAGCAGTCTGCTCATCAGTCAGGGTCTACGAAGAAAAGAGAGAATCCTGGGAAGCTCTGGTATTTATACTTCAGATGAGTCACCCGTCACCTGACGCAGCTTGGCCAATCGGGTACAGGAGCCTTTAACCCCTCGATTCCAGACTCACAGCCACGAGGCCTGTACGTGGGAGAGAAACAGAGAAAGGTAAGTACATAGCATTCACCAGGAGGGGGAAGCGCCTAACAGCCGTGTTAAGATAAATTTGTCACAATCGCGGAACTGTTTGCTTGTTTTGTTAGTTCAGCTACCATAACCATTCGAAAAGCACATCGAAACTCCTTTGCTGATGGATTGTCTCGGAATCCGCCCTTTTGTCGAACAGTAGAGAACAAATTCTCAACAATATCCTGATTAAGCCAAGATGTGAACAGAAAACTAGCGTCTGTGCTTTCCTTCATGTGCTGCCACAGCTGTGAAATGCAAGAAATTGCAAGCTGCCATCCCTTGACAAACAACACATGTTTTGATCCAAGCACTGTCAAGCTTTGGAGTAAAGGTAAGCATGAATCAAAAAATGACATGCGCAGAATTTCTGAAATAGGTCTCCTCAACTTTTTATTTTTTTTATTTTTTTTTAAATTTATATTTTTATTAGAAGTAGACATATTATAAAATATAGTTACATATTATAGTAAAAAAACTTTTCATATACATCATGATTCATGATTCATGATTCAAGAAGTTTATTGCCATGTCAACAAGTTGATAGGAATGTGTCTTGGTTCGCTCTCAGACAGATACAATACAGTACAATACAACCACCACATACACCACAATAAATAATACAGACAATACCGTACGAAGGACAATATATACAGGGAGGACAGTACCCAGCAGCGTCATGTTAAGCGTAAGTGCAAGTGCAAAAGAAAGTGCAGAGTGATTAGTGCAAATTCAAATATCTGATGGCTTGGAGGTAGGTGCTGTCTCTGAAGCGAGATGTTTTACTTTTAATGCTTCTATATCTCCTTCCTGATGGGAGGAGATTAAAGAGGTAATGTGCCGGGTGAAAGTGGTCTGCTATGATTTTTTTGGCCTTTCAGTCATACATTATTAAAATTTTCAATTATCAATTACTTCTGCTTCTAGTGTTTTTATTTTTTATAGAAAGAGAGAGAAAAAGAGGGTAGAAAGTTACAAATTTAAAAAAAACAAAAACAGAGGAGGTGGAATGGGTTACCTGTAATACGTCAATGGAGATAGGTTCGTAGATTATAAAGTATAGCTTTTCATCTGATCCCGAGTTCAAGTTTCAGTTGGGTCCTCGTACTGTGCCAATCTATCCCTTCAGATAGTTAATGAATGGAGCCCAGATTTTATCGAAAATATCTTGTTTGTCCATTAAGACAAGTCTAATTCTTTCTAAGTATAGGGTCTCCGACATTTCCGTAATCCACATATTAATTGTGGGGTTTGTAGGGCCTTTCCAAAATTTTAATATTAATTTTTTCCCGATTATTATACTGTAGTCGAGGAAATTTCTTTGGTTTGTTGTGAGTGTTAAACTTTGTTCTGATATTCCAAGTATTATTAATTTTGTGTTTGGGTCCAGTTTGGTATTAATAACTTCTGAAGTTATTTCAAAAATATCAGTCCAGAAATGTTTAAGTTTTATACAGTTTGCAAACGTATGTGTTAAATTAGCCTCTAGATGTAGACATTTATCACAAATAGGAGAGATTTGTGGGAAGATTCTATTTAGTTTTATTTTAGAGTAGTGTAGTCTATGTAAGACCTTGAATTGTATTAAAGTATGTCTGGCATTTAATGAACATTGATGTATTTGTTGTAAACTTTCGTCCCACATATCTTTCGTTATAGGGTGACCTATTTCATTTTCCCATTTGTATCTATATGGTTCGGTCGGTGGTACCTCGTTGTTTAGTAGGGTGTTATAAATATAAGCTATTAGTTTTTCAGTATTAGGATGCTTGTTCAAACATTCATCAAGAATTTCTGATTCCCTACACCTGTAGACTTGTGTATTAGATTTAACATAATCTCTAATTTGTAGATATCTGAAGAAATTATTTGAGTGCAGTCCATAATTCTGTTGTAACTCTTGAAATGAAAAGTGCCTTTCCCATAAAGATGTCCAATATTTTTGATTCCATAATTTTTACATTGTGTGAAACCTTTGTCCATAAAGGATGATTTGAATGAAGGATTATTTACAATGGGAAGGCATAGTGGTATATTATTTAATTTTAAATCTTTTTTTATTTGTTTCCAAATTCGTATTCCACTATGTATTATGGGGTTTTCTTTATAGGTTTTTTTGTGCAGTTTTGTGGGGGCAAATATGATCGGACCTATTTCAAAAGGTAGACAGTCTTCCTTTTCCATCATTAACCAATCTGGTTGTCGATCCATTTCTTCCAGCCAGAAATTCATGTTTTTAATATGGACTGCCCAAAAATAAAATAAGAAATTTGGCAAAGCCAAACCTCCATTTATCTTTGACTTACATAAATGTTTTTTACTTATTCTATGATTCTTATAATCCCAGACAAAACTTGTAACAATGGAGTCGACTTTTTTGAAAAAAGTTTTTGGAATATATATCGGAATTAATTGAAACTAGACCAAGTGCAGACCCGTTGGGTCTGTTTCCCCAACGGCATTTTTTGGGGGGGGGGGGGGGGGGGGTGAGAAACTTCTATAAACATTGTACTACCGTGTACCGATCTGGCTGTATTTTGGCAACTTCCTCTCGTCTCTTGTGCTGTTCTGCTCATTACTGCTTCTCAACGTTGCTTTGTGTTGTTCCTTGAACATCCAGCAACTCGATTGCTCCCATCTCTTTGCATGATGAAAAAAAAAGAGAAAGATATTTATCACGATGTAGATATTCATAAATTTGTAAAGGTAATTTCATCTATTGTAGACATTTATAAACTTCTTAAGACAATTATGTATATAAATGCATTTACCTATAATTTAAAAAAAAAACATTACACAATTATGTACCATTTTGTATTTAATTTGGAAGCTTATTGTTGTGTCTCTTGTTCCATGCAAACTTCCAATAATTTTTGAAGCTCCTCAAGAGGTTCAGTCCTTTCTTGTTCTGTCTCTTGTTCACTTCTGCTCCATGCTGCTTCTCAACATCTCTTTACAGTGTCCATTCACCATCATGCAACTTGTTTGCTCCTGCTTCTGGGCATGAATTTAAAAAAAGGAGATATTTATTTCAATGTAGATATTTATAAAATTCTATCTGTCAATCCATCAACATACAAATAAAAAAGAGTTTTTGTATCATATACCAATTTCGGTGTTTTCTATCAATTTCTTGTTGTGTTGCTTGTTCCCTACTGTCCTTCATTTATTTCTCGCAGATCCCAAAGACGTTCAGTCTAAATATCTCGGATCCAGAAATGAGGCGACAGTGACAGCTCTAGACAAAAAGGCAGCATTTGAATGGTATTAGGGCATTCTGATAAAACTGAAGTAAATTTGTATCATGGATAAAAAAAAACAATGCACGGGTCTGAAATAATCTCAAATACTGACCTTTCATCCATCTTAAGATCTGAAGTTGATTTTCACTGATGGTTACAGAATTTTCAATTCCACTGCAACTCCTGGGAAAATGCAGTCAATCCTTACAAACAAAATAACTCGACAATAGACCAAAGTGGAAAGTAACACTCATGTCAAACAACAGAAAAGGTAACGATAATTTCCTACAAGGCAGAAATTAACCACATAACCTTGATACGCAATGCCATTACCAACACCAAATCCTCAAACATCAATATCTCGTCAATCATCATTTACTCAATAATTGACTCAACAATTGAACTGTACCTGATACATATACCCTAGATGTGCAAGCCTGTAGTTTTATATCCTGCAGCAAATAATCCATCTGCAAGCTTTATCGTGAAGCATGAGAACAGCTCCAGCAACTTTCGATCCAAAAATCAAATACAACTGTTAAGATTTTACATGTCACTTAATGTGTCCTTGAAGCTTTTTCTGAGGCAGCATTTTAAACTTTTGTGTGCAGAAATGCGATTCCTGTGTTAAACATCCCTTGTTGAACTGAGGAGCAATAATCAAAAGTGTCGAAACTCTGGACATTCAGTTCCTTCCTGCATCGCTTTTTGCCTTCAGTTTTGCCTACTTTCATTGACTTTAGGAAAATTTGAGCACTTAATGCAGCAGTCATTTCTCAACAAAGCATTTGTTTAATCACAACATTCCTGGTTGATGTCCCATCTTTCAGGAACACTTTTACTTGTTCCTTCACCTTTCCTCTGCTAAGAGCTACATATAGTTGGCCATGTTGAAATACTGGTTTCTCAAGGTATATCAAGACCTTCTCCATGGTTTGTCCTTGTGCCTTATGAATTGTCATTGCAAAACTCGACAGAATAGGGAATTGGCTCCGCCTAATGGGAATGTTTTCATCTTCTGTCAAATTGATCTTCATCCTAGGAATTAGAACAATATCTTCTTTGTAGGCCCCCATGTTGATTCTAGCAACTATGAGATTATTGTGTAGCTGTTCTACAATCAACCTCGTTCCATTGCATAGCTTTGGGGGTTGCAAGTTTCTGATTAAAACAATTGGAGATCCTTTCTTCAACTCCAATTTGTGTGGTGGTAAACCACAAATCTCGACTGAATCGAGGAATTCCGTTGGGAAGTGAGTTGAATTTGTTCCGTCAGTGACAGAATTGAAAGAATAGTACTCCCTCATGGTTCCAGGGAAGCGTCTGACACACGCAGAATTGATTCTTCTCATCGTATCATTGTGAGGAACCAAGATACAATTGTTAGAGAATAATGTTGCAGGGTGGTCAAATGCTGGATAGATATAATCAATGCAGTCATCCAGTGTTCTTGCTGAGAGAACCATGTCTTCTGGAATGTTAATTTCATTGTCTTCATTCTTTGCAATCTTGTCCTCTCCTACATCCAACAAAAATTTAGAATACTCACCCTTTCCTTCGCTCAATCGCATATTTCTCTTCAATTCAAACTTTGTGAAAGTCCGCCACAAGTACGATGTCTTGATGCAGGCGTTTTGAACATCAATATCACTTCCCATCTTCACTACAGGAAGGAGTTGTCTAAAATCACCACAACAAATGGTAAGAATTCCGCCAAAATGATCCTTTTTGCGGCATACATCTTGAAGAGTTCTGTCCACCGCTTCAAAGCACTCCCTCCTAATCATTGGACACTCATCCCAAACAATGAGCTTCACTCTCCTGAAGAAATCTCCCGTTTTAGAGTTGCTGTTGATGTTGCATGTTGAATCCTCCGTCACATGGATAGGTATCTTGAATCGTGAATGTGCAGTTCTTCCACCAGGCATTAATGTGGCTGCGATACCAGACGATGCTACAGCAATGGCAATTTGACCTTGAGCTCTAACCGTGGAGAGGATCAAATTTATGATAAATGTTTTTCCTGTTCCTCCTGGTGAGTCAATGAAAATCATTGAAGATAGATCCCTCTGCAAGTAGTCGCACACATGGTCATAAACTTCTCTCTGCTCAGCATTCAGCAGAGGCTCATTCTCATCAACAAATCGCTGTTGTTCTGATCTATTGTAATTCAATTCAGTAAGTAAATCAACATTTTCACCATCAATGTCCATCCTTTCATTTCTTGGTCGGGGCAAGGTAAAATTTTCCAGTGTGGTGTTGCAATTCTCAAGCTTGTCCTGAATATAAAAGAGAGCCTGATCATGATGTCTGTCATCAATTGTGATATTCTGACCACTTTTTCTTCTTCGCTCGCTTTCAAGGTAATCCTCAGACATGCAATTCTTGAAGCGATCCCATAATTGTAGAGGATCATTGATGTCAGTATTTGTCAGCAGAACAACAAACAAATCCCTGATTGCCCTGGGGAGTCTTGTCATTTCAGCATCTTCCATTGTTTGTTGCCAATGGTCGTCAGCTTCCAACAAACCTCTTTCTCTGCAGACGTCTTTGAAGGAAGGAAGAATTACTCCATTATGTGTCTTCAAGGACTCGAAAGACACTGGTCCTTTCACGTGATGCAGAAGCAGTCTCATGTAGAAGAGGTCACCTAGTTTTGGAGAAATGACATGTATTCGTCCAAGAACGTTGACTTCAAAAATACCTGGGAAGTTATCCACACTCTTTCCAACCTTCCTTCTTTGCCATCTCTTGCTGCTCCATGTATAAAATCGAGGTACATCAACGTACAATAGTGTTCTTGCAAACGGATCTTCAGAACTCAATCGAACAAATTCAGTCAAAGTGGTTCTCGCAATTCCATCATTCATCCCTTGCTGAGCAGCATCAAAAAATACTTGTTGTTGGTCTGGTAGATGTATATCAAGTCGAATGACAGGGGGGTGTCTCTCATGAGTAAGAAATCCAAGGACTGATGCCCCTGCCTCTGAAGGACCAATGTATCTTCCATTCAGGTACTGTTTAATCTCGTCATTTACGTTAATTCCAAAAGCTGCCTGATCACATCCCTTCAAGGTGTACTTGATGACGTATTTGATTGACTGTACAGAGCAGCATATTTCGACGTTGAGGTGACATTTGAAAGCCTTCAATAGTTCTGCATTATAGGGCACAACCCAATTAGAAGTAATAGTCTTTAACGAACATCCTTCTTGATGTCCCTGAAATCCTCCCATTGCGGGAGATCTTCTCCTGTACAGAGGATACGAATCATCTCCATACATTGTGCTTTCGACAAATGGCTTTGGGAATCTCTTGGTGCATCTTCCTTCCTTCCAACATCGAGATGTGGCCTTGCAGAACGGTCCATGGATCATGTGCTTGAGTACCAATTTATGCAGCTCAGGATCTGCTTGTGGGTCTGGAATTTCAGCTTGCACAAATCTTTCATATTGTTGAGGTCTTGGCTTACTCGCTTCATCAAGCCAAAGCAGACAATGGAAATGAGGCAGGCCTCTCTTCTGATATTCCATAGTCAAGATGAAAGCAATACAGTTTCCAAAGAAGCCATCTGGTCCAGTGACGGTCTTCATGAATATTTTTCTTTTCAGCTCGAATACTCTTGCTATTAATTCCGGTCTATCAGACGGCTGCTGATTTGGAAAGAGGCACTGTCGGATCTCGCTCCAATTTGGATTGCAGGTCATTGTAATGAAGAATGCAGCAGTACCATACTTCCGAACATACATCATGGCGTCCTGGCATCGTCCCATCATATATCTGGGACCACCGACAAATGTTGAAGAGAGGATGATGCGCCTTCCAATGTTTTCCAAGTTATCATCATCATGTAATGCATCCGTCAGTCCTTTGTACGTCGTTGACCTCAACGATACCTGATTCATGCGAATATAATTCAGTCTATCACCTTCAATTTTAGCCGCCAATGTTCAATTCACCGCGTTATAGTTCAGGCCCTCAATTTCATGAATGAATGTCTGAGTAAGTGAGTGAGTGAGTGAATGAATAAGGAATGAATGAATGAATGAATGAATCTATTAACGTTATAAAGGGTGCAATTAGATTAATTAAAGTCCATACAGTTAGATGTTCATAAATTCCGGCCTTTAGTCTTTCCTTTCAGGTAGGTGATTCATGGGTTCATTTGTGTTCCAGCACATCAGCATGGACCTTGTTCTCTTGCATTTTTATCCACTTCGCAGCACTTTCTTCTGTCTTTTTTTATGTTTTTTGCACTAAATACAATGAAGCTGCTGCAAGTTTCCATGACATTTATTCCACAGAACAACACATTTGAATCTCCAGTAAAACAGGCATCTGTGAAGCCCTCTCAGCCATTTTGTGTGCTGGCCTGAAACAAAGCGCGTGATTGGCCAACTGGCAGACAACTCAATGTCAAACGTGCATTGATTGGAATATTAAAATCTCGACATATTGTTCGTTCTTCTCTAATTTAATTAAGTTGTGCATGTGTTGTTCATATCGAGTTTCAGGGGTTTGAAACACGTTAATATTTTTACACAATATGTGAACATCTCATGTTGTTTTGAAAGCTCCTCGGCTCACAGGCTATTCTCTGTACGGTAACTATGGCAACGATGTCTTTGAGCATCGGGGCTTGTGTGGGTGATAAGCCAGTTTAGTTTTGAAGTATTGGGGGGGGGGGGGGGGGGGGGTATGTTATCCATTAAAAACGTGCGCTTAAACACGACGGAATGAAATGAGAAGCGCATACTTAGAAAGAAAAGCGAAATCTCTGACGAAGTGGAAAAGACGGGGGCGGTCCTGCGGCCCCCAATCGCCCCCAATGGGGGGGGGGGGGGGGGCCTCACACACACTAACCACCCCCACACACAGAGTTGGAAAAGTGCATAAAGACCGTTCCCTACCTGTAGCCCCCAGGGGAGATTTGGTCGTCGAAGTCGGGTCCCTGCCGTCTTAAAATAGCGTATCTTGAAGTCGTCGAAGTCGGGTCCGTCTCGGCAACGCGTGGGGGGGGTGGTGGGGGGGTTTGCGGTGCGGCATCACACACACGAAGCTTCGACACACACAGAGCCTTAAAAGTGTAAATGCCCGACCTCTTTTCCGTTTTTCTCTAATTTAATTAAGATGTGCAGGTGGTGTTCTTATCGAGGTTCAGGGGTGAATGACGTAAATATTTTCACACAATATGGGAACATCTCATGTTGTCTTGAAGGCTCCTCGGCCCACATCTGACTCTCTGTACTGTCACTATGGCAACGATGTCTATGAGCACTGGGCATTGTGACATCACACGATGGAACGTTCACCATTGGCTGGGGCTCCTGCATAGGCATATGTAAATGGGTCCATTACGATTGGGCATCTGTGAGCATCGGGCATTGTGACATCACACGATGGAATGTTCTCCAATGGCTGGGGCTGGTGATGGCATATGTAAATGGATCCATTCCGATTGGTCATCTGTGAGCATTGGGCATTGTGACATCACACGATGGAATGTTCAGCAGGGGCTGGTGCTGGTGAGGCTTGTGTGGGTGAGAAGCCAGTTTAGTTGTGAGATTTTTGGGGGGGGGGGGGGGGGTGGGTAAGGTTTTGATTTAAAACGTGCGCTTAAACACGACGGAATGGAATGAGAAGCGCATACTTAGAAAGAAAAGCGAAATCTCTGCCGAAGTTGAAAAGACGCGGGCGGTCCTGCGTCCGGTTTTGGAGTTGCGGAGAATCAAAGGGAGCGCGCCAGCAAAGGGAGTGGGCCAGGCTGCCGGACGGACGGCCGGACGGAGTTCCGTTTCGGAATCTGGGGCGAGAGTTTTATATAATAATAGATAGATAGGTACAGCAGTTGCGGTAAAAAAATCATTTTTATAGCATTAATTCTCCCAAGCATAGAAATGGGGAGTGTTTTCCAGTATTGAATATTCTTATGTAGTTTATTCAGTAAGGGTGGGAAAATAAATATGGCCATTCTACCTGGTCAAATGCTTTTTCAGCATCTAACAAAATAATTGCTAGATCTGCATTAGGAATTCTATTGGAGTATATAATATTAAATAATCTTCTCAGATTATAAAATGAATAACGTTTTGGGATAAACCCTGTTTGGTTGGGATGTATTAATTTACTGATCACTAAGCTCAATATTTTAGTTAATATTTTCTGATCAGTATTTAAGAGGGCTATAGCTCTGTATGAACCTGGGTCTTCAAGATCCTTGTCCGTTTTTGGTATGAGTATGATTGTAGATTTATTTAGAGTTTCTGGGAGTTTCTGTTGAGTGTAGGCGTATTTGTACATTGTCTGGAATGCCATGACGAAAGCAAATCATAAATTTTTTATAAAATTTAGAATTTAGATGTGCGGAGGCGGCACCCCATCAACAGCTCGGCCGGGCTATAGCCGTTCTGTGGAGGGGTTGCTCTGTAGGCCAGCAATGCAAGATATGGGTCTGATGCCTTTGTTAGCAGGTTTTTCACGGTTTGTACAGCGCGTTCCGCCTCCCCATTGCTCTGAGGAAACTTGGGGCTGCTCGTGATGTGCACAAAGCCATACTCTGCTGCAAAGGCTTTAAAGTGGCTACCTGAGAACTGGGGCCCATTGTCACTTTTAAGAAATTCACAAATTCCATGACGAGAAAACATGGATTTCAGGTGCACCACCACATCTGTGGACCTTGTGGGTGACAGCAGCGCAACTTCCACATACCTTGAGAAATAATCTACTACTAGTAGATAAGTCTTGTCTTTCAGCGTGAACAGGTCAGCTCCCAAGGTTTGCCAAGGCCTGTCTGGCATCTCCGTTGGCATCAGCGGCTCTTTGACGTTCCTTCTCTCTTGGATGCAGGTTCTACATTTCAGCACCATGTCATTCAGCTGGCTGCTGAGTCCTGGCCACCATACCGTCTGTTTGGCCCGGCCCCTGCACTTTGTCACCCCCAGGTGTCCCTCATGTAGTCTCTGCAGCACATCACCTTGTAAGGCTGATGGGATGACGAGCCTCGTGCCCCGCAGCAGCAGCCCATCGTGCACAGTCAGCACTGCTCTATCAGCCCAGTAATGTCTCAGCACTCCCTGCAGTTGGCTTTTGTCGGGCCAGCCGTCTGTGCAGTACTCCATCAGTGCAGAGCATGTGCTGTCTGCCTTCAGGTGTTCACGTAGGCTGCTCAGATAATCTCCACTGACAGGAAAGTTGCTGATGACAGAGTCTACATAGATGTTGGTGTCCTCTAATAGGCTTGTGTCTGTGTGTGTTCTTGCGGCTCTCAGAGGAGCACGAGATAAGGTGTCGGCTGTCCACAGGCTTTTGCCAGGGACATGATCGACTGTATAGTTGTACCTCATGAGTCTCATCCTAAATCTTTGGACTCTTGGTGGGAGGTCATCCAAAGCTTTCCCTCCCAGCAGACTCACCAATGGCTTATGGTCAGTTTCCAACTCGATTGGTTTTCCCAGGATGAAACAGCTGAACCTTTCACATGCCCACGTTGCAGCCAATGCCTCCTTCTCTACTTGAGCATAGCGCTGCTCTGTTGGTGTCATTGACCTGGACGCATATGCCACAGGTGACCACATGGCATCGCTCTTCTGCAGCAGGACTGCCCCCAGGCCAAAGGAAGAGGCATCAGCAGAGATCTTTAGAGCACTGTTTGGGTTGTATAATGTGAGCACTGGTGGGGATGACAGCTCTGTTTTTAACTGATCAAAGGCGGCCTGCTGCTCTGTCCCCCAGTATCAGTGGTTCTTCTTGGACAGCAGGTCTCGTAGCACTTTGTCTTTTTCAGCCAGGTTGGGCAAGAAGCGGCCCAGCTGATTGACGATGCCCAGAAAACTCCTGAGTTCGCTGACATTTTTGGGAGCATCCATCTCTTGTACTGCTCTCGTCTTCTCTGGATCTGGCTTCACTCCATCTGCTGAAATCACATGACCCAGGAATCTGACTGTGTGGCGTGTGAGCTCACATTTGTCCATGTTGAGCGTAAAGCCGGCCTTTTGTGCCTTCTCTAGCACCGCATGTAGCCGCACATGATGCTCCTCCTGCGTCTGTCCCCAGACCAGGATGTCATCCATGTGACACAGTACCCCCTCCAGGCCACCGGTCACTTCTGTCATCATCATCCTTTGAAAGTGCTCGGGGGCTGATGATATGCCAAAGGGTAGACGGTTAAAATAGTAGCGCCCAAAAGGTGTGATGAAGGTGGTGTATTTGGCAGACTCTTTTGTCAATGGTACTTGCCAAAAGCCCATGTTGGCATCTAATTTGCTGAATACTGTTGCGCCAGCTAGCATGCCCAGAGTGTGCTCGACAGAAGGCAGGATAAACTTTTCTCTGCATACAGATCCATTCATCATTGTGAAGTCCACACAAATGCGAACATCACCTGCTTTTTTTGGCACCACCACTATCCCGGCTCACCAATTAGTCGGCTCCTCAATCTTGATGATTATGCCCATCTTCTCCATACGGTCTATCTCCTCCTTCACTTTTCCCATAAGCGGCAGAGGGACTGCGTGGTGTGTGGAGAGAGAAGGGCACAGCCTCTGGCTTCAATTTAATTGAGTATGGCCTCCGAAGACCCAAGCCGCTACACAGCTTCGGATATTGTTGTTTCACTGATTCCAAGGTGATGCTGTCAACCCTGCACACAAGCTGAAGCCGTTCTATGGCAGGCCTTCCCAACAGTGCAGTGTGCAGGTCTTTTACTACATAAATGTTCTCTATGGCTGTCTTTTTGCCTCTGCGCAGTGTTTCTCTGGCTACACCCAGGACATAGAGTGCATTGCCCCCTGGCCCAAACAATGGGCGTGTCGACACTGCCAGGCGCTTCACATCATGCCCCCCTGTAATGTCATGGTACACCTCGGCTGGCATGGCGGTGACATCAGCACCAGTGTCTATTTTAAAGCACACTTTTTTTTGTCTCACTTGTAGCTGCACCGTCCACGGGTCTTTTTCAGCATCCACGGCTCCCAGGAAAAAGCTCTCTTCTTCCTCTGTAGTGACAGCATTCAGAGATTTTGCACTGTTTCTGCACACTTTGCCATAATGTCCCTTTTTGCCACAGTTGTGACACACAGCATCTTTAGCAGGGCATTCCAATTTTCCATGCAAGGGCATTTTTCCACATCTATAACAGGCCTTTGAACCTGGCTGTGGCCGTGTATTAAGTTTATTTTTGCCTGGTGTTTGTGCTTGTGGCTGAGGCTTTGAGGGAAATTTGGGTTTTCTGTAGCTTTTAGCATGCACAGCATCAACATTAGAGCACTTGCTAGCACCGCTATTTTCTCCTCTTAAGTCAGATCGCTGTCGTCTAACTTCTTCAGACTGCCTTGTCTTTGTTATAGCAGTTACAAGGGTTAGGTCTCTGTCTAGCTGTAGCTTTTCTGACAATGAGACGTTTCTCAGCCCGACCACTAACCTGTCGCGGATCAGCTCGTTCTGTAACTGTCCATAGTTGCAGTGTTCAGCTAATCCGTATAGAGCAGTGATGAAGGAATCCACCGTTTCTCCTGGCAGTTGCACACGCTGATTGAACTTGGCTCTTTCGTAGATTACATTCTTTTTAGGCACAAAAAATGCATCAAAGCCCGCCTTGACATCCGTGTACATCTTCCTCTCATCTGCAGTTAGCGTTAGCCCCTTTAGCACATCTTCGGCTTCATCGCCCATGCAATACACTAACGTGTTCACCTGGTTTTCTGCCGACGTCGCGTTTAAGTTGCTTGCAAGCCGAAAGCGGTCGAATCTCCTGATCCAACGCTCCCATTCTTGATGCTTGGTAAAATCGAATGGCTCTGGAGGTTGTATTGTGAACGTAGCAGTTGGTGTAGGTTGCGCCATATCTGCCGGCTCGTCTCCCATTTCCCGCCAAAACGATACACCTTCCTCTGCTTATTCTTTTTTTTTTTTCGCTTACAAGTCTCCCATTTCTGACACCATGTCAAGTTTTCTTATAATAAGGCTCGTACAACGACATAATCGGAGTCTGTCTTTATTTAGCAACTCTGTACAGCAGCAGCAGGCTCGTGTGCATGCCCGGGCATTCCCTCACACCCCCCGGTAACCACGTCACATCCGGTTACGCCCACATGGTGTCACATGCAGCCTTTCCGTTTTGATTTGATTGACTCTTCGATGTCTTTTATCGTAATTTCAGCCCCTAGTAATTCTCTCTCTTTCTGATCTAGACCCGCAAACTTACAATTCTGTAAAAATGTTTCCATTCCCGTTGGTTGTTCTGTTATTTTAGATGAATACAATTTTTGGTAGTATTGTAGAAATCTATCATTAATATCTTTAGGCAGTGTTTATGTTTCTCCCTTGTCTGTTCTAATTTTGTATATTGTTTTTTCCCCATCCAATTTACGAAGTTGACGCGCTAGTAGTTTTTGTGGTTTATCACCAAATTCAAAATTTAATTGTTTTGTATGTTGATAAAGTTTTATAACTTGGTCTGAATATATCTTGTTTAATTTATATTTCAGTACTGCAATTTTATTGTGTTTTATCGTGGATGGTGCTACTGCATTTTCTGTGTCTAATTGCTTTATTTCCATTTCCAGTTTCTGTTGTTTGGCCCTATTTTCTTTATTAAAAAATGATTGGGAAGAAATTAATGCTCCTCGTACAAATGCTTTAAATGTTTCCCAAAGAAGGGAAGCAGAGATTTCAGGGCTATCGTTAGCCTCAAAAAACATTTTAATCTGTTTTATTAGGTATTCATTACATAACTTATCTTTTAAGATTTGGGGGTTAAATCTCCATTGTGACTGTGTCTACCATTCCGTTTAGTTTGATCATAAATGTTAGTGGAGCGTGGTCTGAGATTATGATGTTATGATATTGCGAGTTATAGGTAAATGGGATAAGTTTTGAATTTACTAAAAAATAGTCTATCCTTGAGTAAGTTTTATGTACTGGTGAGTAAAATGAATATTCTCGGCCCGATGGATTTTCAATTCTCCAAACGTCCTTAATATTAGTAGTATTAATGTATGAGTTTAAAAATTCACTTGATCGAGATTTTAGTTTTCTTTGAGTTGATGATCTATCCAAACAAGCATCCAATGTACAATTTAAATCTCCACCGATTATTAAGTTTTGTTGTGTACATTCCGGGATATTGTTAAGAATTCTCTTAAAAAACAGGGCTATCAAAATTTGGTCCATACACATTGAGGACAGTCACCTTTTTTAAGTATAACTCCCCTATTATTACAATATATCTGCCTTCAGTGTCTTCTATCGTTGATATATGTTTAAAGGGTATACCTTTACGAATTAATATTGCAACACCTCTAGATTTATGTGAGAATGAAGAGTGGTACGCTTTAGCAATCCATTTTGCTTTCAATCTGTGTTGTGCTTCCTTTTTAAGATGTGTCTCCTGGAGAAATATTATATCTGTTATCAATGATTTTAAATGAGCTAACACTTTGCCTCTCTTGATAGATTCATTAATTCCCTTAACATTCCAACTACAGAATTTAATTCCCTCACCCCCAATTTTTATATTCATGTCTTGCATCTTGTGATTAAGTGGTAGAGCAAATGATTCAGCTCACTCAACCCTACCTTATACTCGAACATCAGGTAGATGAATTTTAGGTCACATCTGTTTTCCATCCGAACATATCTCCTTAAGTAAAATATGCAATTCCATTCCAAATACAAAATATAATATGATATAAAATAAAAAAAGTGATAGCAAATTGGATTAGTAAAGTGTGGAAAGTAAAAAGAAAAAGCAACTACAACTACAATTAGTGCAGTTAGAGATAGCCACCCTAATGTGGCTAAGCATCTATGGACTTCCGTAGCTTTTGGTTAATAAAAATACTAGCTCCGTACTTTCCTTGAAAGGAAAGTTTCCAATTCGATGCAAACAATTTGTGGGGGGGAAAGAAATAATGATTATATTCCATTAATGATATAATTAGTAGTCTCAAATTGAAATGTTAGTTTTGTATAATATAAACATTTATAAAAGAATAATCAAAACCAAAAACATCACAGAGAGAGCCACCATACATTTTTCATTGTAAAATATCTGGATCACACTTTACTTATGTTTCATACTTTTAGTTAATACTTAAATAATCTAAATAATCTAATTATCAATAATTAGTGTTAGTTAGTATTCATGATTATTAATAGTTGTTAGAAGTTAGTACTAAAATGTAAGTATTATATATCCGTTGCAGGATATTTACCCAAATCTTATTGCGAATTTTAGGCAACTCTTAAATATAATAGTTTAAAGTTTAGAGTTTAGAGTTCCATATCTTCTCTGCGAGATAGCAGTATCCAGGTAGGTGTTGAATGTTGAATATTTTTCAATCTTCGATCTTGTCCTCGATGTTCTTGGCAAATTCAAATGCTTCTGTGTGCTTGATGAAGAATGTTCCTTATTTTCGTAACTAACTCTTAGTGTTGCGGGGTATAACAGTCCATATCTCAAACTCTTTATGTTCTTCAGTATTCTTCTTGTTTCTGTGAACAATGCTCTTTTCTGTAATATATTTTTTTATTAAAGGTAATCAATTACAATGCTTCAAACAACTTTATATCAAATTAATTCAATTTGCATTAAGTAAAACACTAATAATACTTATCTACAATTTTTTTTTGGAAATAATGATAGAAAAAGAATAGAACAGTTATAAATCATTAAGAGAGTGATTAAATAATAATTTGATTATATATAAGAAAGAAAAGAGAAACGAAAAAAAAAAAAGAAAAAAAAATGAAAAACCACAATATGTATTGTTAATAACACTACTACAAGTGATAGTATCAATAAAGACATATATGTTAATTCCAATATAAAAATGAATTGTTCTCACCAAATCCCGCAGGGTGCACGCCGAGCTGTGTTGCCAAGAACAGCTACTTCTCTAAATACTGTATATATGGAGACCATATCTGTTCAAAAGAATTATACTTGTCCAATAGGACAAATCTAATTCTTTCCAGATGTAACGTCTCCATCATCTCTGCTGCCCACATTTTGGTTGTGGGGGATAAT
This sequence comes from Amblyraja radiata, assembly GCF_010909765.2. Taxonomy (NCBI): domain Eukaryota; kingdom Metazoa; phylum Chordata; class Chondrichthyes; order Rajiformes; family Rajidae; genus Amblyraja; species Amblyraja radiata. The sequence goes on along the minus strand of NC_045985.1, from coordinate 20,529,197 downwards.
GTTCCCTTCCAAAATTTCAATATGATTTTTTTCCCAATTATCAAACAGTAATCAAAGAAATTTCTTTGATTTACTGTAAGTGATAGATGTAAATCCGGAATTCCAAATATTATTAGCTTTGGGTTAGGGTCCAATTTAACTTTGATGACTTCAGAAATAACTTTAAAAATTTCTATCCAGTAATAATTCAATTTAGGACATGTAACGAAACTATGTATTAAATTTGCCTCTGCTTTCTTGCACTTATCACAAATAGCGGAGAGATTCGGAAAAATACTATTTAATTTAGTTTTCGAATAATGTAACCTATATAATACTTTAAATTGTATCAATATATGTCTGGCGTTTAATGAACACCGGTGTATTCGTTGTAGACTTTCTTCCCAGTTTTCTTTTGTTATAGCCAATCCCATTTCATTTTCCCATGCTTGACGATATATTTCCGTTATTGGATTCTCCTTATCCAAAATGATGTTATATATATAGGCTATTAATTTTTCTGTATTTGGATATAAATTAAACAGTTCGTCTAACAGTCCTGCTTCTTTATTTTTATAATCTTGTGTATTGGATTTAATATAATCTCTAATTTGTAAATACCTAAACAAATGTTGTGGAGACAATCCATAAATATCTTGTAACTCCTGGAATAAAAGAAATTTTCCTTTTCTATAAAGGTGTTCTATCCTTGTAATTCCTAAATCATCCCATTGTTTAAACCCCCCATCTAATATAGCAGGTTTAAACAATGGGTTATTCATAATTGGTAATCTAAATGAGAGATTATCCAAATGTAGAGTCTTAACTATTTGTTTCCAAATACGTCTATTATTATATATTATTAGGTTGTCTTTATAATTTTTTTTTTGTACTTCCGTTGGTGCAAAAATTATCGAACCTACATTGAAAGGTAGACAGTCTTCCTTTTCTATATTTAACCATGTCGGTTCATGATCCATATTTACCCACCTGAAATTCATATTCTTAATCTGAACAGCCCAAAAATAATATAAAAAGTTTGGAAGTGCTAATCCTCCATTTATCTTAGCTTTGCATAAATGTTTTTTTATTTATTCTGTGATTTTTATAATCCCAAATAAAACTATTAACAATATTATCAATTTAAAAAAAAAAAGTTTTCGGAAGAAAAAAAGGAATAGCCTGAAACAAATATAACAACTGTGGTAGAAATACCATCTTTATGGCACTTATTCTACCAATCATGGATATAGGAAGTGTTTTCCAATATAAAATATTTTTTCTAAGTTTATCTAATAGTTGAGGATAGTTGGATTTTATTAATGAGTTATGAGTTTTAGTTACGTTAATCCCTAAATATTTAAGTTTGTCTGTAACTACTTTTAATGGGTATTGTTGTAATGTATTTAGATTTATTCCTGTTATTGGCATAATCTCGCTTTTATCCCAATTAATCCTATACCCAGAAAATGCACCAAACTTAGTTATAATGTTTAGCAGGTTGGGAATACTAATTTCCGGTTTTGTAATATAAATCAAAACATCATCTGCATATAAAGAAATTTTATTAATTGTTGTATCAGTATTATAGCCATATATTTCAGGTTCAGATCTAATTTTTTCCGCCAATGGTTCTATCACCAATGCGAACAATAAGGGTGATAACGGACATCCCTGTCTGCATCCCCTAGAGAGTTTGAATTTGGCTGATAAAATTTGGTTAGTCAAAATTCTTGCAATAGGATTCGAGTATAAAATTCTTACCCATTTACAAAATCTATCCCCCAATTGAAACTTTTCCATTATATTAAATAAATACATCCATTCCACCTGATCAAACGCTTTTTCTGCATCTAATGATATAACCGCTAGTTCCGTATCTCGTATTCTTTTTGAATATATAATATTAAACAAGCGTCTGAGATTATGGGATGAATAACGTTTTGGAATAAAACCTGTTTGATCATAATGTATTAATTTAGAGATCACTAAACTTAATCTCCTAGATAAGACCTTAGTTAATATTTTTTGGTCTGTATTTAAAAGGGTAATCGCTCTATATGATCCAGGATCTTCCAAATCCTTATCTACTTTAGGGATGAGTGTAATTGTGGATTCATTTAGAGATTCTGGTAATTTTCCTTGGTCATATGCATATCTATACATTATTTGTAATCTTGGAGAAATCAGATCTTGAAATTTTTTATAAAATTCTGCACTCAGGCCATCCGGGCCCGCTGCTTTTCCGTTCTTTAGCGAACTAATTGATTCTATAATGTCTTTTACTGTTATTTCAGCATTTAACAATTCTCTACCTTCCTGATCTAAGCTATTGATTTGACATTCTTGTAAAAATATTTCCATACTATCTGTTTGTCCTGTTAGTTTTGACAAATAAAGATTTTTATAATATTGTAAAAATCTATCATTAATATCTTTTGGAGTAATCAGTATATTTCCATACTCAGATCTAATTCCGTGTATCATCTTCTCATCTTCTAATTTTCTAAGCTGTCGTGCTAGTAATTTTTGTGGTTTATCTCCAAATTCAAAATACACTTGTTTAGTTTGTTGAAAAAGTTTAATAACTTGATTAGAATATATTTTATTTAATCTATATTTTACTGATGCAATTTTATTACTTAACTCTTTGGAAGGCTGTTTTATATTTTCATTATCTAGACGTTTTATCTCATTTTCTAAATTTTGTTCTATTTTTCGATTTTCTTTATTGAGATGTGCTTGTGCGGATATTATTGCGCCACGCATGAATGCCTTAAATGTGTCCCAAAATAGTGATGGGGAAATTTCAGGATTATCATTAGTTTCAAAAAATAATTTAATCTGATCCATCACATATTTACAACAGTCATTGTCCTTTAATATCTGAGGGTTAAATCTCCAGGTAGTAGTTTTATTAGATATATCTTTTAATTTTATCTTAAATGTTAATGGCGCATGATCCGAGATGATAATATTATGATATTTTGCGTCATACGTAAAAGGAAGTAATTTAGAATCTATTAAAAAATAATCTATCCTCGAATAGGTTCCATGTACGGGCGAGAAAAAAGAATATTCTCGTCCGGATGGATTATCTAACCTCCAGATGTCTTTAATATTAGATGTATTGATAAAAGCATTTATGAATTTACTTGATTTCGAGGCAGCTTTCCTTTTTGCAGATGATCTATCTAGATAGTTATCTAAAGTACAATTTAAATCACCTCCAATTATTAAATTGTGTTGAGTGGATATAGGAATATTATTAAATATTTTCTTAAAAAATAGTGGATTATCAAAATTAGGGGTATATATATTCATTAAAATTACCTTTTTTGAATATAATTCCCCTGTAATTATTACATATCTGCCTTCTTTATCCTCTATAATAGAACTTTGTATGAAAGGTATACCTTTGCGAATAATTATTGCAACTCCTCTAGATTTATGTATAAATGTAGAATGATACACCTTAGAAATCCATTTAGCTGTTAATCTATGTTGAGCATCTTTTTTAAGATGAGTCTCTTGAAGGAAAATGACATCTGTCTTCAATCTGTTCAACTGAGCTAACACCTTTCCCCTTTTAATTGGTTCATTAATTCCTTTTACATTCCAACTGCAGAAGGTTACTCCATCACCCCCAGTCTTCACCTTTATATCATGCATTTTACTATTAGGGCGGCTTTTTTTGGAGTAGCCTTCTTGACTCCCCCAGCTCCCTGCTGCGCCCGGACATCAATCCAATGAGAATTTCTATCCACCTTAATCCGCATCTATGTCTACTTAAACTAAATACACAATATCCTTCACATCTACATTCAAATAATATATAATATAAGATCAATAAAAAACAAAAACAATAAGAAATATCAATAATATATAAAAACTTATATAGTGTGTAGTATGTGAAGGTGAAAGCCACACTAACGTGGCCATTAATCTAAAGACTTCCGTTTTTTTAATTTAAAAAAAAAGATGTTAATTATACCAGCTCCTATCTCAAATGCTATATATATTGGGGTGGGGTACTAACTTTATATACTTAGTACTTAGTAATTATTTCTATTATTCATATTACTATTTGCTAATTACTAATATCAATTGTATTTAATACTATAATATGTAATACTATTATCATGGAATAATTAAATATTTTCTAATAATTAATACAGAACTACAACTAAATGTCCATTATTCCACTTCCTTCTAAGTGAGTATTTCATAACACAGGTCGATGATAAAAGTTCAGCCCTCTCCTTCTCCCTCGGGTCCTTCCTCCGCGTCTTCTCTCTCTTCATCTTCTGGCTTCTGCTGTATGCCTCGAGCGAATTTCAATGCTTCAGTATACTTAACGAAACGATATTCCTTGTCATCATAAGTTACTCTCAGTGTTGCTGGGTACATCAAGCCATATCTCAGATCCTTAGTATTCTGTAAATTCCTCAGGATACCTCTTGTTTCTCTAAATAGTGATCTTTTCTTGGCCACTTCTGCTGGGTAGTCTCTAAAAATACTGATGTTGTCTCCCTCGTATTTCAGGTTTCTCTTTTTTATTATTATCTTCATCATTTCTTCGAAGACATGATCAAAGGCCACTTTTACAATCATTTGTCTGGGCGATGAACCTATCCCAGGGGCCCGTCTTAGAGCCCTATGTGCACGGCTCAACAGGGGTTCTTGATCCAAATTCAGAATATCCTTTAAAAGTTTTGCAACAAATTTTCGAGGATCTTGACTCCCCTCACGACCTTCGCTCAGACCAACTATACGCAAATTTTTACGGCGTTGGCGTCCCTCCAGATCAATACATTTCTCGTTTGTTTTGCGTAATAATTCTGAGAGGCGTTTGTTCTCGGCACGGAGTTTTTCGGTCTCCTTAGTATTCAGTTCAGCAATCTTAGTTAGCTCTTTAATTGCTTCGCCTTGTTGGTCTAGCGAAATTATAGTAGGATCTATCTTGCCATCCAGCTTTCTTTCCATCCCAGCAGCTACATCCTTTACCTCCTCGATTTGAGTTTGTAACTCGGCATTAGCCTTTTCCTTCCACTCATCCATCATACTTCTTACCGTCATTATAACTTGTTTTATTAAGTCTTCTTTAATTTTCTCGTGAGACACCAGCATATCCGCTTTTAAATTTTTTATCTCCTCCTTATACTCCTTCCTCTGCTTCTTTATCTCACCTAGAATGGTAGTCTTGAGTTCCTCCATTTCAGCTTTCCTCTGTGAGACATCTTCTTGAGAAGCAGCAGCAGCACCCGAGCTCAGGCCTGTTTCCCTTCTCATAGATTTTTTTCCAGTGGTGGGGGGAGGGGAGCGCTGGGTCATAATTTCTTCTTAAAATCGCGCGCCTGATGACGTCACGCACCTTTTAAACGCTGCCGGAGCCGTTTGCAATCGATCTCCTGTGGTAAGTGCGTTTGTTTGACCCTTTTACCCCCGTTTTTAATTCAGTTTTTTGCGGAGCTGTAATGGCGCGATTCCACTCACATCATGGCGCCAACCGGAAGTCACAATGCTCTTTTCTTAGCAACTTCCACAGGATAATCTCTGAATACGCTAATCTTGTCTCCTTCATATACAAGATTTCTGCTTTTGGCAATTTTCCTCATCATGTCATCCAATACATGGTCATATTAGATACATAGAATACATAGAAAGTAGGTGCGAGAGTAGACCACCAGGTCCGTCGAGCCCGCACCGCCATTCGCTCATGGCTGAACACTAAACAGACACACTTACCCACAAACAGTAGACACAAGACACAGAACACAAGACACTACCCTCCCCTTTATACCGCTATCAACCCTCTCCACCCCAAGAACCGCGTGATCTCCTGGGGGAGGCAAAAAAACGGATAAAAACCCAGGTCCAATTCGGGAAAAAAATCCGGGAAATTCCTCTCCGACCCCAATCCAGGCGATCGACACTTGTCCAGGAGATCACTCAGGTCTTACTATACTAACCATACCTAGGTCCATATCCCTGCCCTCTCCCCGTAGCCCCTTATCCCCTTGGCAGCTAAAAAACCATCTATTTTAGACTTAAATATATTTAACGTTTCTGCTTCCACTGCTCCCTGGGGCAGTGAATTCCATAAATTAACCACCCTCTGGGTGAAGAAGTTCTTCCTCATCTCAGTTTTAAAAGAGCCCCCCCTTATTCTGCGACTATGTCCCCTAGTTCTAGTTTCCCCGATCATTGGGAACATCCTCGGTGCATCCACCCGATCAAGGCCCCTCACGATCTTATATGTTTCAATGAGATCGCCTCTCATTCTTCTAAACTCCAAAGAGTAGAGTTCCAGCCTACTTAACCTTTCCTCATATGTCAATCCCCTCATTGCAGGAATTAATCTTGTAAACCTTCGCTGCACTGCCTCCAGGGCTAGTACATCCTTTCTTAAGTATGGACCCCAGAACTGTACACAGTATTCCAAATGTGGTCTCACTAATACTGTGTACAGCTGCAGCAAGACCTCCGTGTTTTTATACTCAATCCCCCTAGCAATAAAGGCCAAAACTCCATTGGCCTTCCTGATTGCTTGCTGCACCTGCATACTAACTTTTAGTGATTCATGTACTAATACCCCTAGATCCCTTTGCGTTGCATTACAACGCAGCTCCTCCTCATTTAGAAAATAACTTGCCCTATCATTTTTTTTCCCAAAGTGAATGACTTCACATTTATTAGTATTAAATTTCATCTGCCAAGTTGTTGCCCACTCACCTAGCTTATCTATATCCTTTTGCAGACTCTTCCTATCCTCCTCATCCCCTACTTTTCCTCCCATTTTTGTATCGTCCGCAAATTTTGATATATTACACTTGGTTCCCTCCTCCAAATCATTTATATAAATTGTGAACAACTGGGGTCCCAGCACCGACCCTTGCGGAACCCCGCTAGTTACCGGTTGCCATCCCGAGTATGAACCATTTATCCCCACTCTCTGCTTCCTATTTGTTAGCCAATCCTCTACCCATGCTAATATATTACCCCCAATCCCATAATTTTTTATTTTTAGCAATAGTCTCTTATGTGGCACCTTGTCAAAAGCCTTTTGGAAGTCCAAGTATACCACATCCACCGGTTCCCCTTTATCCACCCGGGTTGTTACTTCCTCAAAGAATTCGAGCAGATTCGTTAAACAGGACTTCCCCTTCACAAAACCATGCTGGTTCTGTCCGATGAAGTCATGTTCATCCAAGTGCCCCGTTAGTGTTTCTTTAATAATTGTCTCTAACATTTTACCCACCACCGATGTTAGACTAACCGGTCTATAGTTACCCGCCTTCTGTTTACTTCCTTTTTTAAATATAGGTGTTACATTGGCCATTTTCCAATCCACTGGGATCGTTCCTGCCTCCAGGGAGTTTTGGAAAATTATCACCAATGCATCCACAATCCCCACCGCTATCTCCCTCAAGACCCTTGGATGTAATCCATCAGGCCCAGGGGATTTATCCTCCTTCAGTCTCATTAATTTCCCTAATACCACCTCCTTGGTGATCTTAATAGTATTTAGCTCCTCCATTCCTACCGCCCCGTGTTTATCCAGCGTTGGAATATTTTTTGTGTCTTCTATGGTGAAGACTGATACAAAATACTCGTTTAATGCCTTTGCCATTTCCATGTTCCCCACCAACAACTCTCCAGTCTCACCCTCCAATGGACCAACGTTCACCTTAGCCACCCTTTTTCTTTTTATATAGCTATAAAAACTCTTACTATTAGTTTTTATGTTGTTCGCTAAATTCCTTTCATAGTCTATTTTCCCCGTCTTAATTAATCTCTTAGTTATTTTTTGCTGACCTTTAAATGCTTCCCAATCCTCTGCCCTCCCACTATCTCTGGCTACCTTATATGCCCTTGCCTTCAGCCGAATACTATCCTTTATAGTTTTACTGAGCCATGGCTGACTGTTCTTACCCTTACCCCTTTTTTTCTTCATAGGAATAAATTTTTCTTGAAGGTTATACAGTAGATCCTTAAACGTACACCACTGCTCATGTACCGTCTTATTCTTGAGTCTGCTATCCCAGTCAACTTTAATCAGCTCAGTCCTCATACCTTCATAATCCCCCTTATTTAGACTAAGCACCCTAGCCTGAGTTTCAACCTGCTCCCCTTCTATTTGAATATGGAATTCGACCATATTGTGGTCACTTGTTCCCAACGAGTCCCTAACTATGACATCTTTAATTAATCCTGCTTCATTACACAGGACCAGATCCAAGATTGCCTCCCCCCATGTCGGTTCTGCGACATACTGTTCTAGGAACCCGTCTCTAATACATTCTATAAACTCTTCCTCTAGTCTACCCTGCCCAGTTTGGTTTGCCCAATTAATATGAAAATTGAAGTCCCCCATGATTACAGCAGTTCCCTTTTTACATGCGTCAACTATTTGCAGATTTATGTTCTGACTAACAGCGTCACAGCTATTTGGAGGTCTATAAATTACACCCACTAGTGTTTTTTTCCCCTTGTTATTCTCTATCTGTGTACCCAAGCTGTTTCACTATCCTGATCCTTCAACGCAATATCCTTCCTCTCTATTGCCGTTATTCCCTCCCTTATTAAAAGGGCCACCCCTCCTCCCTTTCTTTCCTGTCTATCTTTTCTAATTGTCGAGTACCCCTCTATATTTAACTCCCAGTCCTGATCCCCTTGCAGCCATGTCTCCGTAATGGCCACGATATCATAACTATATATACTTAATTGCACCGTTAATTCATTTATCTTATTTCGAATACTCCGTGCATTTAGATAAAGGACTTTCAGGTGATTTTTACTACCCTTCCTTTCCGTTTTTGCCCCTTTTACATCTAGAGCTTTATCTTCACACATTCTGGATCCTCCTGTCACATTTTGATTTTCCGCTTCCCCACTGATACCCTGCTCTATTTCCTCTACCCCTGCCGTTATTACCCCCCTTGATACCTCCCCCCCGCTACTTAGTTTAAAGACCTCTCTACTGCCCTAGTTATATGATTTGCCAGGACCCCAGTCCCAGCACCGTTCAGGTGAAGTCCGTCCTTACAGAACAGATCCCCCCTGTCCCAGTACTGGTGCCAGTGGCCCAAGAAACCAAACCCATTTTTCCCACACCAGTCTTTGAGCCATGCATTCAGCTTTTTAATTTTACGTACCCTCGCCGATTTGGCCCGTGGCTCAGGTAGCAATCCGGAAATTAGTACCCTCGAGGTTCTGCTTTTTAATTTATTCCCTAACTGCTCAAACTCCTTCAGCAGATCCTCCTTCCTCGTCCTTCCTATGTCATTGGTCCCCACATGGACCACGACCACTGGATCCTCCCCCTCCCTCTGCAAATTTCTCTCCAGCACCGCAGAGATATCCTTAACCCTAGCACCGGGTAGGCAACACAGCCTTCGGGACATGTTCTGCTGGCATTTCTTCTAACTCCCCCCTCTTGAATGGCCCCCTGATCCACGGTGCTGCAGCCAGGTTGCTCATCCCTCCCACAGCCCCTGATCCCGTCCTCACATTGAGTAAGAGCCTCGGTCATGCTCGTCAGGGACAAGGGCTGTGGCTCCTGCCGCATCTCCTCCTGGTTCCCCCTACCTGCCTCGCTTATGGCCACACCTTCCTTTCCTTGCTCACTAACTACTGAATTAGTTAAACTGGTCAGTGTGACCATCCCCTGGCACAAAACATCCAGGTAATACTCCCCCTCCCTGATGTTCCGCAGCGTATGAAGTTGAGTCTCCAGCTCATCAATGCGGAGCTCGAGTTCCGCTAGCCTCAAACACTTACTGCAGCTGTAGGGATCATCTACATCAATGGTGTCGACAAATTCCCACATCTCACAGTATTGGCACATCTCCTGGCCGCCCATCTTGCGCTACGTCACGCCGGAGGCGCACGTCACGCCGGAGGCGCACGATCACTTCCACCTGCACTAGGAACAGCTGCCCAACTAACAGAGAGGAGGGCTCTGAGCAAGACAGCACAGTGCAATTACAACCACCTGCAGTAATATTGGACCTTTACTATCATTATTCTTGGAGGGTCGCCCACCTTTGGGGGACGTCTCGGCACTCTGTGCGCTCGGGCAAGTAATGGTGCCTGGTCCAGGTTCAAAATTGTTTTCAGTACATCTGCAGCAAATTCACGGGGGTCACGAGTCCCCTCTCTGCCTTCCTGGATGCCCACGATTCTTAAGTTCTGACGCCTCTGTCGTCCCTCCAAGTCTGTACATTTTTCGGTTATTTGACGCAATAACTTTGATAGGCGTTGGTTCTCAGTGATGAGTTGTTTTGTAGTTGCGGTGCTTGTCTCAGCAAATTCCTCAAGTTATTTTACAATCTTGTGGTGTTGGTTTAATGTCTGGAAGATAGGTTCAAGTTTAGAATCAAATCTGGATTCCATCATATTCAGTTTTTCATTTACTTCAACATTTTGAGTCAAATTTCTTTCCATATCTAATTTCCAGTCTTCAAGGACTTCGTGTACAATCTCTGTAACATCTTCTTTAATTTGTTCTTTAATTTCTTTTTTAAAAGATGTCAGCTCTTGTTTAAAGTTCTGTCTAAGATTTTTAAGTTCCTCCGTAAGAAACGTTTTTAATTCTTCCATCTCGGTCTTTTTCTTCTTCTTTGAGATGTCTTCTCGGGATGCTGTTTTACCTGAGGCCGAGGCTTCAGTTGGGCCTACCTCTTTAGTCTTGCCGTTGTCGCAAGACTAGTCTTGGGGGGGAGTATGCTGAGTCGACATACTGCTGGTGTCGCGCGCCTGATGACGTCACGGGCCTATTGCAAAACAATCGGTGCCGTTTTCTGCAGGTAGGATCTGTCTTTTCCCCCCGTTTTTTCGTTTTTTTTCACGGAGCTAGTTGGCGCGAATCTCTCCTACTCCATAGCGCCACCGGAAGTCCCTCCTCAACTTTTTGGGGTCCTTGAAAACCCTGTTGTTAAATGAATCAAACAGTCCATCAATCATTTCAATGAACGCCGTATGATGAGCCTCCCCAGGAAACTTTCCAAGAGCTGTATAGGTGTAGACGCCTGCTGCTACCGAATGCCTGAGCACCTGCGTTGCCTTGTTAATTCTCATTTTAGAGAAGCTGTTAAGAACAAAGTGGCCTCTGGTCAGTTTATGGGCTTTTCATATTCATAGAAGTTGCAAATATGGGAATCATGGGATATGTTTCTTTCTGCCATCCTCTCCCTTGACTTCAAAAACATACTTTTCTAAATTTGACCTAGTGTTTTTTAACAAGTGTGGTGGATCATCCATTCAATAAATCTTGCCTCCCCCGTGGACAAAGAAAGGCCAATATTCTGTCATTCCCAAGTTCTTGTAGAGTCATTACATTACTTGAACCTTGGTCATAAACCACAGCCACATGGTGTAGCTCAATTACCTTAACTTTTTGTAATCATTCATTTAGTAATGATTGCAGTTTGTCAGCCGTTGTGGTGTCTCACGACAGAAAATAACCTAGAGGTTGTTTCCATTTTCCCATCGCCTCTAACCATGAAAACGAGTGCATGGTTGGCAGGCTGTGACGTCTTCCCAAAGGATCCAATGTTCTCAAAACCCTCTACTGAATCTTCACTAATATTGTATGAGGACATTACATAAAACGTATCCCTCCCTGTCATTCCTGCTACCCTGTCTTTCAAAAGTTCAAAGACCCAGGCCTCACTTTGATATTACTCAACCAGAGATGTCTAGATTGGAATGGGGAATCTTGCTGTTTCTGAATGCATCCAACTCTTGGGTATAGACTTCTTGTATAATATATTTTTTTATTAAAGGTAATCAATTACAATGCTTCAAACAACTTTATATCAAATTAATTCAATTTGCATTAAGTAAAACACTAATAATACTTATCTACTATTTTTTTTTTAGAAATAATGATAGAAAAAGAATAGAACAGTTATAAATCATTAAGAGAGTGATTAAATAATAATTTGATTATATATAAGAAAGAAAAGAGAAACGAAAAAAAAAAAAAAAAAAAAAAAATGAAAAACCACAATATGTATTGTTAATAACACTACTACAAGTGATAGTATCAATAAAGACATATATGTTAATTCCAATATAAAAATGAATTATTCTCACCAAATCCCGCAGGGTGCACGCCGAGCTGTGTTGCCAAGAACAGCTACTTCTCTAAATACTGTATATATGGAGACCATATCTGTTCAAAAGAATTATACTTGTCCAATAGGACAAATCTAATTCTTTCCAGATGTAACGTCTCCATCATCTCTGCTGCCCACATTTTGGTTGTGGGGGATAATGTTCCCTTCCAAAATTTCAATATGATTTTTTTCCCAATTATCAAACAGTAATCAAAGAAATTTCTTTGATTTACTGTAAGTGATAGATGTAAATCCGGAATTCCAAATATTATTAGCTTTGGGTTAGGGTCCAATTTAACTTTGATGACTTCAGAAATAACTTTAAAAATTTCTGTCCAGTAATAATTCAATTTAGGACATGTAACGAAACTATGTATTAAATTTGCCTCTGCTTTCTTGCACTTATCACAAATAGCGGAGAGATTCGGAAAAATACTATTTAATTTAGTTTTCGAATAATGTAACCTATATAATACTTTAAATTGTATCAATATATGTCTGGCGTTTAATGAACACCGGTGTATTCGTTGTAGACTTTCTTCCCAGTTTTCTTTTGTTATAGCCAATCCCATTTCATTTTCCCATGCTTGACGATATATTTCCGTTATTGGATTCTCCTTATCCAAAATGATGTTATATATATAGGCTATTAATTTTTCTGTATTTGGATATAAATTAAACAGTTCGTCTAACAGTCCTGCTTCTTTATTTTTATAATCTTGTGTATTGGATTTAATATAATCTCTAATTTGTAAATACCTAAACAAATGTTGTGGAGACAATCCATAAATATCTTGTAACTCCTGGAATAAAAGAAATTTTCCTTTTCTATAAAGGTGTTCTATCCTTGTAATTCCTAAATCATCCCATTGTTTAAACCCCCCATCTAATATAGCAGGTTTAAACAATGGGTTATTCATAATTGGTAATCTAAATGAGAGATTATCCAAATGTAGTCTTAACTATTTGTTTCCAAATACGTCTATTATTATATATTATTAGGTTGTCTTTATAATTTTTTTTTTGTACTTCCGTTGGTGCAAAAATTATCGAACCTACATTGAAAGGTAGACAGCCTTCCTTTTCTATATTTAACCATGTCGGTTCATGATCCATATTTACCCACCAGAAATTCATATTCTTAATCTGAACAGCCCAAAAATAATATAAAAAGTTTGGAAGTGCTAATCCTCCATTTATCTTAGCTTTGCATAGATGTTTTTTATTTATTCTGTGATTTTTATAATCCCAAATAAAACTATTAACAATATTATCAATTTTTAAAAAAAAAGTTTTCGGAAGAAAAAAAGGAATAGCCTGAAACAAATATAACAACTGTGGTAGAAATACCATCTTTATGGCACTTATTCTACCAATCATGGATATAGGAAGTGTTTTCCAATATAAAATATATTTTCTAAGTTTATCTAATAGTTGAGGATAGTTGGATTTTATTAATGAGTTATGAGTTTTAGTTACGTTAATCCCTAAATATTTAAGTTTGTCTGTAACTACTTTTAATGGGTATTGTTGTAATGTATTTAGATTTATTCCTGTTATTGGCATAATCTCGCTTTTATCCCAATTAATCCTATACCCAGAAAATGCACCAAACTTAGTTATAATGTTTAGCAGGTTGGGAATACTAATTTCCGGTTTTGTAATATAAATCAAAACATCATCTGCATATAAAGAAATTTTATTAATTGTTGTATCAGTATTATAGCCATATATTTCAGGTTCAGATCTAATTTTTTCCGCCAATGGTTCTATCACCAATGCGAACAATAAGGGTGATAACGGACATCCCTGTCTGCATCCCCTAGAGAGTTTGAATTTGGCTGATAAAATTTGGTTAGTCAAAATTCTTGCAATAGGATTCGAGTATAAAATTCTTACCCATTTACAAAATCTATCCCCCAATTGAAACTTTTCCATTATATTAAATAAATACATCCATTCCCACTGATCAAACGCTTTTTCTGCATCTAATGATATAACCGCTAGTTCCGTATCTCGTATTCTTTTTGAATATATAATATTAAACAAGCGTCTGAGATTATGGGATGAATAACGTTTTGGGATAAAACCTGTTTGATCATAATGTATTAATTTAGAGATCACTAAACTTAATCTCCTAGATAAGACCTTAGTTAATATTTTTTGGTCTGTATTTAAAAGGGCAATCGCTCTATATGATCCAGGATCTTCCAAATCCTTATCTACTTTAGGGATGAGTGTAATTGTGGATTCATTTAGAGATTCTGGTAATTTTCCTTGGTCATATGCATATCTATACATTATTTGTAATCTTGGAGAAATCAGATCTTGAAATTTTTTATAAAATTCTGCACTCAGGCCATCCGGGCCCGCTGCTTTTCCGTTCTTTAGCGAACTAATTGATTCTATAATGTATTTTACTGTTATTTCAGCATTTAACAATTCTCTACCTTCCTGATCTAAGCTATTGATTTGACATTCTTGTAAAAATATTTCCATACTATCTGTTTGTCCTGTTAGTTTTGACAAATAAAGATTTTTATAATATTGTAAAAATCTATCATTAATATCTTTTGGAGTAATCAGTATATTTCCATACTCAGATCTAATTCCGTGTATCATCTTCTCATCTTCTAATTTTCTAAGCTGTCGTGCTAGTAATTTTTGTGGTTTATCTCCAAATTCAAAATACACTTGTTTAGTTTGTTGAAAAAGTTTAATAACTTGATTAGAATATATTTTATGTAATCTATATTTTACTGATGCAATTTTATTACTTAACTCTTTGGAAGGCTGTTTTATATTTTCATTATCTAGACGTTTTATCTCATTTTCTAAATTTTGTTCTATTTTTCGATTTTCTTTATTGAGATGTGCTTGTGCGGATATTATTGCGCCACGCATGAATGCCTTAAATGTGTCCCAAAATAGTGATGGGGAAATTTCAGGATTATCATTAGTTTCAAAAAATAATTTAATCTGATCCATCACATATTTACAACAGTCATTGTCCTTTAATATCTGAGGGTTAAATCTCCAGGTAGTAGTTTTATTAGATATATCTTTTAATTTTATCTTAAATGTTAATGGCGCATGATCCGAGATGATAATATTATGATATTTTGCGTCATACGTAAAAGGAAGTAATTTAGAATCTATTAAAAAATAATCTATCCTCGAATAGGTTCCATGTACGGGCGAGAAAAAAGAATATTCTCGTCCGGATGGATTATCTAACCTCCAGATGTCTTTAATATTAGATGTATTGATAAAAGCATTTATGAATTTACTTGATTTCGAGGCAGCTTTCCTTTTTGCAGATGATCTATCTAGATAGTTATCTAAAGTACAATTTAAATCACCTCCAATTATTAAATTGTGTTGAGTGGATATAGGAATATTATTAAATATTTTCTTAAAAAATAGTGGATTATCAAAATTAGGGGCATATATATTCATTAAAATTACCTTTTTTGAATATTTCCCCTGTAATTATTACATATCTGCCTTCTTTATCCTCTATAATAGAACTTTGTATGAAAGGTATACCTTTGCGAATAATTATTGCAACTCCTCTAGATTTATGTATAAATGTAGAATGATACACCTTAGAAATCCATTTAGCTGTTAATCTATGTTGAGCATCTTTTTTAAGATGAGTCTCTTGAAGGAAAATGACATCTGTCTTCAATCTGTTCAACTGAGCTAACACCTTTCCCCTTTTAATTGGTTCATTAATTCCTTTTACATTCCAACTGCAGAAGGTTACTCCATCACCCCCAGTCTTCACCTTTATATCATGCATTTTACTATTAGGGCGGCTTTTTTTGGAGTAGCCTTCTTGACTCCCCCAGCTCCCCGTTGCGCCCGGACATCAATCCAATGAGAATTTCTATCCACCTTAATCCGCATCTATGTCTTCTTAAACTAAATACACAATATCCTTCACATCTACATTCAAATAATATATAATATAAGATCAATAAAAAACAAAAACAATAAGAAATATCAATAATAAAAAAAAAGTAAAGGGTGTTAATAGGGTGCTCAGAAAAAAAAGAAACTACACTTATATAGTGTGTAGTATGTGAAGGTGAAAGCCACACTAACGTGGCCATTAATCTAAAGACTTCCGTTTAAAAAAAAAAAAAAAAAAAATGTTAATTATACCAGCTCCTATCTCAAATGCTATATATATTGGGGTGGGGTACTAACTTTATATACTTAGTACTTAGTAATTATTTCTATTATTCATATTACTATTTGCTAATTACTAATATCAATTGTATTTAATACTATAATATGTAATACTATTATCATGGAATAATTAAATATTTTCTAATAATTAATACAGAACTACAACTAAATGTCCATTATTCCACTTCCTTCTAAGTGAGTATTTCATAACCACAGGTCGATGATAAAAGTTCAGCCCTCTCCTTCTCCCTCGGGTCCTTCCTCCGCGTCTTCTCTCTCTTCATCTTCTGGCTTCTGCTGTATGCCTCGGGCGAATTTCAATGCTTCAGTATACTTAACGAAACGATATTCCTTGTCATCATAAGTTACTCTCAGTGTTGCTGGGTACATCAAGCCATATCTCAGATCCTTAGTATTCTGTAAATTCCTCAGGATACCTCTTGTTTCTCTAAATAGTGATCTTTTCTTGGCCACTTCTGCTGGGTAGTCTCTAAAAATACTGATGTTGTCTCCCTCGTATTTCAGGTTTCTCTTTTTTATTATTATCTTCATCATTTCTTCGAAGACATGATCAAAGGCCACTTTTACAATCATTTGTCTGGGCGATGAACCTATCCCAGGGGCCCGTCTTAGAGCCCTATGTGCACGGCTCAACAGGGGTGCTTGATCCAAATTCAGAATATCCTTTAAAAGTTTTGCAACAAATTTTCGAGGATCTTGACTCCCCTCACGACCTTCGCTCAGACCAACTATACGCAAATTTTTACGGCGTTGGCGTCCCTCCAGATCAATACATTTCTCGTTTGTTTTGCGTAATAATTCTGAGAGGCGTTTGTTCTCGGCACGGAGTTTTTCGGTCTCCTTAGTATTCAGTTCAGCAATCTTAGTTAGCTCTTTAATTGCTTCGCCTTGTTGGTCTAGCGAAATTATAGTAGGATCTATCTTGCCATCCAGCTTTCTTTCCATCCCAGCAGCTACATCCTTTACCTCCTCGATTTGAGTTTGTAACTCGGCATTAGCCTTTTCCTTCCACTCATCCATCATACTTCTTACCGTCGTTATAACTTGTTTTATTAAGTCTTCTTTAATTTTCTCGTGAGACACCAGCATATCCGCTTTTAAACTTTTTATCTCCTCCTTATACTCCTTCCTCTGCTTCTTTATCTCACCTAGAATGGTAGTCTTGAGTTCCTCCATTTCAGCTTTCCTCTGTGAGACATCTTCTTGAGAAGCAGCAGCAGCACCCGAGCTCAGGCCTGTTTCCCTTCTCATAGATTTTTTTCCAGTGGTGGGGGGAGGGGAGCGCTGGGTCATAATTTCTTCTTAAAATCGCGCGCCTGATGACGTCACGCACCTTTTAAACGCTGCCGGAGCCGTGATTCCTGACTCACAGCCACTGCACTCGGGAGAAAACAGAGAAACAGGTGAGTACCATATAACACCAGCAGAGGGAGCGCATAACAATGTAGCCCACGACCACGTTGCTGTCTGCGTAGAAGGTTATAGCGTCGAGCTGAAGATCTGACTCCGCTGAAATTAGGTCAGCTAACTCCTCTGCTAGCAGAGCTGCACACAGTTCCAGCCTTGGTATGGTGCGCTCAGCACCATCACTACTTGATCCACTACTACTTCCGGTGAATGCCGGTGGTGCTGGAGCTGGCGAGTCTCCTTACTTGGGCCAACTCAGTCTGGGAGACTTTTAAAGAAAAACAAAATTAGATGTAGTCACGTACACTGCCCTCCATATGGATTGGGACAAAGACCCATCATTTATTTATTTGCCTCTGTGCTCAACAACTTAAGATTTGTAATAGAAAAAAATCACAGGTGGTTAAAGTGCACATTGTAGGATTAGGGCTAATCAAGGCTAATTTTTTACAATTTGGTTTCACCATGAAGAAATTACAGCAGTGTTTATACATTTCCCCCCCCATTTCTGGGCACCATAATGTTTGGGACACATCAATGTCATGTAAATGAAAGTAGTCATGTTTAGTATTTTGTTCCATATACTCTGCATGCAATAACTGCTTGATGTCTGCGATTCATGGATGTCACCAATTGCTGAGTGTCTTCTCTGGTGATGCTTTGCTAGGCCTGTATTGCTGCCATCTTTAGCTTATGCTTGGTTTGGGGTCTTGCTCAATAAGCGAGTTCGGTATTACAACTGCATGTGTGAGTTTTCCTTGGTCATGGGTCATTCGGGATAAAGATTCTCGCCAGCTGAGCTACTGTGGGTATACATTACGATCGATAATTGTTTTGACCTGCGTTTCATATGTATTTTCCAGGTTTGCCTCTTCGAGGTAAGAAAATACTGCTTTCAAAACTATTAACTAGGTTTAATTATGGTCGTACCATAAGTCGCACCACTTACTCGACGTCGTACCTATTTCCATTTGTACTTGTTCGTAGTATGCGTGTGTCTTCTTGAGCTTTATCTATCCATTATTGCTTTGATACAATACTTTAAAGTATTTGTTGTTGGCTCTTGGCCATGTGCACTTATAGGACATATGATTTCCAAGGGGCCACAGCCACACCAGGTGCATGTTACAATACTATCCGGGCTTGAGCCCATGAAGGGTTTGTCTCTACAGCCAAACAGCCCACATTCTTCAACTGTTACGTCTTCATGTCCTTGTTCAGTTATTACTTGCACAAACATGTCTCAGCTTCATCTTCGTGCAGCCTTCCATGCATTAGTGCAGGTAAGTGTTCACTCGACTGTCGGAGCTTCTTCATCAGATTCCAACTCTTGTAGTGAGTGAGTTTATGCAGTCAACACACTTACATAATTCAGTGCATGGCACACCATGCTGTTGACATGAGCATCTTCCTTTCCCTGTATTTGACTTCTCACCGCTAGTTTTCTTGCATCAACAGTAGGTTAGTTCGAGCATGTACTTGGAGCTGGAGGCAGATCACCCCAGTCAATGTTTTGGAAGGAGTATCCTTCCTTTGTCTTTCAGGTACTTGACATCCTGGGCAACTGACATCCACTTTCCCAGATCCTTTGGGCTGACTGCTCGCTCCGGTGGTCCATGCCACTCTCTTCAGCCTTATCTAATGTTGCGTCTTCAGAAGTTGGGGGCCATTGGATGTGGTTTGGTGAGTTGACGGTGCTGTTCTGCACAATCTGGGCTGCACGAAACATGTCTATGAGGTGATGGGACGATGCTCACCCTTGTTGATTTTCACCTACAATTTCGCCACTCTCACTGCCCTCACTTGAATTATCTTGTACAACACCTTCAACTTTCTTACACTTCCTTTTAACAGTCATGTCCTGCAGTTTTCTATTAAATTTGAGTCGATAATGTATGTGAACACTCACATAGCCATGACTCTATTGCTGCACAAGTTCATGTCCTTGTATTCTTGTGTATTGTGGATTGCTTGGTTTAGCAGATGGGAAATGTTGTTCCTGGTCCTTTTGACATCGTCAAATTCCGTGCGAAACACTTCCTCACACGCTTCAAAGAACGCTAGAAAGTATTCAGAAGGCTCCATCAAGGAACCAAAGTCAGACGTAGATGTATCATATGCTTTATGATGGATGAATATGAGGGCAGGATCAACTAAAGGTGCATCAGGTCCTAGTAGAACTTCTCTGCATGTCTGGTATTTTGAGGACAGTTTATGTGATGTGATGATGCTGCCATGTGTATTCTCTTCAAGGAGACCAAGTGAAATGCTGCAGACTGCATTGTTCTGATTTGTCTTATTGGCATGGGAGATAGATGGAGATGATTTCTTTACTCTCTTCTTTGTCAGTGTTTGCCGTGTTAAGATAAATTTGTCAGAATCGGGGAACTGTTTGCACTCAACGGCTTGTTTTATTAGTTCAGCTACCATAACCATTCGAAAAGCACATTGAAACTCCTTCGCTGATGGATTGTCTCGGAATCCGCCCTTTCGCCGCATAGTAGAGAGCAAATTGTCAACAATATCCTGATTAAGCCGAGATATGAACAGCAAACTAGCGTCTGTGCTTTCCTTCATGTGCTGTGAAATGCAAGACATTGCAAGCCGCCATCCCTTGACAAACAACACACTTTTTGATCCAATCACTGTCAAGCTTTGGAGTACACACAAGCATGAATCAAAATATGACATGCACAGAATTTTCTGAAATAGGCCTCCTCAACCTTTTGGGGGTATTTGAATCGCCTGTTGTTAAATGATTGAAACAGTCCATCAATCATTTCAATGAACTCCGCCGTATAAGCAACTTCCCCAGGCAACTTTCCAAGGGTTGAATAGGTGTAGCCGCCTGCTGCTTCCGAATAGCTGAGCACCTGCGCTGCCTTGTTAACTCTCATTTTAGAGAAGCAGTTTAGAACAAAGTGGCCTCTGGTCAGTTTATGTGCTTTTTGGGTTCATAAAAGTTGCAAATATGGTAATCATGTTCATAAAAGTTGTAAATATGTGCCCATCGGATATGTTTCTTTCTGCTATCCTCTCCCTTGACTTCAAATACATGCTTTTCCAAATTTGACCTAGTGTTTTTTAACAAGTGTAGTGGGTTATGCATTCAATAATAATAATAATAATAATACATTTTATTTATGGGCGCCTATCAAGAGTCTCAAGGACACCTTACAAAAATTTAGCAGGTAGAGGAAAAATATGTAAGGGGAATGAAATAAATAGTAGAGACATGACTAGTACACAAAGTAAAGACAGAATTCAGTTCAAAACACAATATGAGGCAATTAATGCATAGATGAAAAGGGAGGGGGACGTGGGGCTAAGGATAGGCAGAAGTGAAGAGATGGGTCTTGAGACGGGACTGGAAGATGGTGAGGGACACGGAATTGCGGATTAGTTGGGGGAGGGAGTTCCAGAGCCTGGGAGCTGCCCTGGAGAAGGCTCTGTCCCCAAAACTGCGGAGGTTGGACTTGTGGATGGAGAGGAGACCGGCTGATGTGGATCTGAGGGACCGTGAGGGTTGGTAGGGGGAGAGGAGGTCAGTGAGATATGGGGGGGCCAGATGGTGGAGGGCTTTGTAGGTGAGGATCAGGATTTTGTAGGTAATCTGGTGGGAGATGGGAAGCCAGTGAAGTTGTTTGAGGACTGGAGTGATGTGATGCCAGGATTTGGTGTGGGTGATGAGTCCGGCGGCTGCGTTCTGGACCAGTTGGAGTCGGTTGATGTAGGTGGAGCTGATGCCAAGGAGAAGTGAGTTGCAATAGTCCAGTCGGGAGGAGATGAAGGCATGGATGAGTCTTTCAGTAGTGGGAGGTGTGAGAGAGGGTCTGAGTTTGGCGATGTTGCGGAGATGAAAGAAGGAGGTTTTAATGACATGGCGGATGTGAGGCTCAACGGAGAGGGTGGAATCAAAGATCACGTCAAGGTTGCGGGCCTGGGGAGATGGGGAGACAGTGGTGCCGTCGATGGTGAGAGTGAGGTTATTGATTTTGCTGAGTGTGGCTTTGGAGCCTATGAGGAGGAATTCTGTCTTATCGCTGTTGAGTTTGAGGAAGTTATGTTGCATCCAGGTTTTTATAGCTGACAAACAGGAGTTGATATGGGAGAGGGGGGGGTTGTGGGGGGATTTGGTGCCGAGGTAGATCTGAGTGTCATCAGCGGGGCGGAGTATCTGACCAAGGGGGAGGATGTAGATGATGAAGAGGAGGGGGCCGAGTACGGAGCCTTGGGGAACGCCTTGAGTGACTGTGGCTGTAGCAGAGGTGTGGTTGTGGAGAGAGATGAAGTGGGATCTGTTGGAAAGGTAGGAACGGAGCCAGCTGAGTGCAGAGCCTTCAATGCCGAGGTCTTTGAGTCTGGTGAGCAGGATGTTATGGTTCACTGTATCGAAGGCTGCGCTCAGGTCGAGAGGATGAGGATGTTGAGGGAACCAGTGTCAGCAGAGGTGAGGAGGTCGTTGAGGACTTTGAGGAGAGCAGTTTCTGTGCTATGGAGGGGGCGAAAGCCAGATTGGAGGGGTTCAAGTAGGTTATACGCAAGGAGGTGGGAATGAAGTTGCGACGCAACGATACGCTCCAGGGTTTTTGAAAGAAAGGGGAGGTTTGAGATTGGGCGGTAATTAATGAGAGAGGAGGGATCAAGACCAGGTTTCTTTAAGATTGGTGTGACAGCAGCAGTTTTGAAAGCGGAGGGGACAATTCCTTGGGACAATGAGGAGTTGAAGAGATTAGTGAGGTTGGGGCAGAGAACGGGGAGGCAGGACTTCAGCAGGGGTGGGGAGAGGGTCGAGGGAGCAGGTAGTGGGTTTGGAAGAGCTGATGAGTTTGGAGATTTCAGTAGGGGTGACCAGGTCAAACTGGGAGAGGAAGCAGTGTGGAGGAGGGGTAAGGAGGTCAGTGGAGATGTTGAAAGGAGGGGCCTTGGTAGGTGGTGGAGTAGATGCTCGGGAGTCGGGTACAGGGGATAAAGGTTGATAGATGGTGCTGATTTTATCAGCGAAAAAGTGGAGGAATGAGTTGCAGAGAACCGGAGTAGAGGTAGGGAGAGTGTTGGCTCGAGGCTTGAGGAGGTTGCCCACTGTGGAGAAGAGGGTTCTGTGGTTTAGGCAGGGATCGGTGAATATGGAGGAGAGGTAGGCAAATTTTGCAGCAATGAGGGCATCTTTGTAGTCAGTGAGGTGGAGTTTGTAAGCTTCAAGGTGGACTGAGAGAGATGATTTCTTTGTGAGTCGTTCAAGTCGGCGACCAGTCTGTTTCAGTTTACGGTGCAGGTGTGTACCAGGGTGAAGATGTGTTGAAAGTTACGGTTCTTGTTTTGAGGGGGGCCATAGTGTTAAGGGAGGTAGACAAGGTGGAGTTGAGATGGTTTGTGAGATCATCAGGTGAGATGGGGGTTGAGTCCAGGGGGAGTGTGGTGGAGAGCAGGTCAGAGAGATGGTGGGGATCAATGGATTTTAGATTACGGAAGATGATTTCTCGGAAGAAGCGGGGGCGAGGTGTCGGAGAAGGGATGGTGAACCGTATAAGCTTATGATCAGAGAGGGGGAAGAGGCATGTGTGGAGGTCGAGTACCGGTTGATTTGTGGAGCAGACCAGGTCAAGGATGTGACCTTTGTCATGGGTGGGAAAGGTGACGTGCTGAGTGAGAGAGAAGTTGTCAAGTAAAAAGGCGAATTCAGATGCGGCTTGTAGGTCAAGTGAAGTCAAGTCAAGTTTATTTGTCACATACACATATGAGATGTGCAGTGAAATGAAAGTGGCAATGTTCGCGGTCTTTTGTGCAAAAGACAAACAAATAAACAACCAAACAAACTATAAACACAATCATAACACACATATTCTTTTACATAATAAATAATGGAAGGAAAAACGTTCAGTAGAGTTAGTCCCTGGTGAGATAGGCGTTTACAGTCCGAATGGCCTCTGGGAAGAAACTCCTTCTCAACCTCTCCGTTCTCACCGCATGGCAACGGAGGCGTTTGCCTGACCGTAGCAGCTGGAACAGTCCGTTGCAGGGGTGGAAGGGGTCTCCCATGATATTGTTGGCTCTGGGGACCTGCAGGGGGGCAAGTGAAGTTCCCATAGTGCGTTCGGCCGAACGCACTACTCTCTGCAGAGCCTTCTTGTCTTTGGCAGAGTAATTCCCAAACCAGATGGTAATGTTCCCGGACAAGATGCTTTCCACCGCCGCTGCGTAGAAGCACTGGAGGATCCTCGGAGACACTCTGAATTTCCTCAATTGCCTGAGGTGGTAAAGGCGCTGCCTTGCCTTACTCACGAGTGCTGAGGCATGTGATGCCCATGTCATATCCTCGGAGATGTGGACTCCCAGATATTTAAAACAGTTCACCCTATCCACTGGATCCCCATTTATCCTCAATGGAGTGTACGTCCTCGGATGATGTGCCCTCGTAAAGTCCATGATCAGCTCCTTCGTTTTTTTGATGTTCAAGAGGAGGCTGTTATCCTGGCACCAGAGTGCTAGACCAGCCACCTCGTAGGCCTTCTCGTCGTTGTCTGAGATCAGGCCCACCACCACAGTGTCATCAGCAAACTTAATTAATGAGTTGGAGCTGAACCTAGCCACACAGTCATGTGCGTACAGGGAGTACAAAAGGGGGCTGAGGACGCAACCCTGGGGTGATCCTGTGCTCAGGGTGAGGGACTTCGATGTATTCCCTCCCATCTTGACTACCTGGGGCCTGGCGGTGAAAAAGTCCAGGACCCAGGCACACAAGGAGGTGTTGAGCTCCAATTCCATTAGCTTCCCGGCCAGTCTGGTGGGGACTATCGTGTTGAAGGCTAAACTGTAGTCTATGAACAGCATCCTCACGTAGCCCCCCTTCTGGCTGTCCAGATGGGAGAGAGCGGTGTGCAAGACCTGGGAGACCGCATCGTCCGTGGATCTGTTCGGACGGTATGTGAACTGCAACGGGTCCATGTTCCGAGGAAGGAAGGCGCAGATGTGTTTCTTCACCAGCCTCTCAAAGCATTTCATGACTACCGAGGTAAGGGCCACCGGACGGTAGTCATTCAGACAGGCTGGGGAGACACTTTTTGGTACCGGTACAATGATGGATTTTTTGAAGCAGGCAGGGACCACGGACTTGTCCAGGGAGAGGTTGAATAATGTAGTGAGCACTGGAACTAGCTGCGTAGCACAGGACTTGAGTACTCGCCATGCCATCGGGGCCTGCAGCTTTTCACGTGTTCACCCATGTCAGAGCCCTCCTCACGTCGTGCTCGGACAGCGAGAATGTGTGCACATTCCTCCCTTCAGCTTCGGTAGCCAGCCCGCTGGCGGTATTGTCGATAGTCGGCAGACCTGGAGTGGTGTTGCCCCTCTCGAAACGAGCGTAAAAGGAGTTCAGGTCATCAGCTAGGGAGGTGCCGGCACTTGCGGATGAGGGAGGGGTGCTCCGGTAGTTGGTTACAATCCGTAGCCCCTGCCACAGGCTTCTGGTGTCCTGCTGCTCCATCTGTAACTCCATCTTGTCTCTGTACCTCCTCTTTGCGTCCTTCACCGCCATTCGCAGTCGGTAGGACTCTGCCTTGTAGACGTCCATGTTTCCTGATGCCAGGCCCGAGTTGTGGGCAGCAGTGCGAGCATTCAGGGCCACACGAACAGACCTGTCTACCCAGGGTTTTTGGTTCGGAAAGGTGCTTACCCTTACCGTGGGGACGATGTTGTCGGTTACTGTTGCGATGAAGTCCGTGACTGCTTCCGCGAACTCACTGACGTCACTGGAACTTGCTTCGAACATATTCCAGTCAACATCACTCAGTGCATCATGCAGCATGGCCTCTGACTGGTCGCACCACCGCTTTACGTCTCTCCTCTCTACCGCTTCCCGAACTATCCTCTGTTTATACTCCGGCAACAGGAAAATGGCAGCGTGGTCAGATTTTCCTAGGGGAGGGAGTGAAACGGCCTTGTAGCCTTTCCTGAACGGTGTGTAGCAGTGGTCCAAAGTTCTCTCCCCCCTGGTGGCACACGTGATGTGTTGGTAGAAGTTCGGCATGACCTTCTTGAGATTTGATTTATTAAAATCTCCAGCCACCACCATAGCCGCATCCGGGTACTTGTTTTGATGTCGACATAACACATCGTGTAGGGCCGATAGTGCCATGTCAGTGTCCGCCTGCGGGGGAATGTAGACGGCTGTGACGATCACTGGCCCGAACTCCCGGGGAAGGTAGAATGGGCGGCATGAGATCGTCAGGTGCTCCAGGTCCGGCGAGCAGAAACGGGAAAGCATCTTGATATTTCCAGGGTTGCACCAGTTGTTATTGGTCATGAAGCAGACTCCTCCACCCTTGGATTTCCCAGATGCTTCTGTTCTGTCAGCACGGTGGACAGTGATGGACTCGTTTGGGCAGATTACCTGATCCGGAATCAGTGAGGTCAGCCATGTTTCAGTCAGGCAGAGGATGTTGCAGTCCCTTATGTCCCGCTGGAATCTGACCCTCGCCCTGAGGTCATCCAGCTTGTTTTCCAGGGACTGGACATTCGCCAGAAGAATGCTGGGCAGAGGGGGACAAAAGGCTTGGGCTTTCAGCCTATTCCGAATCCCCCCCCCCGCTTCCCTCGATGTTTTCTCCGGGTTTTCCTTGTAGCCGAGCTCCCATTGTTGTTGCAGCAGCTTCTGCTGATCTCTGCTGGCCATGCTGGATCAGCAAGTACAGAGTTTAAAAAGTCTCCGTTTGCCCTGGAGTTTAGATTTAAGAGGGTTTCCCTGTCATACCTTGTTAGTACTAGGGAGTTAGAACTTAGAAATAAGTTAAAAAAGAACATAAAAGTTAAAAACACACACAATTTTCGCGGAGCTGCCACAACGGCGACTGGACAGGGCCGCGCCATCTATTTATTTATTTATTTATTTATTTATTTTTGGGGGGGGGGGAGTCCATGTGAATATTTAAGTCACCAAGTAGCAGCAGACGTGGGGAGAGGGATGAGGCAAGTGTGAGGAGTTCAGTGAAGTCAGATAGGAAGGAGGGGTTTGGTTTAGGTGGCCAGTAAATGAGGATGACTGTCATGGAGGAAAGGGCTTTGAAGGCGAGGAATTCAAATGATGCTACTGGGGGGAAGGTGAGTTCAGTGATCCGAAAATTCTGGTTGAAAATAACAGCGAGGCCACCTCCATGGCGGGAGGGGCGGGGTTTGGAAATGTAATTAAATCCAGGTGGGGATGCTTGATTGAGGGAGAAGAAGACATTGGGTTGTTGCCAGGTCTCAGTGAGCAGAAGGAAGTCCAGAGTGTTGTCAAGGATTAGTTCATGGAGGGCAAGGGCTTTGTTGTTGAGCGACCTGGTGTTGAGGAGGGCAAAGTTGGCATTATGAGAGGGTGGAGGGATGGGGGCTGGCTGGAGAGATCTGAGGTTGTCCCGGTTGACAGTGCGTGCGGCCATCTGGGATGTGGGGTGACGCAGTTGAGGGGGGGTAGAGCGTGGTAGTGAGCAGATGGATGGAATGGAATGTCCGTGGTTGAAGTAAACAAGCTTGCGCCGAGAGCCTCTGTGGATGAAACGGGGTCAACGTAGAAGTCTAAGCTGTTTAATGACTTGGATGCAGGATGGGATGTGGTTGTTGAAGAAACCAGTCATTTGTAGAGTTGAATATTTGAGCATGATGGTGAGGGTGCAGAGAGGTGTCCAGCGGTGCAGCTGCAGGTGGAGAGAGTATCCAGCGGTGAGGGAGCAGAGAGGTTGTCCAGCAGAGCGGGTGCAGCGAGGTGTCGAGCAGTGAGGGAGCAAAGAGGTTGACCAGCAGTGCAGATGCAGCGAGCTGTCCAGCATTGAGGAAGCAGATAGGTTGCAATAGATCTTGGCTCCCATGTGGACAAAGAATGGTAATCATGTTCATAAAAGTTGTAAATATGTGCCCATCAGATATGTTTCTTTCTGCAATTCTTTCCCTTGACTACAAATACATACTTTTCCAAATTTGACCTAGTGTTTTTTAACAAGTGTAGTGGGTCATGCATTCAATAGATCTTGGCTCCCCCGTGGACAAAGAATGGATGATCTTCTGTGACACCTAAGTTGGGGTAGAGTTGAACATTGCTTGGGTCTTGGTCACAAAACACAGCCTTAGGCTGTAGTCCAATTGCCTTAACCTTTTGTAAACATTCATTTAGTATTGATTGCAGTTTGTCAGCCGTTGTGGTGTCTCGCGACAGAAAGTAACCTAGAGGTTGTTTCCATTTTCCCATCAAGCCTCTAACCATGAAAACGAGTGCATGGTTGGCAGCCGTGACGTCTTCCCTGGGATCAAATGTCCTCAAAACCCTCTACTGAATCTTCACTAATATCGTATGAGAGGCCTTAAACATAGACTCATTTCATCAAAGGACACTACACAGAACGTATCCCTCTCTGTCATTCCTGCTACCCTGTCTTTCAAAAGTTCAAAGACCCAGGCCTCACTTCGATATTACTCAACCGCCTACACAGTGATTGGAATAGGGAATCTTGCTGTTTCTGAATGCATCCAACTCTTGGGTATAGACTTCTTCCTGTACTACTTGAATGATTACATTTTTAGCTTGGATGGATTCTTCAACAGTGCGTTCAGGTTCACAGTAGTGCCAGTTTTTAAAAACTGTTCTTCCCAGAGGTAGAGCTGAAGAAACAGATGATGTGCAGAAGACGTGTGATGGCGCGAGTTAGTGCCTTCCAATTCCAGAAATTGGTAAAACGATGTGAACCAAGTTATTTGGTGAAAGCTACAATGTTCAAGGTGGAAACTTAAGGGCAAACATCTGTATCTGCATTAGGATCAACAGGGCCATAGTTAGACTCAGGGAGACAGTGTTGTGAACTGAACAGGAACTTGGGACCAGTGAACCAGTTGGTGTCCATCAAATGACGTGCAGGAACAGATTGTGTAGCATGATCTGCTGGATTCTGTTCCATAGACACATAGCGCCACTAGTCTGGTCGAGAAGATTTTTGGATCCATTGTATTCTGTTGCTGACATAGACGTAAAAACGCCTGGTCTCTTTGTAGATGTAGCCCAGGACCACTTTGCTGTCTGCGTAGAAGGTTATAGCGTCGAGCTGAAGATCTGGCTCTGCTGAAATTAGGTCAGCTAACTCCTCTGCTAGCAGAGCTGCACACAGTTCCAGCCTTGGTATGTTGCGCTCAGCACCATCACTACTTAATCTTTTTTTTAGATTAGATAGCCTTTATTGTCATTCAGACCGAAGTCTGAACGAAATTGAAGCAGTCATACATACAATACAATACAATAAAAAACACCAACAAACACATATTAACATCCACCACAGTGAGTCCACCCAGCATCTCCTCACTGTGATGGCGGCAAAAGTCTTAGGTTTCCAGTCTCTTCCCTCCTCTTCTCCCTCTGCGCTGAGGCGATACCCCCCCGGGCGATGTTACAACTGTCCCGCGGCTCAAACACCGCGGCCCGGGGTGGTCGAAGCTGCCGCCCACCAGTCCTGCTGACGCAGCCGCTGGCCCGCGGCCGAACCCCGGACTCAGGCCACCGCCGCCAGAACACCGTCCCAGCCACCGGAGCACCGTTCCAGCCCCGAGCCGGATCGCCCTCACGTGAGTGCCGTTACCGTCTCAGCCTCGCGCCAGTCCGCCCCGACATGGGCACCGCTTCTCCCTCGGGCTGGGCCGCCCCGACATGGGCGCCGCTCCTCCCTCGGGCTGGGCCGCCCCGACTGGGCGCCGCTCCTCCCTCGGGCTGGGAACGCCGTACCTCCCCGAGCTCGGCCACTCCGACGGGAGCACCGTTCCTTCCTCGGGCCGGCCGTCCTCACGGGAGCGTCACAGCCCCTCCCGAAAGCACTGTTCCAGCCCCGAGCCGGGCCGCCCTCACGAGAGCGAGCTCAGGGCGGGTCCTGGCGGGCTCTGCCTCCTGAGCCTCGAGGTCGCCAGCTCCGCCATTAGGCCTCAGCGCAGACGGAGGCAGAGAAGGGGAATACGACAAAAAAGTCGTATTCCCCCGCAGGGAGAGACAGAAAGTCCCATTTCAACCCCCCCCCTCCCCAAAACAGAAACTAAAAACCAAAACTAGACTAACCAAAACGAAAATAAACAACACAAAAAACACAAAACAAACAGGACTGCCGGAGAGCCGCTGCAGCCAGAGCCGCGCCGCCGCTACTACTACTTCCGGTGAATGCCGGTGGTGCTGGAGCTGACGAGTCTCCTAACTTGGGCCAACTCAGTCTGGGGAGACTTTTAAAGAAAAACAAAATTAGATTTAGTCACGTACACTGCCCTCCATAATGATTGAGACAAAGACCCATCATTTATTTATTTGCCTCTGTACTCAACAACTTGAGATTTGTAATAGAAAAAAATCACAGGTGGTTAAAGTGCACATCATGGGATTAGGGCTAATCAGGGCTAATTTTTTACAATTTGGTTTCACCATGTGGAAATTACAGCAGTGTTTATACATAGTCCCCCCATTGCTGGGCACCATAATGTTTGGGACACATCAATGTCATGTAAATGAAAGTAGTCATGTTTAGTATTTTGTTCCATATACTCTGCATGCAATAACTGCTTGATGTCTGCGATTCATGGACGTCACCAATTGCTGAGTGTCTTCTCTGGTGATGCTTTGCTAGGCCTGTATTGCTGCCATCTTTAGCTTATGCTTGGTTTGGCGTCTTGCTCAATAAGCGAGTTCGGTATTACATCTGCGCATGTGTGAGTTTTCCCAGGTCATGGGTCATTCGGGATAAAGATTCTCGCCAGCTGAGCTACTGTGGGTATACATTACGATCGATAATTGTTTTGACCTGCGTTTCATATGTATTTTCCAGTTTTGCCTCTTTGAAGTAAGAAAATACAGCTTTCAAAACTATTAACTAGGTTTAATTATGGTCGTACCATAGGTCGCACCACTTACTCGACGTCGTACCTATTTCCATTTGTACTTGTGTGTAGTATGCGTGTGTCTTCTTGAGCTTCATCTATCCATTATCGCTTTGATACAAGTACTTTAAAGTATTTGCTGTTGGCTCTTGGCCATGTGCACTTATAGGACATTTGATTTCCAAGGGGCCACACCAGGTGCATGTTACAATACTATCCGGGCTTGAGCCCATGAAGGGTTTGTCTCTACAGCCAAACAGCCCACATTCTTCGACTGTTACGTCTTCATGTCCTTGTTCAATTATAACTTGCACAAACATTTCTCTAGCTTCATCTTCGTGCTGCCTTCCATGCACTAGTGCAGGTAAGTGTTCACTCGGCTGTCGGAGCCCATGACACGCTTTATAGACCACTGGTCGTACATCCAAAATGCGTCCAGATTTTAACTTTTGCGTCTTCAGATGTTGGGGGCCATGGGATGAGGTTTGGTGAGTTGACAATGCTTCTCTGCACAATCTGGTCTGCACGAAACATGTCTCTGAGGTGAAGGGACGATGATCCTACTTGTTGATTTTCACTGACAGTTTTGCTGCTCTCATTGTCCTCACTTGAATTATCGTGTATAACAACTTCGACTTTTTTACATTTCCTTTCAACGGTCAGGTCCTGCAGTTTTCTATTCTTAAAATTGAGTCAATAATGTATGTGAACACGCACATAGCCTCGGCTCTATTGCTGCACAAGTTCATGTCCTTGTATTCTTGTGGATTGCTTGGTTTAGCAGATGGGAAATGTTGTTCCTGGTCATTTTGTCATCGTCAAATTCTGTGCGAAACATTTCGTCACATACTTCAACGAACGCTAGAAAGTATTCAGAAGGCTCCATCAAGGAACCAAAGTCAGACGTAGATGTATCATGTGCTTTATGATGGATGAATATGAGGGCATGTTCAACTAAAGGTGCATCAGGTCGTAGTAGAACTTCTCTGCATGTCTGGTATTTTGAGGACAGTTTATGTGATGTGATGATGCTGCCATGTGTATTCTCTTCAAGGAGATATCATAGCATAGATAGAAAGTAGGTGCGAGAGTAGACCACCAGGTCCGTCGAGCCCGCACCGCCACTCGCTCATGGCTGAACACTAAACAGACACACTTACCCACAAACAGTAGACACAAAACACAGAACACAAGACACTACCCTCCCCTTTATACCGCTATCACCCCTCTCCACCCCAAGAACCGCGTGATCTCCTGGGGGAGGCAAAAAAACGGATAAAAACCCAGGTCCAATTCGGGAAAAAAATCCGGGAAATTCCTCTCCGACCCCAATCCAGGCGATCGACACTTGTCCAGGAGATCACTCAGGTCTTACTATACTAACCATACCTAGGTCCATATCCCTGCCCTCTCCCCGTAGCCCCTTATCCCCTTGGCAGCTAAAAAACCATCTATTTTAGACTTAAATATATTTAATGTTTCTGCTTCCACTGCTCCCTGGGGCAGTGAATTCCATAAATTAACCACCCTCTGGGTGAAGAAGTTCTTCCTCATCTCAGTTTTAAAAGAGCCCCCCCTTATTCTGCGACTATGTCCCCTAGTTCTAGTTTCCCCGATCATTGGGAACATCCTCGGTGCATCCACCCGATCAAGGCCCCTCACGATCTTATATGTTTCAATGAGATCGCCTCTCATTCTTCTAAACTCCAAAGAGTAGAGTTCCAGCCTACTCAACCTTTCCTCATATGTCAATCCCCTCATTGCAGGAATTAATCTTGTAAACCTTCGCTGCACTGCCTCCAGGGCTAGTACATCCTTTCTTAAGTATGGACCCCAGAACTGTACACAGTATTCCAAATGTGGTCTCACTAATACTGTGTACAGCTGCAGCAAGACCTCCGTATTTTTATACTCAATCCCCCTAGCAATAAAGGCCAAAACTCCATTGGCCTTCCTGATTGCTTGCTGCACCTGCATACTAACTTTTAGTGATTCATGTACTAATACCCCTAGATCCCTTTGCGTTGCATTACAACGCAGCTCCTCCTCATTTAGAAAATAACTTGCCCTATCATTTTTTTTCCCAAAGTGAATGACTTCACATTTATTAGTATTAAATTTCATCTGCCAAGTTGTTGCCCACTCACCTAGCTTATCTATATCCTTTTGCAGACTCTTCCTATCCTCCTCATCCCCTACTTTTCCTCCCATTTTTGTATCGTCCGCAAATTTTGATATATTACACTTGGTTCCCTCCTCCAAATCATTTATATAAATTGTGAACAACTGGGGTCCCAGCACCGACCCTTGCGGAACCCTGCTAGTTACCGGTTGCCATCCCGAGTATGAACCATTTATCCCCACTCTCTGCTTCCTATTTGTTAGCCAATCCTCTACCCATGCTAATATATTACCCCCAATCCCATAATTTTTTATTTTTAGCAATAGTCTCTTATGTGGCACCTTGTCAAAAGCCTTTTGGAAGTCCAAGTATACCACATCCACCGGTTCCCCTTTATCCACCCGGGTTGTTACTTCCTCAAAGAATTCGAGCAGATTCGTTAAACAGGACTTCCCCTTCACAAAACCATGCTGGTTCTGTCCGATGAGGTCATGTTTATCCAAGTGCCCCGTTAGTGTTTCTTTAATAATTGTCTCTAACATTTTACCCACCACCGATGTTAGACTAACCGGTCTATAGTTACCCGCCTTCTGTTTACTTCCTTTTTTAAATATAGGTGTTACATTGGCCATTTTCCAATCCACTGGGACCGTTCCTGCCTCCAGGGAGTTTTGGAAAATTATCACCAATGCATCCACAATCCCCACCGCTATCTCCCTCAAGACCCTTGGATGTAATCCATCAGACCCAGGGGATTTATCCTCCTTCAGTCTCATTAATTTCCCTAATACCACCTCCTTGGTGATCTTAATAGTATTTAGCTCCTCCATTACTACCGCCCCTTGTTTATCCAGCGTTGGAATATTTTTTGTGTCTTCTATGGTGAAGACTGATACAAAATACTCGTTTAATGCCTTTGCCATTTCCATGTTCCCCACCAACAACTCTCCAGTCTCACCCTCCAATGGACCAACGTTCACCTTAGCCACCCTTTTTCTTTTTATATAGCTATAAAAACTCTTACTATTAGTTTTTATGTTGTTCGCTAAATTCCTTTCATAGTCTATTTTCCCCGTCTTAATTAATCTCTTAGTTATTTTTTGCTGACCTTTAGATCAAGTGAAATGCTGCAGACTGCATTGTTCTGTTTTGTCTTATTGGCATGGGAGATGATTTCTTTACTCTCTTCTTTGTAAGTGTTTGGCGTGTTAAGATAAATTTGTCAGAATCGGGGAACTGTTTGCACTCACGGCTTGTTTTATTAGTTCAGCTACCATAACCATTCGAAAAGCACATTGAACTCCTTCGCTGATGGATTGTCTCAGAATCCGCCCTTTCACCGAATAGTAGAGAGCAAATTGTAAACATTATCCTAATTTAAGCCGAGATATGAACAGCAAACTAGCGTCTGTGCTTTCCTTCATGTGCTGCCACAGCTGTGCAATGCAAGACATTGCAAGCCGCCATCCCTTGACAAACAACACCTCTGCTAGCAGAGCTGCACACAGTTCCAGCCTTGGTATGGTGTGCTCAGCACCATCACTACTTGATCCACTACTGTAAAGAAGTGTTATCAACACACTGTGACTTTGCTTCTTTATTACATTCATACTGTGGCATTACAGAGAGCACTAGCCGTACGTGGTCTGTCACGGAAACTAGAGAGCGATATGTGGGTGGGGAGGTTGTAATTATACTTGTGATATGGGGAGTGGTTAGTAGTGATCAGGTAACTATATTAAGGGTCACATGCATATGTCATCTACATCCTTCCCCTTGGAAACGAAAGACAAACAAAATAGTGACAGGGCGACCACGTCTCATGCGCTGACAATCAAATGAGTAGAAATGGTTAAGCAAAATCGCCATAGCGGACAGGCGGCTTGACAACACGTCCCGACCGGGTTCGCATCTCGCCATCTCCCCTCCCTGCAGGAACAAGTGGAGGCAGTACGGCGACAGGTGCAGACAGCTGCACTGGAACAGGTGAGCCGGGCGGGGACGGAGAAGACAAGGGCAGAAGGGCATGAGAGGATGCGGGACTCGCAGAGGACTGCACGCGGGCAGGTGAGGGAGGGTGAACCGGAGGAGGAGCGGACGGATAGAGCTGTGAGGGTAGAGACCGTGGCATGCGAGGAGCGGCGGGCCGAGCATCGCCTGGAGGCTGAAATTTCAGCGGGGGAGCAAAAGGTCTGCTGGTGGTAGTCGCGGCTCGTTGACAAGCCGCAGATGTTGGCGGGACCGGCGGTAGATGGTTCCTGCATGGTCGACGAGATAGGACCGAGGCGACCCAGCAGTGGCGACTACGGTAGCAAGCCGGGAGTGACCGGTGGGGGTCTGCATGCGGACAACTTGACCGGGGAAAAGGCGCGGCAGGAGGCGGCATGACTTGTCATGGGAGCGTTTCTGAACATCGCGCTTAATCCAATCCAATCCAATCCAACTTTATTTGTTAAGCACTTTAAAACAACCAATGTTGACCAAAGTGCTGTACAGAAGAATAAACAAGACATCATAAACAGACAACATAACAGCTCACATGAGGCGCAAAAATTACATATGAAATACAACAATAAATTAAAAGACATAAAACATGAGTAAAAATAATAGCTACGCAATAAAAGCAATCAAAATAAGAAATTAAATCAAGTAAATAAAGTCGACATCTTACTGGGTATCAAAGGCCACAGAGAAGAGATGGGTTTTAAGAAGTGATTTAAAAACAGACAGAGAAGAGGCCTGTTCAATGTGGAGAGGCAGATCGTTCCATAATTTGGGTGCCGACACAGCAAAGGCACGGTCCCCTCTGAGCTTCAGCTTAGTTTTAGGCCCACTCAGGAGCAGCTGATTATCTGACCTGAGAGAGCGGGCGGGTGTATAAGGGTGTAGAAGTTCAGATAGATAGGGCGGGGCAAGACCATTCAGGGATTTAAAAGCAAATAAAAGAATTTTAAAATGGATCCTAAACTGAATAGGCAACCAGTGGAGTGAGGCTAAAATGTGCGAAATGTGCTCATGTTTACGTGTGCCAGTTAAAAGACGTACAGCTGCATTCTGTACCATCTGGAGACGGGCGATGGAGGACCCACTAACCCCCACATACAGTGCATTGCAGTAATCCAGCCGAGTGATAACAAAGGCGTGGATTACCGTCTCAAAGTGCTGCCTTGACAGAATTGGCTTTATTTTGGCCAGCTGCCTCAAATGGAAAAAGCTTGATTTAACAACAGCCTTGATCTGACTGTCAAATTTAAGCTCAGGGTCCACTTTAACCCCTAGGTTTTTGATGCTTAGTTTGATATACTGGGCCATTGAGCCCAGATCTACAGGGGGGGCCCCAGTGGTGCCACCAAAAACCATTACTTCCGTCTTTTTATCATTAAAATTAAAAAAGTTCAGAGCCATCCAGGCCTTTATGTCGTTGAGACACTCAAGTAACAGTCCGACAGAGTGTTCATCCTTCTTTTTAAGAGGCACATAAATCTGACTGTCGTCTGCATAAAAGTGGAATGAAATTCCGTGCTTCCTAAGGATGGAACCAAGTGGGAGCAAATAGAGAGAGAAGAGGAGAGGGCCAAGAACTGAGCCCTGTGGGACCCCACACAAGAGAGGAGCAGAGGAGGATACAGAGTCCCCAAGGCTGACACAGAAAGTTCGATCAGCCAGGTACGACCTGAACCACTCCAGTGCTATGCCCCTGATACCCACCCACTGCTTCTAACGTGAGATCAATATTTCATGATCCACTGTGTCAAAAGCAGCAGTCAAATCTAAAAGCACAAGGATAACACAGTCACCAAGGTCAGAAGCTAAAAAAATATAATTCAAAACTCTTAAAAGGGCTGATTCGGTGCTGTACAAGGTTTTAAAACCGGATTGGAAAACTTCTAGAATATTATGTTCTTCCAGAAAGGCCATTAATTGACCTGAACAGCAGCGGGCTTGAGGACAGAGGGGACGAGTGAGCGCTGGGCCACCGGGATCGGTGGTCTGGTAGTGCGAGACATGAGCCGCTGAGCAGGGGAGCCCATGGCAGGGTCACGGAATATGTTGCGAAGGTTGAGGAGGGCTAGAAAGAAATCAGAGTTAGACAAACGACATTGTTCCAGTAAGTTCTTTGTACTGCGAACGGCGCGCTCGGCCAGACCGTTGCTTTGCGGGTACTCAGGGCTGCTGGTGTAGTGGCGGAAGTTCCAGCTGGTTGCGAAAGCCCGAAACTCGGAGCTCGTGAATTGGCTGCCGTTGTCCGACTGCAGGCTGGCCGGGGTGCCAAAGGTAGAGAAATGGCGGCGCAGCTTTTCGACAACGGCCGAAGAGGTGAGGGAATGCAGCTGGTCAACCTCGAACCAGTTGGAGTAGGAGTCGACTAGTACCAGGAAGTGTTTGCCTCGCCACTCGAAAATGTCAGTGGCAACCGCCATCCAGGGCAGTTCGGGTGTAGCCTGCTGCAGAAGCGGCTGTCGTTGCTGGTGGGGGGGGCGAGGCTGTTGCAGGTGGAACATGAAGAGACCCTCTCCAGGATGTATTGAGCCATACCAGGCCAGTAGAACTGGCTCTGGGCGTGAGACAAGGTGGCTTCGGCCCCAGGATGACAGTTATGAGCGGCCTGAAAATAGTGGTCGTGCAGAGCAGCAGGCACTACTACCTTGTGTCCTTTCACAATCACGCCGTCGTGGAGTACGAGCTCATCACGGACCAGGAAGTAGGGCACGGCGCCAGCCGGCAGAGCGGAACGACGGTCGGGCCAGCCCTGCTGGATGATGGCAGCAAGCTGTTGCAGGGCAGGATCATCGGCAGTGTGCTTGACCAGGGACTTCATCTGCTGTGAAGGGACAATATTGACATTGAGCACCATCAGGTCAGACATTTCATAGGGGTGGCGATCGGTGGATGTTACCGGGGCGCGGGATAGCGTGTCGGCCACGAACATGTCTTTGCGTTTCCGGAAAACGACTTTGAAAGTGAAACGCTAGAGCTGCAGCATCATGCGCTGCAGGCGGGATGAGACAACATGGATCGACTTGTTGAGGATGGTGACAAGCGGCTGGTGATCTGTTTCAATGGTGAATGTGTTGCAGAGTATATAGTCAACGAATTTGGAGCAGGCAAACACCACGGCCAGTAGCTCCTTCTCGATCTGTGCGTAGTGCTGTT
Organism: Amblyraja radiata; assembly: GCF_010909765.2. Taxonomy (NCBI): domain Eukaryota; kingdom Metazoa; phylum Chordata; class Chondrichthyes; order Rajiformes; family Rajidae; genus Amblyraja; species Amblyraja radiata. The sequence continues at coordinate 20,491,325 of NC_045985.1, read as the reverse complement.
CGGCAGGGGTCATGGTACGGGACGCGTAGGAGACTGGCAGTTGCAGGCCATCATGGAGCTGCAGGCAAGCGGCACCGAGCCCGACCTGAGAGGCGTCGCAGGTGATAATAATGGGACGTTGCAGGTCAAAAAATTTGAGTGTGGGGGTACTGATCAGCTTGGACTTAAGGATGTCGAAAGCTTTTTGGTGTTGAGGGAACCAAGCCCAGGCCGTGTCCTTCTTTATCAAATCCCTCAGGGGTGCACTCAGCTCGCTGAGGTCGGGGATGAACTTCCCCAGGTAGTTTACCATGCCCAGGAAACGTTGCAGGCTGGGCACATCAGTGGGTGATGACATCTCGGAGATGGCAGTCGTTTTCTGTGGGTCGGGTTTCAGCCCTGAGGCTGTGAATACATGTCCAACATATGTGACCTCGGGGACGCGGAATCGGCACTTCTTGGGGTTGAGTTTCAAGTTGATCTTCCGGGCCCGGTCTAGGACTTGGCGGAGGTTGAAATCGTGCTCAGCGGCATCCTTACCGTAGACCAGGATGTCGTCAACGATGATGTCACACGGGAGACCGGCAAACAGTTGCTCCATTGTCCGTTGGAACACCTCGCTGGCAGAGTTGATTCCGAATGGCATTCGGAGGAACTTAAATCTGCCGAAGGGGGTGCTGAAAGTTGTCAGGTTGGATGAATGCTCGTCAAGCGGTATCTGCCAGAAGGAGCTCTTGGCATCGAGGACAGAAAAGATTGTGGCCGGACCAACCTGTGCAGCGACGTCCTCTACTGTTCTCATGGGGTAGTGCGGGCATTTGATGGCAAGGTTTAGGTCTTTGGGGTTGATGCAAATGCGTATTTCGCTTTTGTCCTTTTTCGCGGCAACAACCATGGTGGAGACCCACTTGGTGGGTTCGCTGACCGCCTTTAGGATGCCAATTTTTACCATGCTGTGCAGCGTCGATTCTACTTTGTCCCTCATGGCGAAGGAGACACGGTGTGGCGCATGGACCACTGGCTCGACCTTGCGGTCGACGACAATCTTGTAGTTGTAGGGCAGCTTGCCCAGCTCGTCATCAAAGCGGTCAGGATATTCAGCCAACGGGTCCATTAGGGTTTGCACCTTGTGGATGTCACGGTGGAAAGAGACCAGGCCCAGGTCCTGGCATGCTTGGTTGCCCAACAGGGTAATGCAGTTGGAATCGAGAAGATAGAAAGTGAGGGGCCGAGAGGTGTCCAGTATCGTGCAGCGCAGAGTTGCCTTTCCCACAGGAACAAGCACCCCTCCCCCGTATGCATGCAAAGTGGAGCGATCAGAAGTAACTTGCTCATTAGTCCTAATCTTTTTGAAGAGGCTTGTTGACATAACATTCGCAACAGCTCCGGTATCTAACTTAGCGGTGAAGGTCGAGTTATTCACAGTTTGGTAGCAGAGGATGGTTGAGTTTCTTGCAGTAATTGCACGTTTTGCCCAAAGCAGGGCATACATTGTACTGATGAGTGGCAAAGTTACAATTGGGGCACCTTAGCTGGGAACGTCCCCCGGGAGCAGTGCCGGACCTCGGGGGTCGTGGCGGGGTAGGGTTCTGTCGAGGGCGGGTAACGCTGGCAAAGTTAATGTCCTGATCAGCTGGTGACACTGCCGTAGTGACGGCTTCGGCTAAACGGCAGGCATGCATAGCCTCGTTGAAAGACAGGTCGGGCTTGCGCAAAAGTTCAGTCCTTAGCTTTTCATCGCGGAGACCGTAAACCAGAAGGTCCCTGGTCAGCTCCTCGGGGGTCAGCGTCTCAAGGCGGCACCGTCTGGCCAGGTGTCGCAGCGCAGCAACATAGTTCTCAGCAGATTCACCAGGGTGCTGACGCCGCCCGAACAGTTTGAAACGTTCTAAAATGCAATTAGTTGGAATGTCGCAAATCGCGGTAAGCTTAGCCAATAAACATACCGGGTCCCAAACAGATTCACCCACATCGTAGACGAAGAAGTCTGACCGAGCCAGAGCATCGGGACCAGCCAGGTTAAGGAGTAGAGAAGCTTGGACGGCTGGAGTAGCGGCAGGATGAGCGATTGTGACATAGTGGCCGAAGTCACGTTTAATGACATCCCATCGATGGGCAATGTCTGCATCGAAAATAGCACATCGGGTTTGCGGCAAGAATTGGCCATAACGAGGAAACAAGTAGGGGGTAACAGAAAACTGGGGCAAAATTAAATAAAAACTGATAAACATGAGGCGCAAGGGGTAAGAGTTTTGACACCATGTAAAGATTGGAGGAGTGGGTTCGTATCCCACATCTGACACCATGTAAAGATTTGTTTTCGACACACTGTGACTTTACTTCTTTATTACATTCATACAAATACAAATACAAATACAAATTTATTGTCATTTGAGCCCGTGAGACTCAAACGAAATTTTGTTTCCACAGCCATACAAACAAAAACAATGTCCTACAGACATACACACAATTAAGTTCACACAAACAACCATCACAGTGAACCCACTGTGATGGAAGGCAAAAGTCTTTTCTCTCCACTGTTCTCCATGTCTCTCCCGATGTCGAAGCCCCAGGCGGACGATGATAAGTCCCACGGCCATTTTAGGCCGTGCCGGGCGATTTACGGCCCCGCTCCCGGTCTAGAAGTCTCGAAGTTGGAGCCCCCGGCGGGCGCTGTAATGTCCCACGGCCACGAAGCCGTGCCGGGTGATGTACTTCCCCGCTCCGGGTCGTTCCAAACCCCGCGACACGGGCTGGAGAAGTCGCGTTGCGGGAGCTCCGGGAAGCGGTCTCTCTCTCCCCCCGGACCCGCGAGCTCCCGATGTCCCAGTCCACCGGACCTGCGGCTGCGTTGCTGGAGCCTCCGAGCCCCAGGAGTCGAGTCGCAGCAGCGAGTCACCACCGCTCCCCACGTTCCGAGGCCGGCCAGCCCCACGATGGTGAGTAGTCCGCACCACCGCAGTCTCCCGAGCCCCCGGGTCGTTCAGGTTGGAGGCCGCTCCACGGTGCTAGGCCCCAACGACAACGGAGACCCGACAGGGAAAAGGTCGGGTCTCCCGGACAGGGAAGAGATTTTAAACGGTTTCCCCCGCCCCCCGCCCGCCCCCCACATATACACATTTAAAATCAGTATTAAAAAACACCAAACACTACATTTAACTAGACAAAAAATAAAAAAAAGACAGACAGGCTGTAGGAGCCGCTGCAACGAGTCGCGCCGCCACCATACTGTGGCATTACAGAGAGCACGAGCCGTACGTGGTCTGTCACTGAAACTAGAGAGCGATATGTGGGTGGGGAGGTTGTAATTATACTTGTGATATGGGGAGTGGTTAGTAGTGATCAGGTAACTATATTAAGGGTCACATGCATATGTCATCTACGGTGAATGCCGGTGGTGCTGGAGCTGGCGAGTCTCCTTACTTGGGCCAGCTCAGTCCTAAGTCAGTCCTTAGGCCGTCTTCTTGTCCTAGGTCAGTTATTGCTTGTGCAAACATGTCTAGCTTCATCTTCGTGCTGCCTTCCATGCACTAGGTCAAGTAAGTGTTCACTTGGCTTGTCGTAGCCCATGACACGCTTTATAGACCGTGGGCCGTACATCCAAAATGCGTCCAGATTTTAACTTTTGTGACCCATCTCTGGTATCTACATGAAATTTGGCACAGATTTAGAGAAAAAATAATTGAGAAGGAATTCATAACTCGTCAGTGCAAAAGGTTGCACACTAATTAATTAAGCTAATTAACAGATCTTCTATCTATACTGATGTAAAAGTTCAGTGGTATCAAAGAAAATAATATTCATGACAAAGTTAATATGTCAAGGAACCATCTATTCTTCATCTGAATCTTCTTCATCAGATTCCAACTTGTTTGTAGTAAGAGAGTTTCTGCAGTCAACACACTTACATAATTCAGTGCATGGCACACCATGCTGTTGACATAAACAACTTCCTTTTCCTGTATTTGACCTCATAGCTATTTTTCTTGCATCAACAGTAGGTTAGTTCTAGCAAGGTGCTTGGGGCTGGAGGCAGATCACCCCAGTCAATGTTTGGGTGGAGTATCCTTCCTTTGGCTTTCAGGTACATGCCATCCTGGGCAACTGACAGCAGACGGTGATGCAGCTCGTCAGGCACATCCACTTTCCCAGATCCTTTGGGCTGACTGCTCGCTCCGGTGGTCCATGCCAAAAGGTTGTACAGGTCAGCTGGGACAATCTCTTCAGCCTTATCTAATGTTGCATCTTCAGAAGTTGGGGGCCATTGGATGTGGTTTGGTGAGTTGGCGGTGCTGTTCTGCACATTCTGGGCTGCACGAAACATGTCTATGAGGTGATGGGACGATGCTCACCCTTGTTGATTTTCACCGACAATTTCGCCACTCTCACTGCCCTCACTTGAATTACCTTGTACAACACCTTCAACTTTCCTACACTTTCTTTTAACGGTCATGTCCTGCAGTTTTCTATTAAAGTTGAGTCGATAATGTATGTGAACACTCACATAGCCATGACTCTATTGCTGCACAAGTTCATGTCCTTGTATTCTTGTGTATTGTGGATTGCTTGGTTTAGCAGATGGGAAATGTTGTTCCTGGTCCTTTTGACATCGTCAAATTCTGTGCGAAACACTTCCTCACACACTTCAAAGAACGCTAGAAAGTATTCAGAAGGCTCCATCAAGGAACCAAAGTCAGACGTAGATGTATCATGTGCTTTATGATGGATGAATATGAGGGCATGATAATAATAATAATAATAATAATAATACATTTTATTTGTATAGCGCTTTTCAAGGACTCAAAGTCGCTTTACATGGTGAGTCAAGAACAAAACAAAATAGAGCAGTAAGACAGAGATGCAAAGGGGAGGGGGACATGGGACTAAGGGTATGCAGAGGTGAAGAGATGGGTCTTGAGGCGGGACTGGAAGATGGTGAGGGACTCAGAAGTTCGGATCAATTGTGGGAGGGAGTTCCAGAGCCTGGGAGCTGCCCTGGAGAAGGCTCTGTCTCCAAAAGTGCAGAGGTTGGTTTTCAGAATGGAGAGGAGACCGGCTGAAATGGATCTGAGGGACCGTGAGGGTTGGTAGGGGGAGAGGAGGTCAGTGAGATAAGTGGGGGCCAAGTGGTTGAGGGCTTTGTAGGTGAGGACCAGGATTTGTAGATGAACCGGTGGGAAATGGGAAGCCAGTAAAGTTCTTTGAGGACTGGGGTGATGTGGTGCCAGGATTTGGTGTGGGTAATGAGTCGGGCGGCTGCATTCTAGACCAGTTGGAGTCGGTTAATGTTGTTGGAATTGATGCCAAAGAGAAGAGAGTTACAGTAGTCCAGTCGGGAGGAGATGAAGGCATGGATGAGTCTTTCAGCAGTCTTTGAGTGTGAGAGAGGGTCTGATTTTGGCAATGTTGCGGAGGTGAAAAAATGACGTTTTGACAACATGGCGGATGTGAGGCTCAAGGGAGAGGGTTGAGTCAAAGATCACGCCAAGGTTGCGGGCCTGAGGAGATGGGGAGACAGTGGTGCCGTCAATAGTGAGAGTGGGGTTGTTAATTTTGGTAAGTTGATTTGGAGCCAATGAGGAGAAATTCTGTTTTGTTACTGTTTAATTTAAGGAAGTTGAGTTGCATCCAAGATTTGATGGCTGACAGGCAGGAGTTGATATGGGAGAGAGGGGGGTGGTGGGGGGACTTGGTGCTGAGATAGATCTGGGTGTCATCAACATAGCAATGGAAGTCCAGTTTGAAGTGACGGAGTATATGACCAAGGGGGAGGATGTAGACGATGAAGAGGAGGGGACCGAGAACGGAGCCTTGGGGAACGCCTTGAGTGACAGTGACTGTAGCAGATGTGTGGTTATAGAGAGAGATGAAGTGGGATCGGTTGGAAAGGTAGGAACGGAGCCAGCTGCGTGCAGAACATTCAATGCCAAGGTCTTTAAGTCTGGTAAGCAGGATGTTATGGTTCACGGTATCGAGGGCCGCACTCAGGTCGAGGAGGATGAGGATGTTGAGGGAACCAGTATCAGCAGAGGTGAGGAGGTCGTTGAGGACTTTGAGGAGAGCAGTTTCTGTGCTATCGAGGGGGCGAAATCCAGATTGGAGGGTTTCAAATAGGTTATACGCGAGGAGGTGGGAATGAAGTTGTGACGCGACGATACGCTCCAGGGTTTTTGAAAGAAAGGGGAGGTTTGAGATTGGGCGGTAGTTAATGAGAGAGGAGGGATCAAGACCAGGTTTCTTTAAGATTGGTGTGACAGCAGCAGTTTTGAAAGCAGAGGGGACAATTCCTTGGGACAATGAGGAGTTGAAGAGATTAATGAGGTAGGGGCGGAAAACGTGGAGGCAGGACTTCAGCAGGGGAGTGGGGAGAGGGTCGAGGGAGCAGGTAGTGGGTTTGGAAGAGCTAATGAGTTTGGAGATTTCAGTAGAGGTGACCAGGTTAAACTGGGAGAGGAAGCAGTGTGAAGGAGGGGTAAGGAGGTCAGTGGAGATGTTGAAAGGAGGGGCCTTGGTAGGTGGTGGAATAGATGCTGGGGAGTCGGGTACAGGGGATAAAGATTGATAGATCGTGCTGATTTTGTCAGCAAAAAAGTGGAGGAATGAGTTGCAGAGAACCGGAGTAGAGGTAGGGAGAGTGTTTGTAAGGTATTCTTGTCTGAGGTAAGGCTCAGTTGTGACTGGCACAAAAGACAGGTCCACACCGGGTTTGTGTTCCAGAGCAAGAGCCCGTTTATTCTGCAATCACTGCCTTTTATCTTGAAGGTCATTTGACCTCAGTCACGAGGCTCATGCACGAGTTTCTGTTACATTGATTGCAAAGACATCACAGTGTTGGCTCGAGGCTTGAGGAGGTGTTATTGTGGAGAAGAGGGTTCTGTGGTTAAGGCAGGGGTCGGTGAATATGGAGGAGAGGTAGGCAGATTTTGCAGCAATGAGGGCATCTTTGTAGGCAGTGAGGTGGAGTTTGTAAGCTTCATGGTGGACTGTGAAAGATGATTTCTTTGTGAGTCGTTCAAGTCGGCAACCAGTCTGTTTCAGCTTACTATCTGGGCTTGAGCCCATGAAGGGTTTGTCTCTACAGCCAAACAGCCCACATTCTTCAACTGTTACGTCTTCATGTCCTTGTTCAGTTATTACTGGCACAAACATTTCTCTAGCTTCATCTTCGTGCTGCCTTCCATGCACTAGTGCAGATAAGTGTTCACTCGGCTGTCGGAGCCCATGACACGCTTTATAGACCACTGGCCGTACATCCAAAATGGGTCTAGATTTTAATTTATGACCCATCTCTGGTATCTACATGAAATTTGGCACAGATTTAGATAAAAAATAATTGAGAAGGAATTCATAACTCGTCAGTGCAAAAAGTTGCACACTAATTAATTAAGTTAATTAACAGATCTTCTATCTATACTGATGTAAAAGCTCAGTGGTATCAATGAAAATAATAGTCATGACAAAGTTAATATTTCAAGGAACCATCTACTCTTCGTCTGAATCTTCTTCATCAGATTCCAACTTGTTTGTAGTATGAGAATTTCTGCAGTCAACACACTTACATAATTCAGTACATGGCACACCATGCTGTTGACATAAACAACTTCCTTTTCCTGTATTTGACCTCATAGCTATTTTTCTTGCATGAACAGTAGGTTATTCTAGCAAGGTGCTTGGGGCTGGAGGCAGATCACAGCAGTCAATGTTTGGGTGGAGTATCCTTCCTTTGGCATTCAGGTACATGACATCCTGGGCAACTGACAGGAGACGGTGATGCAGCTCGTCAGGCACATCCACTTTCCCAGATCCTTTGGGCTGACTGCTCGCTCCGGTGGTCCATGCCAAAAAGTTGTACAGGTCAGCTGGGACAATCTCTTCAGCCTTATCTAATGTTGCGTCTTCAGAAGTTGGGGGCCATTGGATGTGGTTTGGTGAGTTGACGGTGCTGTTCTGCACAATCTGGGCTGCACGAAACATGTCTATGAGGTGATGGGACGATGCTCACCCTTGTTGATTTTCACCTACAATTTCGCCACTCTCACTGCCCTCACTTGAATTATCTTGTACAACACCTTCAACTTTCTTACACTTCCTTTTAACGGTCATGTCCTGCAGTTTTCTATTAAATTTGAGTTTGTAATGTATGTGAACACTCACATAGCCATGACTCTATTGCTGCATGTCCTTGTTCATGTCCTTGTACTCTTGTGTATTGTGGATTGCTTGGTTTAGCAGATGGGAAATGTTGTTCCTGGTCATTTTGACATCGTCAAATTCTGTGCGAAACACTTCCTCACACACTTCAAAGAACGCTAGAAAGTATTCAGAAGGCTCCATCAAGGAACCAAAGTCAGACGTAGATGTATCATGTGCTTTATGATGGATGAATATGAGGGCAGGATCAACTAAAGGTCCATCAGGTCGTAGTAGAACTTCTCTGCATGTCTGGCATTTTGAGGACAGTTTATGTGATGTGATGATGTTGCCATGTGTATTCTCTTCATGGAGATCAAGTGAAATGCTGCAGACTGCATTGTTCTGTTTTGTCTTATTGGCATGGGAGATAATAATAATAATAATACATTTTATTTGCTGGCGCCTTTCTTGACACCCAAGGACACCTTACAAAAGTTAACAGAAGAGAAAAAAAACATAGTCGGAGAAAAATAAATAATAAGGACATCATCAATACACAAATCGAAGATAGGAATCGCTCCAAAGACACAAAATCAAAAAATCAAAAAACACATGTGAAGAGAGAGCAGCGGCAGCTAAAGCGCGCCAGCGTCCACTCTCCCTTCCGACAGCCATCTTGGACACAGACTAACATGTTAACTTACACACAGAAAAATCATCCCCCCACAGTGGATAGCACTGTGGGGGAAGGCACAAAGTCCAGTCCCCATGCGCAGTTCACCTAAAGTCAGGCCTATTGAGGCCACCGCTAATTGCCTCTACGGAGGCCCGATGTTCCTGGCCGTCTGGCCAGGTGGTGTTGCCCCGGCGTCGGGAGAGTCCTCACCGCGGCTGGGCCACCTGGAACGGCCGCTTCCTAGCAGGGGATTGTCGGCTTCCGAGGCCGACAGGGCCGCGCCGGTTTGGAGCTCCCAGGTCACCGATGTTAAGGCTGGAGCCGCCCACTGCGCTCCGCTCAGCAGACCCGCTCTGCAGCCCGGAGGTGTTGATCTCGGCGGTCACATCTCACCGGAGCTCCAGCGCGTCGATCCAGCGCGGCGACCCAGGCAAGGCATCGCCCGCTCCGCTCCGCGTTGGCGCTCCTGCGCTGTGCCGCCAACGAAGGCGAGGTGCTGGGCGGTCCCCGCCAGGAAACGGCGCTCCAAGCCCGCTGGTAGGCCACGAGGACGGGTCGACGGGCAGCCCGGAGAAAAAGCTGCCTCACCGACCAGGTAGGGACCTAGAAGTATAGTTACCTCCTTCCTCCCACATTAAGAAGTCCATTTCTCCAACAAACAAAGAACAAGACTAACTAAAAACTTTTAAAAAAATGAATTAAACGGACGGCTGCTGGTTAGCAACCGTTCCCCAAGAAGGCTCCTCCTTCACGATAGATGGAGATGATTTCTTTACTCTCTTCTTTGTCAGTGTTTGCCATGTCAAGATAAATTTGTCAGAATCGGGGAACTGTTTGCACTCACGGCTTGTTTTATTAGTTCAGCTACCATAACCATTCGAAAAGCACATTGAAACTCCTTCGCTGATGGATTGTCTCGGAATTCGCCCTTTCGCCGAATAGTAGAGAGCAAATTGTCAGCAATATCCTGATTAAGCCGAGATATGAACAGCAAACTAGCATCTGTGCTTTCCTTCATGTGCTGCCACTGCTGTGAAATGCAAGACATTGCAAGCCGCCATCCCTTGACAAACAACACACTTTTTGATCCAAACATTGTCAAGCTTTGGAGTACACACAAGCATGAATCAAAATATGACATGCACAGAATTTTCTGAAATAGGCCTCCTCAACCTTTTGGGGGTATTTGAATAACCTGTTGTTAAATGATTGAAACAGTCCATCAATCATTTAAATGAACTCCGCCGTATAAGCAACTTCCCCAGGCAACTTTCCAAGGGTTGAATAGGTGTAGCCGCCTGCTTCTTCCGAATGGCTGAGCACCTGCGCTGCCTTGTTAACTCTCATTTTAGAGAAGCAGTTTAGAACAAAGTGGCCTCTGGTCAGATTATGTGCTTTTCGGGTTCATAAAAGTTTCAAATATGGTAATCATGTTCATAAAAGTTGTAAATATGTGCCCATCGGATATGTTTCTTTCTGCGATTCTTTCCCTTGACTTCAAATACATACTTTTCCAAATTTGACCTAGTGTTTTTTAACAAGTGTAGTGGGTCATGCATTCAATAGATCTTGGCTCCCACGTGGACAAAGAATGGATGATATTCTGTGACACCTAAGTTGGGGTAGAGTTGAACATTGCTTGGGTCTTGGTCACAAAACTCAGCCTTATGGGGCTGTCCCACTTAGGAGACTGGAACGGAAACCTCTGGAGACTTTGGGCCCCACCCAAGGTTTCCGTGCAGTTCCCGGAGGTTTTTGTCAGTCTTCCTAATAGTCGAAAGTGGTTTCCGCTTCTTCTATGTTCCGGCGATTATTTCAAAAACTACAAAACCGACCGCGACTAAAAATAGGTTGCCGTTTTAAAAATCGGTAATTTTTTAGTTAAAGCCGGTTGCGATGCTAGTTGCCGGAGGTTGCCAGAGGTTCCACCGGGAACCTCCAGGAACCGCACGGAAACCTTGGTAAGACCTCCCTGGTGAGAAAAGGGTTAAATATTAACATAAGCATGTGAAATTGGTCACACCTGGCCATGCTCAATCATAATTGCAGGGTTTGGAAAAGCCTCCCAGGTTTGTGTTTAAATCATTTAGAACCATGAGAGCAGGGAATCAAATAGTTAGGTGGATTTTACTAAAAGTCCATCTACTGATGTTAGCAGTAGCCCTTGTGCTTCATCAGCCTTTCAAGAAAGGCAGAAGGGAAAGCACAAGGGTGAAGAGGAAGCAGAAGAAGAGGTGTCAGTGGGTGAAGCCCTTTTTGCAAAGAAGGTTAAGGCTTGGCCAATACGATAACTTAATGAAAGTGCTGCAAGAAGAGGATTTGGCAGCATTTAAAAACTTTCTCCGAATCACACCTGAGCTATTTAATGAGCTGAAGGAAACTGTGGGTCCCCTGCTGAAAATAAAAGGAGACCTATATGAGGAAGCCACTGGAACCAGGACTGCGCCTAGCCATCACACTCCGCTATTTGGCATCAGGGGACTCTTACAAGAGCCTCAGCTACAACTTTCTTGTAGCCCACAACACCATCAGTAAAATTGTCCGAGAGACCTGTGAGGCAATCATTGACGTATATGGGGATAATGTGATCGACTGCCCCAGAACACCAAATGATTGGAAGAGAGTGGCGCATGGCTTTGATAAACGGTGGAATTTTAAACATACATGTGGGGCAGTGGATGGCAAACATGTAGCAATCCGGTGTCCACCCAAGGGAGGTTCAAAGTATTACAATTATAAGAATCTTCACTCCATAGTACTGCTAGCCGTGGTGGACTCAGACTACAAATTCCTGTATGTGGATGTGGGCACACCTGGCAGTGTAGCAGCTGCCAGGATCTGGAGAGAGAGCCCCCTCGGGCAGTCAATGGAAAATGGAACAGCAGGCATGCCTGATCCCGAACCTCTGCCAGGAGAAGCCAACCCGGACATATTCTACAGTATGGTTGGTGATGATGCCTTTGCACTCAGGCCGTGGATGATGAAGCCATATCCACACAGGAATTTGACTAGGGATCAGAGGATCTTTAATTATAGGCTTTCCAGGTCAAGGAGGGTCGTTGAAAACGCATTTGAAATCCTCTCAAGCAGATTTCGTTGCTTGCTGTATGTGATGGAGCAGGAGCCCAAGAATGTTGAGACGATTGTGTTTGCAGCATGTGTCCTCCACAACCTGATCCGTGTCAGATGTGCAGCAGCAGCATCATCTCCAACCATGGAGGAGGGTGACTTCTTTGACGTCCGCACGGGAAACATAACACCAGGTACTTGGAGGGCAAGAGTTAATGCCACACCTATGGTACCATTGCAGAGATTGCCAGGTAACACTGGTTCAAGGAGTGGCAAAGAGCAGAGAGAACATCTCTGCTCTTACTACAACTCAGCCCTGGGTAGTGTGCCATGGCAGAACAAAGGTATTTGAGGAACAAAGTCAGCATCACTGCCCAAGCTGTGGTGAAGCACTGCAGGAGGAGACCGCAGTGAAGGAAAGAAAAGTTTTATGTGAAGACAATTGAAATCAAGCTAATTCTGTTTAATTCCAGATGAAGTGACCTTCTCTTCTAATTTGTCAGAAAGACTTATTTGCAGTTGTTTTATCCAAAAACTGTGCTCATCTTAGAAAAATGTAAGAACATTTATTTGTAGATAACATCATGTGGTCTGTTAATATTTTTTCATTATGCAACCGTTCTATTGCACAGCTTAATTTGAGGTTATCACAGAGAAGAGCTCTTTTGCTTTTACTTTTTACTTACAGCATTATTTCAATGTTTGATGAACCCCTTTTAGCAATTCACTTCCTTTTACTTGTTGTGGTGTTGAGTTTCCCAAGATGTGTGACAATGCCCTTGTATGTTGGAGATTTCAGTGCCTTTTAAGAGATGTGGAAACACTTTGTTTTCCATCTAGTGTGCTGCTTGTTTTATTTACTGATTCATCAATAGGTGTAATAAAATCCCCTTGCAAATGCAGAGCACTCGTGGCGTTGTGCTTTTTATCACTCATTGTAGCACATGTGAGAGGCTGAGAATTCCCTCCCTTATCTGGTGTGCTTCTCAATACTCCGTAAACATTATTCATGATTTTTGAGACTTTTAAAGAGATGAGATGTTCTGCTGCTATTGAAAAAATGGTTCCTAGACAACAATGTTGGTTTGAACAAACAATTATTCTTCATTGTGCAAAGTTTACAAAAAGTGATCAGCCAAATTATTATCAAAACATTTTTAAACAGGCTTCATAGATTTAACATTTCAAAATAACATGACTTCAGACAAAACACAAACAAGTCTAGGCACCAAGAACAACAAACTTCAACAATCTTTTATCAAACGGTAAACAACCACATCAGCATGGAGTAAATGAGGTGCTTGAGGAGTATAAGGAGTATAAAGAATGTAAAAAGAATCTTAAGAAAGAAATTAGAAAAGCTAAAAGAAGATATGAGGTTGCTTTGGCAAGTAAGGTGAAAGTAAATCCAAAGGGTTTCTACAGCTATATTAATAACAAAAGGATAACGAGGGATAAAGTTGGTCCATTAGAGAGTCAGAGTGGACAGCTATCTGCAGAGCCAAAAGATATGGGGCAGATATTGAACAATTTCTTTTCTTCGGTATTCACCAAGGAGAAGGATATTGAATTATGTGAGGTAAGGGAAACAAGTAGAGTAGCTATGGAAACTATCAGGATCAAAGAAGAGGAAGTACTGACACTTTTGAGAAATATAAATGTGGATAAGTCTCCAGGTCCGGACAGGATATTCCCTAGGACATTGAGGGAAGTTAGTGTAGAAATAGCAGGGGCTATGACAGAAATATTTCAAATGTCATTAGAAACGGGAATAGTGCCGGAGGATTGGCGTACTGCGCATGTTGTTCCATTGTTTAAAAAGGGGTCTAAGAGTAAACCTAGCAATTATAGACCTGTTAGTTTGACGTCAGTGGTGGGCAATTAATGGAAAGGATACTTAGAGATAATATATATAAGCATCTGGATAAACAGGGTCTGATTAGGAACTGTCAACATGGATTTGTGCCTGGAAGGTCATGTTTGACTAATCTTCTTGAATTTTTTGAAGAGGTTACTCGGGAAATTGATGAGGGTAAAGCAGTGGATGTTGTATATATGGACTTCAGTAAGGCCTTTGACAAGGTTCCTCATGGAAGGTTGGTTAAGAAGTATCAATGGTTGGGTACTGAGATAGGTGGGGTTGTGGATAATGAAGTAGATTTTCAAAGTCTACAGAGAGATTTATGCCAGTTGGAAGAGTGGGCTGAAAGGTGACAGATGGAGTTTAATGCTGATAAGTGTGAGGTGCTACATCTTGGCAGGACAAATCAAAATAGGACGTACATGGTAAATGGTAGGGAATTGAAGAATGCAGGTGAACAGAAGGATCTGGGAATAACTGTGCACAGTTCCCTGAAAGTGGAATCTCATGTAGATAGGTTGGTAAAGAAAGCTTTTGGTGTGCTGGCCTTTATAAATCAGAGCATTGAGTATAGAAGTTGGGATGTAATGTTAAAATTGTACAAGGCATTGGTGAGGCCAATTTTGGAGTATGGTGTACAATTTTGGTTGCCTAATTATAGGAAGGATGTCAACGAAATAGAGAGAGTACAGAGGAGATTTACTAGAATGTTGCCTGGGTTTCAGCAACTAAGTTACAGAGAAAGGTTGAACAAGTTAGGGCTTTATTCTTTGGAGCGCAGAAGGTTAAGGGGGGACTCGATAGAGGTCTTTAAAATGATGAGAGGGTTAGACAGAGTTGACGTGGATAAGCTTTTCCCACTGAGAGTAGGGAAGATTCAAACAAGGGGACATGAATTGAGAATTAAGGGACAGAAGTTTAGGGGTAACATGAGGGGGAACTTCTTTACTCAGAGAGTGGTGGCTGTGTGGTATGAGCTTCCAGTGAAGGTGGTGGAGGCAGGTTCGTTTTTATCATTTAAAAATAAATTGGATAGTTATATGGACGGGAAAGGAATGGAGGGTTATGGTCTGAACGCAGGTATATGGGACTAGGGGAGAATACGTGTTCGGCACGGACTAGAAGGGTCGAGATGGCCTGTTTCCGTGCTGTAATTGTTTTTTTGTTTTTTTTTAATTTGTTTTTTTTTATTAGAAGTACGGTAAATTACAATAATACACAACACATATATCTTAATACATTTTTGTACCGCTTCATTTTTTTGAGCTTTAAGAAAAAGATAGAAGTAAGGAAAGTAAAGAAAGTGCGCAAGAGTCGTGAAGTGCAAGAGAGTGTTGGGAAAAGAAAGCCCCTTAGAAAAGAAGTTAGAGAAGGAAGTAAAGTAAGAAAGTAGACCCTAGAAAAGAAAGAAAAAGAAAATAGGGACAATCGCTCTATTATAACATTAAACTACGCAGAAAGGGGACTACCAACCAAGTCTGTTTTTGTTGTTTTACCTCCCATTGCCAGGTCCTGATACCATATATTTATTTATTTATTTTTTAAATTACTATTGCACCTCATGCTTGTAATAGGTCCATAAACGTAGACCACGTCTTTTGGAATTGGTCTGCTTTACCTGCTAAGAGGAATCTCATCTCTTCCAGATGTAATGTTTCAAACATATTTGATGTCCACATTTTTATTGTTGGTGTGGGCGCATTTTTCCAAAATTTAAGTATGAGCTTTTTTCCCATTATTAGCCCGTAATTGAATAAATTCTTCTGATACACGTTTAATTCAGGGATACCTTCCGATATCCCAAAAATTATCCATTCTGGTTTTGGTACCAGTTTTATTTTAATTAATTTTGAAAAAATATCAAATATTCCATACCAGAATTTTTGGATTTTTGTACAAAAAACAAAAGAATGCGCTATGGTAGCTTCTTGACACAGACATTTATCACAGATTGGTGAAACATTAGGAAAGATTTTATTTAATTTAGTTTTTGAATAATATAGTCTATGTAATGTTTTGAATTGGATAAGTGTATGTCGTACGTTGATCGAACATTTATGCACCTGTAGTAAATGATTATCCCAGCTCTCTTTTGAAATTTTTATAGCTAATTCTTGTTCCCAGTCTCTTCTAATTCCATCTGTTGTGGGTATTTCTATGTTTAAAATGATATTATAATAGTACGATATTAGATTAGCTGATTCCGCCTTTGTCTTCATTGCTTCATCCAGTAAGTCGGAAGGCATGTTATGATAGTCTTTTGTGTATTTTTTCAGATAATCACGAATTTGAAGATATTTAAAATATTGGTTATTTTTCAAATTATATTTCAGTTGTAGTTGTTGAAATGATAGTAATTTTCCCAATTCATACAGATCTTCGAGCGTTTTGATTCCCATTCTTTCCCATTGTATAAATGATTTGTCTATGATTGATGGTTTAAACGATGGGTTATTGACCATTGGTATTGAGAGAGATAGGTTTCTTAATTTTAGATTCTGTTTTATTTGTTTCCATGTTCTAATTGTGCTATGTATAATTGGGTTTTTATTATAATTTTTATTATTCAAATTTATTGGTGAGAGGATAATCGCTCCTATATTACTCGGGGAGCAGTCCCCTTTTTCCATTACAATCCAGTCCGCCTGCTGGGCAGAGTTGTCCAGCAGGTGAATCATATTTTTAATATTTACTGCCCAATTATAATACATAAAGTTAGGGAGCGCTAGACCCCCCAACTCTTTTCGTTTATTAAGGTGTGTTCTTTGTATTCTATGGGATTTATAATCCCATATAAAATTTGTAATGTCTGAGTCCAATTTTTTGAAAAACTTTTTTGGGAGATATATAGGTATTGATTGAAATAGGTATAGAATTTGTGGTAAGAAAATCATTTTTATAGCGTTTATTCTGCCTATTAAGGACATCGGAAGTGTTTTCCAGAATTTAATCAAATTATTTAATTTCTTAAGTAAGGGATTATAATTGGCTTTAAACATATCCTGGTAATTTCTAGTAATTTCAATTCCCAAATATTTAAATTTTTCTGTAGCTATTTTAAAGGGGAATTTCCTGAGGTGTGTTGAGTCTTTTGGTTTTATCGACATAATTTCACTTTTGTTCCAATTTATTCTATATCCTGAGAAGGATCCAAAGTCCTCAATTAAATTTAATATATTCGGTATACTAATTTGTGGTTTTGTGATGTACAGTAGTACATCATCGGCATATAGGGATATTTTGTTATTTGAATATTTTGTATTATAACCGTAAATATCCAGGTGTGTTCTTATTTTTTCAGCAAGGGGTTCAATTACCAAAGCAAATAACAGCGGAGATAATGAACAACCTTGTCTATTGCCCCTTGATAGTTCAAATTTCGAGGATAATATATTATTAGTTAGTATTCTAGCCGTAGGTTTGTTATATAATAGTTTTATCCATGCAATGGAGTTCTCGCCCAATTGTAATTTTTGCTATACTTTAATCATATAATCCCATACTACTTGATCAAACGCTTTTTCTGCGTCCAGTGAGATGATAGATAACTCTTGGTCATGAGATTTATGTGAGTGCATTATGTTAAGCAAACGTCTCAAGTTATTGAATGAATGTCTCTTAGGTATAAATCCTGTTTGATCCTCATTTATTAGTCTACTAACATACCTGCTTAGTCTACTGGCTAGTGTTTTCGCTATTATTTTTTGCACCGTATTTAACAAAGCGATAGCTCTATATGATCCTGGTTCTTCTATATTTTTATCTTTTTTAAGTATTAATATGATCGTTGATTCTGCTAGTGTTTCAGGTAAGCTTTGGTCTTTAAAAGCATATGTATACATTTTTTGTAATCATGGAGTAACTATGTCGTAAAAAGATTTATAAAATTCATTACTGAATCCGTCTGGTCCTGGTGTTTTTCCATTCTTTAGTGTTTTTATTGTGTCTTCTATCTCATTAGAAGTAATTTGTGCTCCTAGTTCCTCTTGTTCCCTCAGTTCTAATTGTGGTAGGTTACAGTTATCTAGAAATTCTGAAATTTTATTATTGTCTATTAACGTTTTAGATGTGTATAGATTCTGGTAAAATTGAGCAAATCTTTTATTGATATCCTTGGGTAATGTTAATAATTCCCCTCTGTCTGATTTAATCTTTAATATTGCATTCTCTTTTTCCCGTTTTTTCAGTTGGCGTGCTAGAAGTTTGTGGGGTTTGTCCCCGAATTCGAAGTGTTCTTGTTTTGTGCTTTGAAATAATGTTATAACTTTCTCTGACAGTAATTTATTTAGCTTGAATTTCAATAGTAGGATTTTATTATGTTTATCCATAGTTGGATCTTTAGCATTATCTGTATCTAATTGTTTTATTTGTTCTTCTAAATGTCTTTGTTCATTCTTATTCTTTTTATTTTGATAAGCTTGAAATGAAATAATGACTCCTCTAATAAATGCTTTGAAGGATTCCCATAATAGCGTGGGGGATATATCTGGTGTATCATTTATCTCAAAAAATAGGTCCATCTGTTTTTTTAGATATATACTCCCTTGTGGGTCTTTTAAAATTTGCGAGTTAAACCTCCAGAACGATTTATTCATAGACATTCCATATAACCATATAACAATTACAGCACGGAAACAGGCCATCTCGACCCTTCTAGTCCGTGCCGAACACATAATCTCCCCTAGTCCCATATACCTGCGCTCAGACCATAACCCTCCATTCCTTTCCCATCCATATAACTATCCAATTTATTTTTAAATGATAAAAACGAACCTGCCTCCACCACCTTTACTGGAAGCTCATTCCACACAGCTACCACTCTCTGAGTAAAGAAGTTCCCCCTCATGTTACCCCTAAACTTCAGTCCCTTAATTCTCAAGTCATGTCCCCTTGTTTGAATCTTCCCTACTCTCAGTGGGAAAAGCTTTTCCACGTCAACTCTGTCTATCCCTCTCATCATTTTAAAAACCTCTATCAAGTCCCCCCTTAACCTTCTGCGCTCCAAAGAATAAAGCCCTAACTTGTTCAACCTTTCTCTGTAACTTAGTTGCTGAAACCCAGGCAACATTCTAGTAAATCTCCTCTGTACTCTCTCTATTTTGTTGACATCCTTCCTATAATTAGGCGACCAAAATTGTACACCATACTCCAGAATTGGCCTCACCAATGCCTTGTACAATTCCTTCTAGTTTTAAAACAAAAGTTAACGGAGAGTGGTCTGAGATCGCATTAGTGTGGTATTTAGGGTTCATAGTGTGCGGAATTAATTGTGTATCCACAAGAAAATAGTCTATCCGTGAGTATGTTTTATGCACCGTTGAATAAAACGAATAATCCCTTCCCGTCGGGTTTGCAATCCTCCACACATCTACTATATTTGTGTTTTACATATATGTATGTAAAAGTTCACTGGTTTTAGATTTCATATTACCTTTTTGTTTTTGCATCGATTTATCTAGATAAGGGTCTAAAACACAGTTAAAGTCTCCTCCAATTATAACATTTTGATAATTAAATTCTGCAATTATATTCAGAATTTTATTAAAAAATTGAGGGTTATCAGAATTGGGCGCATATATGTTTACCAGCGTAATTGGCGTATTATTGATCTCTCCTGCTACTATAAGGTATCTCCCTTCCTTATCTGAAATAGTATTCTTTGATTTAAATGGAATTCCTTTACGAATAATGATTGCAGTACCTCTAGAATTGGAAGTGAATGAAGAGTGAAATGTTTGGCCTATCCAGTTCGCCCTCAGTCTCGTCTGATCTTGATGTTTAAGATGCGTTTCCTGTAGAAACGAAATGTCCGTGTTGTATGATTTCAACTGAGCTAGTATCTTGCCCCTTTTAATAGGTTCATTAATACCCCTTATATTCCAACTACATAGTGTGATTCCTCCCATTTTCTTTTGATTGTCGTCATACATTTTTACCTATTTTGATGACCTTATTTATTATGGTGCATTCATACCTCAGGACTCTGGTTATTTTGGGGGCATTTATATTATAGACTTCCTTGGTAGTTCCCCTCTGCGATTGTCCTTGAAAAAAAAACACATAGATGTGACATATTGTGATTAAAAAAAAAAGTATATCAAATAAATTTACGGTGTCTGAGTTTCGGACACCGTAGTGAGTGGCCCACTCGTCTGTGGGGTACGACATCGATATCGCTTCCGGCGTAGATGTTATGAGGTTAGCCCCGCTGCCTTTATTACCCAAAACCTAGGGGGTCGGTACCGTTTCCAAATCAGTTCTATTTCACCCAGTTGCAGTATATATATATGTTTCATTCCGACTATCAAATCTAATCATGTATTCAGTTACATATATTCCTCACTCTTTATCTCTTAACTATTTGTAATTGGTTTTAGTATTGTTAAAAGTGAGCTGTTCGCTGAAAGGGTTAACCGGAGTCAGGCTCCTGGAATTATGCCAGGTGCCTGAGTCTCCTCCCCTCCCCACTCGAGCTGCGGAACATATGTGATTACTGTTGTCTGCGTTATAAAGCAGGCAACACATTTTTATCAGTTTCAATTGCTATTTCTATATTAGTATTGTTAATTATTAATTATTATTAATTCTCAATATTTTGTAAAACTATATAAGCCATGTGATGTTTTTCGCTCTCAGCTCAGCAGATCGTCACTCCCATGTTATCAGTCTTTCCTCGTTTGAGCACAGAGTGTCCTTGAGTTAGATTCCGCAATGTTCAAGGGGAGATAATAATGTCTAGACACGTCTCGTGGAAAATCTGTTGCGTGTAATAATTTTTAAAGATTGGTGTTGTTCACTTATTTCACTTTTCTTGTGATATTCTTGTTGGGGGAATAAGCAAATTAATTTGTTCATGACGTCTTGGTGATCAATCTTCAATTGTTGCTGCCTTGGCCACGATTTCTTGAGCGTATTTAAGAGATTCTACCGAGTTAATGAATGTTTTTGACATTCCCATGAAAGTAATACGCATTCTGGCCGGATAATACACTCCACATATGACACCCTTGACACCGTAAAGAGCTTCTCTGGTCTGTGAGAACTTTCTTCTCTTTAGCACAATCTCGTAAGGGTAGTCCCGTAGGAGTTTAATAGAATCATTTCTGTACATCATCTTCTCTCCGTATTTGATCTTTTTCATCAGCGCTTCCATTGTTGCGATATCCCGAAGTTTGATTATGATCTGTCGTGGGTAGGCGTGTTCTCCTTGAGATCTTGGTTTAAATCTGGGTAGTCGATGTGCTGCTTCAATTACAGGTGCCTCAGGTAGATTGAGCACGTGTTTGATTAGATTGGCAGTGAACTCACAAGCATTGTCCCCCTCAGCTCCCTCTTTTACTCCACGTATTCGTATATTTTGACGTCTTGAGCGAGCTTCTAGGTCAACATATTTATCAGAAACTTTTGTAAGTTGGCTCTTGAGGCTGTATATTTCTAACTTCATCGTCTGCATCTCTCCGGTCATCTCTTCCACAACAGCTTCCATATCTTTCACTGCAGTTACATTTGCAGAAACAGTTTCATGCACAGCCTCAAACATCTTTGTGGTCTCCTCTGCCACCTTATTAATTTTCCCCGTTAATTCTTCTTGCACATCATCAACTCTTTTTTGCAGAGCACTAATGCCCGCAAGTATTTTTTCATTACCGGCATTAATAGATGCATGCATGTTTTCCATCAAATTTAAGTTTCCAGCTTTCAAATCATTTTTCAAATCTCTTACCGAGTTCTTTAACTCCTCCATTTCGGTTTTCTCTTTTGTGGTCATCTCAGTCTTAGATCGTGTAGCCATTCCAGAGACCACTCCAGAGGTCTGTTTTGCAGTTTCTTGATGTTCCTGAGTCTTCAGCAGTTGTTTTGTGACTTTCCTCTGTGGGCTCTGACCTGGAGACGTACTTTTCATTTAAAATGCCTTTCCCTCCGTTAAATTCACGGCGCTTACTGATGACGTCATCAGCACCGCGACATGAGACTCCGGTAAGTTTTTAAAAACGGTCCCGACCTCCAGACCCGATTTTAACGCGAAAAATCGCGATTTTTTCAGCGGAGCTAGAAAATTTGCGACTGCTAACAAAACATGTCGCCACCGGAACCTCCGTGCTGTAATTGTTATATGGTTATTATATTATATGGTTAAACGTTACATTATTCATTTTCCATGTCCCGGAAGAAACCTCTTGGAACAGGAGATGCGCCTCTTGAGGAAACACCTTGATCAGAATAATCTGTGGCGATTGCAGCCAACACAGATCCTGTGGGCTGGAAGTCAGTGTACTGCCTCTGAAATAAAAAACAGGTTTTGAAGTTTTCAGCAACACTGACCATCAAAAGCTGCAATTGACATGTATTTACACATTCTTGTAAATCTCATTGTCTCGGCGGTCAGATCATGGGCCACTTTTTGATACAACTTTAGCATGTACGGGAGCAGGATGAATTACATTGTCTTATGAGGGCTTGAACAACACATGATAACATTCAAGTGAAAGCTTATAAAGTTTCATATGTTGAGGCTGTGGTCTTGATGAAAGCTTTTGAAACATAGATCCATATCTTAGTTGAACTTAACAAAATTCACTGAGGAATTAATTTGACAAAGAGTGCAATCATTAAAGTTTCCATTATATATTTTGTACCTGCTCAGAATGGTGCCAGCGCTGCGGCATTGGATTAATTTGACGTGGTGCAAACCGCCGACGTGGCAGTTGTGGATCTGGCTGGGCATACTACAACAGAAATGAAATCATAGTGAATATCTCCTCTAAATTACAGAGATTGCAGCACGGTGATCATATGAATGACAGAAAATTTAGATTGCATTTTACCCTGTCGCAGTGATTCATGGCATCATTTACAAGTTCTCTACATATTGCCATGTATTGCACAGGTGGGTGGACGTGAATCATGGTGGCGATGAACTCTGTCATCCTAAATAGGAACTCCTCCAGAAGTGTTTTACCCCTCACCGGAGGGGTACTTTCTATATCCTCTATGTACTTTCAGATATCGCTCAACTGCTCCAAGATCTGAAACATAAATAAAAAAGTAAGCAGCACAATGGTGGATGGAGGCATTGATTAATGAGATGTTAAATGTGCTGAAACCTGCCTGTTCTCCTCTGCCGGGGGTCTCTCGTGCAGGGCTACTTCCTCCTGCGGCATGTCCTTCTGCCACTCCTCCTCCTGGGTGTGTGACACACATACGGCAGGCTTTTTGGAGGCTTGTGCCCTACCCCTCTTTGTGTGTCTTTTGGGAGCCATCACCTCTACAACTTTTCTCTGCTAAATGAACTCTGCAACTGTGATTGACCACGCCCAGGAGTGACAGAGGTCACATGCTTATGTTAATTTCAACCTGTCGGGGTGGCTTTGTTGCGCTAGTATGGGTGTTGTGGGCCGAAGGGACTGGTTTCCAGAGGGCTAGTATGGACATTGTAGGCCGATTGGATTCTTGGGCAGGCTGACAGCTGAGAAACTGACAGAAATTCTGCCCAAAACAGGTGCCAGACTATGTGATAGGGAAGGGGGAGAGGGTGAACTAAATGGATTATTGGGCTGGCAGTTCAGTCACTTACGGCTGGTGGGCTGGTAGTGCATCACTCACGACTGGTGGGCTGGCAGTTCACTTACTCATGGCTGGTGGGCTGGCAGTGCAGTCACGCACGGCTAGTGGGCTGGCAGTTCAGTCACTTACCGCTGGTGGGCTGGCAGTTCCTTACAGCTGGTGGGCTGGCAGTTCACTTACTCACGGCTCGTCGGCTGGCAGTGCAGTCACTGACAGCTGGTGGGCTGGCAGTTCATTTACTCACGGCTCGTGGGCTGGTAGGGCAGTCACTCACGCCTGCTACGCTGGCAGTTCACTCAGTTACCCATCCTCCCTTCACCCCTCCCCCCCCCCACACTGCTCCTTGCCATTCCCCCCCCCCCATGCATTCAGTTCATCTCCCCACAACCTCCCCCCATGCATTCTTAGTGGCTCTCCCACAGAGCAATCATTCCTGCCCATTAGGCTCCCATTGTGATGAAGAACACGCAGGCATAAAAAGTGGAAAAAGGATTTATTAAAATTTAAAATGTGAATGACTCTTAAAATATAAGAACAATTTAAATGTTAAAGATGAGAATTATTAAGTTCTTTCTTGTTGTGTCTCTTGAGGCTGCTCACTGCGTCTTTATGTCTCTGCTGTTGATAAAAAAAAAGAGACAATTTCAATATAGAGAGATTCAGCGGTCAAATTTTAATAAAGAAAATCTGAGAATTTATCTCAGAAGTCATCATTCAACGAAGCACGCTTTTAATGACAACATTCTTGGTTGATGTTCCATCCTTCAGGAAAACTTTGACATTTCCCTTCATCTTTCCTCGGCTAAGAGACACATATAGTTTTCTATGCTGAAATACCGGTTTGTCGAGGTAGATCAACACCTTCTGCATTTGTGCTTTATGGATCGTCATAGCAAAACTTGATTGAATGGGGAATTGGGTCTGCTGAAGGGGAATGTCTTCACCTTCTGTTAAATTGAGTGCATACACTGCTCTCTCCTCAGAATTCAGCAGAGACCCGTTCTCCTCAACAAATTGCTGTTCACTTCCATCCTATTGCAATTCCATCAGCAATTCTGGATTGTCATCATCAAGGTGCATCCTTTCATTTCTTGGTTGTGGCAAATCAAAGAATTTCATTGTTGTGTTGTAATTCTCAATCCTCTGGACTCACTGAAGAATTTGTACAAAACATTTTTTTGAGGCGGGGTGGGGTGGGGAGGTGGCAAACGTCCTGCAGCCGAGGGAGGGGGACGGCTTCAGGCGGGGGCTCTCGTGGGCTGATGAGGGATGGGGATGTCCTGCAGCGGGGGATGGGGGCGGATTCAGGAGGGGGGCGCATCCTACAGCCAGGGCAGCGTCTTGATGTGGAGGATGTCGGTGGGAGAGGGGGGGGGGGGCGGTGAGCGACCCACTCATTACTGCCTTGGGACTAACTCATGGTTTGTGGACTGACTGACTTACTCACTCATGGCCTCTGGACAGACAGACTGAATCACGACTTGTGGACTGACTGACCTATGCCCGACTTCTGGAGTCACGTCCGACTTTTGTAAACTGAAAACTGTAACATCCACATTGAGGAACAGCTTCTTCCTGACAGCCATCAGGCTATTAAACATAACGAATAAGCTCTGAACTACGAAATACTATTATTTGTACTATTTGTTATTTGTTGATCACACACACACACCCTCCACCTCACACAGAATCACATACACACACACAGACTCTCGCACACACACACAAACTTTCTCACACACACACACACCAGGGGCGGAAAACCCGGGGGGGCCAGAGGGGACACGTCTCCCCCCCCCCCCATGTTTTGAGAGCTGGGGAAGTCACCCCCATGTTTTCAGAGGTGAGGGACATCCCCCCCAAGTTTTTGTGGCACAGACCTGCGCCTCATCCGCAGCCAGGATCGATCCCAGCCGGCTCTCGGCGCTGTCCCGTCCCCTCCCGAGCACCCCCCACGGGTGGCCAGAGAGGTCAGGAGTCAGATGGGCGCGGTACCCCCAGGCCCACAACCAGCGCAGAGAAGCAGCGCTAAACCCAGCTCAACTCTGCTTGTTCCGTCAGGTTAACCTGTCTGGGCTTGCGGGAAATATGGCCAGTGCGGAGAAGCAGCGCTGGTGTCCCATCAGTCCAGGCAGGGCTTGTAGGTTAACCCGGCGAGACATGCAGTTGAGCTGCATTTAGCGCTGGATTGAGCCTCCGAAGTCTCTCGCATGTGTGTGTGAGTGTGCGCATGCGCGCGCGGCCACGAAAAAATTGTGTCCACTCCATATTTTGACAGCTAGTTCCATGCCTCACACACACACACACACACACAGCTAGTTCCATGCCTCACACACACACACACACACACACACTCTCAGACACACACACACACACACACACACACACACACACACAGACTCTCAGACACACACACACACACACAGACTCTTTGACCCAGTGACCTTACGTGCAACCCCCCTATACACACACACAGCCTCTCAGACACACGCTCTCACACACACACATAGACTCACTTACACACAGACTCACA
Source organism: Amblyraja radiata (assembly GCF_010909765.2). NCBI lineage: Eukaryota > Metazoa > Chordata > Chondrichthyes > Rajiformes > Rajidae > Amblyraja > Amblyraja radiata. Next base: position 20,465,510 of record NC_045985.1, on the reverse strand, counting down.
CACACACTCACACAGACACACACACGCAGACTCACACATACACAGACACACACTCAGACACACACACAGACTCAGACACACACTCAGACACACACACACACAGACTCACACACACAGACTCACACACACAGACTTGCACACACAGACGCGCACACAGAGACTCGCACACAGACTCACACACACAGACGCTGACTCATACTCACTCACACACAGACACACACACAGACTCACATAGACACACACACACAGACACTCACACACTCATTCACACACACAACCAATACTAAAATGCCAAGTAACTTCAGAATGTGGTAAACATACAGTGTGTAAACCGAATGATTCAAACGTTTAAAGCCTCCTGTAGAGGCTGCTGCTGCTGCTGAAGCAAAAACTTGCTTTAAATAACGTCCAACAAACACATTCACCATAGACAGAGCAGTAAGCTCTCTTGAATTATTCAACAACGTCTTCACTATGCCTTTTGCAGTCAGCGCCATCTTGCCACGAACCAGAAATGACGCACTCAGCGCCATTTTGCCGCTAACCGGAAATGACGTAATCGGCGCCACTAAGCGCAAGTCATGGAATGAGCGCCAATTTTGCAATTAAACTCAGTCCTGATCTAATAAAATGTTTATTCATGCTTTATCCAGCCGAAAAACTGTTGCAACGATTTTAAAAACCGAGACAGACAATTTGGAAACCACTTTACAACCAATCCATTTTCTGAATTTTTTTTAAAAGCCAAGACAATTTGGCAACACTTTACAACCAATCAATTTTGTGAAAACGTTTTAAAAGCCAAGACAAACAATTTGGCAAACACTTTACAACCACATTGCTTCCTCCATCTCGCAGAGACTGTGTGACGCACAACACTTCTGGGTTTTATAGTCCCTCCCCCCTGCCGCCAGTGGGGGCAGCAGAGAGAATGGCGACATTTTTTAAAACATTAATAACTCTGATTTTTCATCAATGGGAAAAATCCTCCAGTCCAGACCTGTCCGGTGGAGAGGGACTCTGAGGGAGGTAGCCAAATATGACCGCCGTAAGTGGCGGCGTTTTTTTGGAAATCACGAAACAGAAAGTCAGAAAGTGGTCAAGATCTTAGTTTTAGTAATATAGACAAGCCCAGCCGCTCCAATCTATCAACATATGATAGTCCTGCCATCCTGGCAATTAACCTCGTGAACCTAAGCTGCACTCCCTCAATAGCAAGAATGTCCTTCCTCAAATTTGGAGACCAAAACTACACACAATACTCCAGATATGGTCTCACTAGGCCCCTGTACAAATGCAGAAGGACCTCTTTGCTCCTATACTCAACTCCTCTTGTTATGAAGGCCAACATGCCATTCGCTTTCTTCACTGACTGCTGTACCTGCATGCTTACTTTCAGTGATTCATGAACAAGGACCCCCAGATCTCACTGTACTTCCCCTTATCCCAACGTGACACCATTCAGATTCAGATTCAGAAAACTTTATTGTCTGTCGTAACAGAAAATCTTCTTTGACGTGGCTCAACATACAACCAGGACAATGTACTGATAAGCAGTCATACAACACAGATTTCTGCGAGCACACACAGTGTGTATAGATCTTAAAAGCAAGTATAAAGATTAAAAACTGTAAAAATAGACAAGATAAAAGTTGTGGATACGTGTAAAGTGACAGTGCATCAGGGTTAATTTGTCCCTTGTTCATTTTTTATTTAAGCTGTTTATGGCAATGGGTATGAATCAGTTTTTGTGGATGTTTTTCTTGGATAGGGGGACTTTATATCGGCGGCCTGATGGCAGAAGTTGGAAGGACTTGTGCAGGGGGTGGGTGGGATCCTGTGTAATGAGGTTGGCTTTCCTTTTAACTGCCTGGGTGTGGAGTACTGATAATTGATTTTGAGTTTTGCCAGTTATTTTACCTGCTTGATTGATGATCCGGGAAAGCTTTGATTTGTCTTTGACAGAGGTGAGGGTGAACCAGGATGTGATGTTAAAGGTGAGTACAGATTCTATAAGTGATTTATAGACAGCTGTTAAAATGTCCTGTCTGACATCAAAGCTCCTGAGTTTCCTCAGCAGGAACAGGCGTTGCTGTGCCTTCTTGTACACAGAGTCTGTGTGCTGGGAGAAGGACAGGCGGGTGTCAATCTCTGTGCCCAGGCATCTAAAGGCCTCTACCTGCTCAACTGTCTGCCCATTCAGCCTCAGAGGTTCAAAGAGATATTATTCAGATAATAATCTGCCCATGTTCTTGTCACCAAAGTGGATAACCTCACATTTATCCACATTGAACTGCATCTGCCCACTCACCCAACCTGTCCAAGTCACCCTGCATCCTCATAGCATCCTCCTTACAGTTCGCCCTGCCACCCAGCTTTGTGTCATCTGCAAATTTGCTAATGTTTGTCTCATCGATCACTCCTGAGATCATCGATGATCTTCATGATGTTGTACGACCTCTAGAATTTTCTAATCATCCGCTTACTTTAACCATTGTTATTCAACTAACTGTTTGATGGTACACTTACTTGTTTTGGTTCATTGATTAGATGAGGGACACTTTGTTTCGATGAAGGAACTGGAAGGAAATTGGAAGGCTGTCAAGGATCTTTGGGTGGTTTGGGGAATTATCACGTGCCAGCTGTGCTTCAAGCTCAAGGTTATTTTCTTCATAGTAATGCTTCACTGCTGGGAAAACTGCTGAATAAGCCACTGCTAGATGATGCCAATTATTACCAAAGCTCTTCTTGTTTGCCTTCCAGTTTACAAGCAGATGCTCTTTAAAAAACCTCTTCATTGCTCTTGGAATTTCAGATGCACACAAACATTGGGTTCAACTCATTATCCTCTGAAACATTACCACACCTCCCCTTCTCAAGGTAGAGAAGCAGAACTTTAGAATTAAGAGCAGGAAAAGGCTCGCCAAGTTTTTTTCAAAATTCACACCAATCATCTTCTACCTCGGCTCCATTTTCCTGCACTATCCTTATATCCCTTGATTTCAGATTCAGATTCAGATTCAGATTCAATTTTAATTGTCATTGTCAGTGTACAGTACAGAGACAACGAAATGCATTTAGCATCTCCCTGGAAGAGCGACATAGCAAATGATTTAAATAAATAATAATAAGTGATAATAAGTGTCCGGGGGGTGGGGGGGTGATTGGCAGTCACCGAGGTACGTTGTTGAGTAGAGTGACAGCCGCCGGGAAGAAGCTGTTCCTGGACCTGCTGGTTCGGCAACGGAGAGACCTGTAGCGCCTCCCGGATGGTAGGAGGGTAAACAGTCCATGGTTGGGGTGAGAGCAGTCCTTGGCGATGCTGAGCGCCCTCCGCAGATAACGCTTGCTTTGGACAGACTCAATGGAGGGGAGCGAGGAACCGGTGATGCGTTGGGCAATTTTCACCACCCTCTGCAATGCCTTCCGGTCGGAGACAGAGCAGTTGCCATACCATACTGTGATGCAGTTGGTAAGGATGCTCTCGATGGTGCAGCGGTAGAAGTTCACCAGGATCTGAGGAGACAGATGGACCTTCTTCAGTCTCCTCAGGAAGAAGAGACGCTGGTGAGCCTTCTTGATCAGAGTTGAGGTATTGTGGGTCCAAGAGAGGTCATCGGAGATGTTGACCTCCAGAAACCTGAAGCTAGAAACACATTCCACCTCCGTCCCGTTAATGTGGATGGGGGTGTGCGTGCCGCCCCTGGACTTCCTGAAGTCTACAATGAGCTCCTTGGTCTTTGATGGTACACTTACTTGTTTTGGTTCATTGATTAGATGAGGGACACTTTGTTTCGATGAAGGAACTGGAAGGAAATTGGAAGGCTGTCAAGGATCTTTGGGTGGTTTGGGGAATTATCACGTGCCAGCTGTGCTTCAAGCTCAAGGTTATTTTCTTCATAGTAATGCTGAATATCCAGCGGACGGCTTGCGATCGCCAAACCTGTCCACGTGTAAGAGGCGGGTGGCGCGGTCTCTGCAGCTGAGCCCGAAAGTGCGGAGAAGGAGGACTTTTGAGGCCTTCGTATTTAGCGAGCGCCGGCGGATCTTGTAGGAACGGCAGTAGCCACGAAGCCATCTCCTGTGCGACCGCTCCGACGACATGGAAGGATCTGGTGTCGTCTACCACAATGTTGCGGAGATGGAATTGCGCTTCTACATGGGTGAACCAAACGTGTGGCCCAGAACACGGGTAGTTGAGTGGAATGCCATCTATTGTCATTTAAACATACAAGGTTAAAACTAAATTTCGTTCCTGCAGTCATAACAGCAAAATAAACAAAACATACAATTAACACAATTCCACACAAACATCCATCACAGTGAATCTCCAAACACCTCCTCACTGTGATGAAAGGTAAAAGTCTTATCTCTTCCCTGTTCTCTGTTCTTTATTCTTCTCCCGCAGTCAAGCAGTCAAACTGCTGCATCGAGCTGATCGAGGATCTTGATGTTGGAGCCACCGGTGGGAGATGGTAAGTCCCGCGACCGTTTAAGCCGGGCCGGGCCGGGCGATGTAAGGCCCCACTCCGGGCCAATTTAAACCCCTCGATTCGGGCGGGCCAAGTTGCATTTGTGGAAAGTGGTCTTCCATCGGGGACCCGCGAGCTCCCGATGTTACCGTCCACAGGACCTGCAGCCGAAGTCTCCGAAGCTCCGAAGTCGGGTCGCAGACGCGCGCCACCACGGCGCTCCGCACTTCAAAGTCAGCCAGATGGTGAGTCCGCAGGCTCTGCGACTGGAGCCCCAAGTCGATTCCGTTTGGAGGCCGCCGGCTCCATGATGTTAGGCCACAACCCCAAGGAGACTCGATATGGTAAAGGTCACGTCCCCTTTCAGGGAAGAGATTAAAAAGTCCCCCCCCCCCCTATATACACAGTTAAAAATAAAGTAAAACTAAAAACAAAAACATACACCTAACAGGACAAAAAGAAAGAAAAGGCACATACTGCAGTCGAGCCGCTGCCACAAGGTGTCGCCACACCGAATTCTTTGAGACCAACGGCATGCTTTTAAAATCTTTTTTTGTTAAACTATTTGTTTTTTTTAAATATTCATTTTTTGGGTAATGGGCATTGTTCACCCATCTCAAATCGGCCTTGTGAAGGTGTTCGTTCATGTTTGGTGAATGTGCCTCAGGTGGCATCAGACTTGGAGGATATCCAAGTAGATAGTGGTGTTGCAATGTACCTTCTGGTTTTATCCTTTTTGATGATAGGTCAAAGGTTTATGATGTTTTGTCAGTGTGGTCGACAAAAGACAATGCAGTTCATTTATAATACATATTCATAATACGCTCTGTCCACTGAGTGCTTTGGTGGGAACAGAAAAGAGTATTCCAGGAGTTGGTGTGAGAACCAGTCCAGTAAACTGCGTTCCTTGAACAAAACACAAAGTTCTGGAGTAACCCAGCGGGTTACGGGTAACATTCCGGGCACAGTATGCAGAAGGGTCCTAGCCATGCCTTCCAGAGTAGCTGCCTGAACCGCTGAGTTACTCCAGCACTTTGTGTTTTACTCACGAGTCCAGCTCTTGTGCAGCTCCTTGTGTGCACGGTTGCTTTGTCCTTAATGGTTTTACGTTTCTTTAGTGAGTTCAGTGGTTGGTTCAGAGGGTTCTTTTTGGTCACTTGTACAGTGAGACAGTGAAATACTTATTCCGCATGCTATCCCTCAAATCATTCCATATATGATAGATGTACAATAGATCCTCATCTGGAACAGCACACAGAGAGTCGCTATGTTCCAGCGCAATTTTGCACCTTCCAAGTCTCTCAAAATTCTGATGCAGGCTAAAGGAGACCTGCAATTCTGATATTTCTTACTTGAAGGCCAGTGTCCTGGCAGCACTGGATTCATGAAGTAGGAGTCGGCCTGGCACAACACCATGCCATCGACTCCTTCCACGCGCATGAAATAATTAGCACACCCAGCTGAGGCAGTTTGCCAGCGCTCTGGATTAATAAACGGAGTCAGACACTGATGCTCATAGTAAAGACACAACTTTATTACACTAGTGGGAGTGGGAGAGCCACGATAAGTATGGTCACAAACTTGCCAGCTCCTCTCGGTCCCACTCAATTATATTGTGCACAGGCAGTATAACTTCTTCCAATCTCAAATTCAGCTGAGGGCGTAGTCACCCGGCCACCGTTCGTTCTTCAGGGGGTGTCAGTCGTTGCCCTTTGTGTTTCACGACCCTGGGAATGCAAGACTGATAGTGAGTTTGTTAATTGCTGCACATAAATTATTAGTTCATCACGGTAAAGGCATTGCCCTAGGAGACCTGATCGGAGACACCAGTAGTAGTAGGCCCCTCTCGGTCATGACTGACCATGGGTGATGCATCCTGGTCGGATGCAAGCCTGGGCGATGTCATATGGAGGACAGGCTGTTGCCCATGCAGCACGTCCCCCCTCTCCACGTCACTGATCGATCCAAAGGAACAGCGGGGCGTTAATGTTTGGCACCAGAGCCAACGCAGGAGCTGCCAGAGTGAGGTTGTAGACAACGATGAACTGCCTTAGGGGCTACAATTCCGGAGTTTTCTTGAGGTTCACTCCTGGAGCCTTTTCCATGACAGGATATGGCCACAAGGCAGTGGAGGTTTTAAATCAGTTCTCCCTCTCCTAGATGTACTGCCTTCCCAGGCTGACGAGCCCCATCGGCCCGAGACTCACGTAGGGGCGCAGCATTTAATTATTGCCCGGTGGGCAGGGCGAGGGCCTGCAGCAAATTGTAGGTGAAAACAGCATTCTTAATGGGGGTGCTGGAGGAGGTGAGGAAACTGCGATGCTACCACAGAGTCCCGGAATTGTAGTCAACGCCAAAAGTGTATCGGGAATCGGTTTAGATATTCAAATGGCGGATGCATGCTCGGGTTAGGGCGAAGAGCTCTGCCTGTTGTGCAGAGAGGGGTATTCCAGGAGTTGGTGTGAGAACCAGTCCAGTAAACTGCGTTCCTTGAACAAAACACAAAGTTCTGGAGTAACCCAGCAGGTTACGGGTACCATTTCGGGCACAGTATGCTGAAGGGTCCTAGCCATGCCTTCCAGAGTTGCTGCCTGAACCGCTGAGTTACTCCAGCACTTTGTGTTTTACTCACAAGTCCAGCTCTTGTGCAGCTCCTTGTGTGCACGGTTGCTTTGTCCTTAATGGTTTTACGTTTCTTTAGTGAGTTCAGTGGTTGGTTCAGAGGGTTCTTTTTGGTCATTTGTACAGTGATACAGTGAAATACTTATTCCGCATGCTATCCCTCAAATCATTCCATATATGATAGATGTAGAATAGATCTTCATCTTGAACAGCACACAGAGAGTCGCTATGTTCTAGCGCAATTTTGCACCTTCCAAGTCTCAAAATTCTGATGCAGGCCAAAGGAGACCTGCAATTCTGATATTTCTTACTTGAAGGCCAGTGTCCTAGCAACACTGGATTGATGAAGTAGGAGTCGGCCTGGCACAACACCATGCCATCGATTCCTTCCACGCGCATGAAATAATTAGCATACCCAGCTGAGGCAGTTTGCCACCGCTCTGGAATAGAAACATAGAAAATAGGTACAGGAGTAGGCCATTCGGCCCGTCGAGCCTGCACCGCCATTCGATATGATCATGGCTGATCATCCAACTCAGTATCCCATCCCTGCCATCTCTCCATACCCCCTGATCTCTTTAGCCACAAGGGCCACATCTAACTCCCTCTTAAATCTAGCCAATGAACTGGCCTCAACTACCTTCTGTGGCAGAGAATTCCACAGATTCACCACTCTCTGATTTTCTCATCTCGGTCCTAAAAGACTTCCCTCTTATCCTCAAACTGTGACCCCTAGTTCTGGACTTCCCCAACATCGGGAATAATCTTCCTGCATCTAGCCTGTCCAACCCCTTAAGAATTTTATACTCAAATCCTTTTGCTATGAATGCTAACATTTGCTTTCTTCACTGCCTGCTGCACCTGCATTCCTACTTTCAATGACTGGTGTACCATGACACCCAGGTCTCGTTGCATCTCCCCTTTTCCTAATTCCTAATTCCTAATTCCTAATAGTCTACTTTCCTGTTTTTGCCACCAAAGTGGATAACCTCACATTTATCCACATTATACTACATCTGCCATGCATTTGCCCACTCACCCAACCTATCCAAGTCACCTTGCAGCCCCCTAGCATCCTCCACACAGCTAACACTGCCCCCCAGCTTCGTGTCATCCGCAAACTTGGAGATGTTGCATTCAATTCCATCATCCAGATCATTAATATACATTGTAAATAGCTGGGGTCCCAGCACTGAGCCTTGCGGTACCCCACTAGTCACTGCCTGCCATTCTGAAAAGGACCCGTTTACTCCTACTCTTTGCTTCCTGTCTGCCAGCCAGTTCTCTATCCACATCAATATTGAACCCCCAATACCATGTGCTTTAAGTTTGTATACTAATCTCTTATGTGGGACCTTGTCGAAAGCCTTCTGAAAGTCCAGATATAACACATCCACTGGTTCTCCCTTATCCACTCTACTAGTTACATCCTTGAAAAATTCTATAAGATTCGTCAGACATGATTTACCTTTCATAAATCCATGCTGACTTTGTCCAATGAATTCACCACTTTCCAAATGTGCTGCTATCCCAGCTTTAATAACTGACTCCAGAATTTTCCCCACCACCGATGTTAGACTAACTGGTCTGTAATGCCCCGTTTTCTCGCTCCCTCCCTTTTTAAAAAGTGGGGTTACATTAGCTATCCTCCAGTCCTCAGGAACTACTCCAGAATCTAAAGAGTTTTGAAAAATTATCACTAATGCATCCACTATTTCTGCGGCTACTTCCTTAAGTACTCTGGGATGCAACTTATCTGGCCCTGAGGATTTATCGGCCTTTAATCCATTCAATTTACCTAACAGCACTTCCCGGCTAACCTGGATTTCACTCAGTTCCTCCATCTCGTTTAATCCCCGGTCTCTTGCTATTTCCGGCAGATTATTTATGTCTTCCTTAGTGAAGACAGAACCAAAGTAGTTATTTAATTGGTCTGCCATGTCCTTGTTCCCCATGATCAATTCGCCTGTTTCTGACTGCAAGGGACCTACATTTGTTTTAACTAATCTTTTCCTCTTTACAAATCTATAAAAAACTTTTGCAGTCAGTTTTTATGTTCCCTGACAGTTTTCTTTCATAATCTATTTTCCCTTTCCTAATTAAGCCTTTTGTTCTCCTCTGCTGGACTCTGAATTTCTCCCAGTCCTCTGGTAGACTGCTTGTTCTGGCTAATTTGTACGCTTCATCTTGTTTTGATACTATCCCTGATTTCCTTTGTTTCCCCGTGCTCGATTTTTAAACTCACCACCCAGGTAACTTCTCTCACCAATGGCTCCCCGGGCCTCTGTGAAGGTAAGCCCCGCGCTCGATTTTTAAACTCACAGCCCAGGTAACTCCTCCTCACACCAACGGCTCCCCGGAATAATAAACGGCGTCAGACACTGATGCTCATAGTAAAGACACAACTTTATTACACTAGTGGGAGTGGGAGAGCCACGATAAGTATGGTCACAAACTTGCCAGCTCCTCGCGGTCCCACTCAATTATATTGTGCACAGGCAGTATAACTTCTTCCAATCTCAAATTCAGCTGAGGGCGTAGTCACCCGGCCACCGTTCGTTCTTCAGGGGGTGTCAGTCGTCGCTTTTTGTGTTTCACGACCCTGGGAATGCAAGACTGATAGTGAGTTTGTTAATTGCTGCACATAAATTATTAGTTCATCACGGTAAAGGCATTGCCCGAGGAGACCTGATCGGAGACACCAGTAGTAGTAGGCCCCTCTCGGTCATGACTGACCATGGGTGATGCATCCTGGTCGGATGCAAGCCTGGGCGATGTCATATGGAGGACAGGCTGTTGCCCATGCAGCACGTCCCCCCTCTCCACGTCACTGATCGATCCAAAGGAACAGCAGGGCCGTTAATGTTTGGCACCAGAGCCAACGCAGGAGCTGCCAGAGTGAGGTTGTAGACAACGATGAACTGCCTTAGGGGCTGCGATTCCGCAGTTTTCTTGAGGTTCACTCCTGGAGACTTTTCCATGACAGGATATGGCCACAAGGCAGTGGAGGTTTTAAATCAGTTTTCCCTCTCCTAGATGTACTGCCTTCCCAGGCTGACGAGCCCCATCGGCCCGAGACTCACGTAGGGACGCTGCATTTAATTATTGCCCGGTGGGGAGGGGGAGGGCCTGCAGCAAATTGTAGGTGAAAACAGCATTCTTAATGGGGGTGCCGGAGGAGGTGAGGAAACTGCGATGCTACCACAGAGTCCCGGAATTGTAGTCAACGCCAAAAGTGTACCGGGAATCGGTTTAGATATTCAAATGTCAGATGCATGCTCGGGTTAGGGCGAAGAGCTCTGCCTGTTGTGCCGAGAGGGGTGACTGGAAAGCTGCACCCTCAATGACCGAGAACGTATCTTGAATGATGGCATATCCGGATTGTCGTCCGGTGTCCGAGAAAAGAGATGAGCCCTCCACGAACCATGTTGCATGTGGGGGGGCTTCCAGCAAGTACTCGCGTGTGGTGGTCAACAGTTGATTACGTCGAAGGTAATCATGACGTGGCCCCACCTGATGATCCGGTGGAGAAGTGAACGGGTTGATTGTAGTGCAATTGTGGAGGGCAAGCTAGGGATTAGCCAAGAGGTGTCCTCATAGCGTCCCAGTCGGGCCTGCGCGAGGCATCTTGTTTGTCCGGTGGTGAGGAGTGCCACAATGAAATGTTGGGTGTAAACCTGGACGTGCTGATGGAGAGTGATGTTGACTGCTGCACTGATGGCAGCGTGAAGTCTGGGGAGAATCTGGGCAAAGGAAAAAAATCCTCGAGCCACAGGGTCCAATTTCACCGAGTAGTAAGCGACAGGACGCCGAACGTCACCGTGGTATTGCGTGAGGACTGCGGACGCACAGTCATCCAAGATAGTAACATAGAGCTGGAAAGGTCGGTCGTACAGAGGTCGTCCCACTGCCGGTGCAGTGGCAAGGGCCTGTTTAAGTGCATAGAATGCGGCAACCTGTTCTGCAGAAAGGGTAAAAGGGGCAGAGTTGTTTGGTGTAAAATGCGACGTCGGGATAAAAGTTCACAAGGCTCAGAAATGCTCGCATTTGTTTAGGAGTGCAGGGGGTCGCATGGGTAATGATGGTGTCAATCCACGTGGATGTCAAGGCTCTTTCATTTGGACTGAGCAGTATGCCCAGGAACTTAACTTGCGACTGCCCCTGGACTTAAACCCCCACCCTCCTTTACAGTAGGGTCTCTCCTGTTGCTGTATCTACCAGTACCATAATGCGAGACCACCACGAATGCACCATCCATCGCCTCTAACATCTTCTAATCCGCAACTCTGCGCTCGGATCATTATGTCCTGCTTTCCAAGCTGATCAAGGCTTTGCGAAGGACGTGGGGGGCAAAATGATTTTGCAGACCATTTCACAGACTTGGACTTCCCCCTTCATGTTTCACCAGGGCTAATTTGCAATGTAGGCGCTGATCTAGTGCAGGCATGTGGAGAATGTTCCACCACACTCCTAACTTGTACCTCTCACGTGGGGAATCTTTTCCAGGCTTCAGACCCGCAATGTTGTCAATTCACCCGCTCCACAGGTGCTGCCTGACCCGGTGAGTTACTCCAGCACTTTGTGTTTTGCTGAAGATTCCAGCATCTGCATTTCCTCGTGTCTCCAGTTATGTTGCTTGTCCAGTTGCATTTCTGGATACTGGTGCATGGAGTTTGGCAATGATAATACCGTTCAATGTCAAGGGGAAGTGATTAGACACCCTTTCGCTGGAGATGGTCATTGCCTGATACTTGGTGATGCAAATAATACTTGCCATTTATTGTGCTTGAATGGTAACTGGGACTTGCTGTCTGCAGGCATGGGTTGCTTCATTTTCTCAGGATTTGCAAGTGGCATTGAACATAGAACAGTACAGCACTGGAAGTGGCCCTTCAGCCAGCAATGTTTGTGCCAAACATGATGCCAAGTTAAACTGATCTTAACTGCCTGTGAATGATCCAAATCCCTCTAATCCCTGTACCTCCATGTGCCTCTCTAAAAGTTCTAAAAACAGCACTTAGTTGTCAATTGTTCCAAAAACAGAACAGTCAAATTCTTACTGGCAAGAACCAAACCGGACTGTAAACACGGTACTCATAGATAACATAATAAACAAAATAAAAATCAAGAAAAAAAACCAAAAAAACCATTAATGCATAAAACGACCAAAGTCCGTAATTGCAACCAAGAGAGCTGATAGTTCATTGATTAGTTGGTGTTTGTAGAGTCATGAAGTCATAGTCATGCAGTGTGGAAACAGGTCCTTCAGCCCAATTTACCCACGAATACCAACATGTCGCATCTGCACTAGTCCCAGCTGCCTGCATTTGGCCCATATCGCTCTCAACCCAACCTATTTATGAACCTGTCTAAATGTTTCTTAAACGTTGCAATAGTACCTGCCTCAACGACCTCCTCAGGCAGCTTGTTCCATAGACACAGCATCCTTTGTATTAGAAAGTTACTCCTCATGTTCCTATTAAATCTTTCCCCCTTCACCTAAACCTATGCCCTCTGGTTCTCGATTCCACAACTCTGGGCAAAAGACTGGGCATTTACCTGATCTATTCCTTTCAAGCTTTTCTACACCTCTATAAGATCACTCCATATCTTCTTGTGCTCCAAGGAATAGAGTCCGAACCTGCTCAACCTCTCCCTGTAGTCCAGGCCCTCAAATCCTGGCAACATCCTCGTAAATCCTCTCTGCACCCTTTCCAGCTTGACAACATCCTTCCTATAGGGGGGTTGCACGTAAGGTCATCGGGTCAAAGGGCGTATGCACGGAGCAGCTCAATCCATGTGTAGTATAAGGCAGCTTCCGGCATATACTGTTAATACACAAAACGCGTACTTTCTTACCCGTGAAAAACTGCCAAAATGGTAATTTTTTGCGCTGTAAATGTGGAAATCGGGGTAAGCGTGAGAGACATTTTTCCTACTTCAGACAAGGACTTTAAGCCTTCCATCACTGAGGATGTGTCTGGTAGACTCACTGGTGAATGTTAAACTGTGTTCATAGAAACAACATAGAAAATAGGTACAGGAGTAGGCCATTCGGCCCTTCAAGCGTGCACCTCAATTCAATATGATTATGGCTGATCATCCAACTCAGTATGCCTTCTCTCCATACCCCCTGATCCCTTTAGCCACAAGGGCCACATCTAACTCCCTCTTAAATATAGCCAATGAACTGGCCTCAACTACATTCTGTGGCAGAGAATTCCAGAGATTCACCACTCTCTGTGTGAAAAATGTTTTCCTCATCTCAGTCCTAAAAGATTTCCCCTTTATCCTTAAACTGTGATCCCTTGTTCTGGACTGACTTCCCAACATCGGGATTCATTGTGTGTTCTGTTATTTTATTCTCAGTCATGACTGCAAGGTACGTAATTTCGTTCAAACTAAAAGTTTGAATGACAATAAAGGATACTGTATACTTTACTTTATACTACGACACTCCCCAGAGCCCTACCGTTCACCGTGTAGGTCCTGCCCATGTTAGACGTCCCAAAATGCAACACCTTCCATATCTCTATTAAATTCCATCAACTATTCCTCAGCCAACCTGGCCAACCGATCAAGATCCTGCTGCAATTTTTCACAACCATCTACAATACTACCCTCTTTTATGTCATCTGCAAACTTGCTAATCATGCCGTGTCCATTCTCATCCAAATCATTGATATAGATGACAAACTGTAATGGGTCCAATGCCAAACCCTGAGGCACACTAGTAGTCACAGGCCTCCAGTCTGAAACGCAACCTTCCACCACCACGCTCTGCTTCCTTCCATGAAGCCAATTTTCTATCCATTCAGCTATCTTTCCTTGGATCCTATGTACTTTAACTTTCCAGAGCAGCCTACCATGCAGAACCTTGTCGAATGCCTTGCTGAGATCCATATACAGCTCTGCCCTTGTCAACCTTTTTGGTAACGTTTTCAAAAAAATCAGATTTGTGAGACATGGCCTCCCATGCTGACTTTCCTTAATCAGCCCTTGTTCATCTAAATACATATATATTTTATCCCGCAGAATAATCTCTGGTAGCTTTCACTGGCCTGTAGTTCCCACATTTTTCCTTGCAGCCCCTCTTGAATAGAGGCACAACATTTGCCACCCTCCAGTCTTCCGGCACCTTACCTTATTTAATGACAACTTGTAAATCTCAGCCAGGGCACCTGCAATTTCTTCTCTAGCTTTCCACCGTGTCCTTGGATATATTTGATCAGGCCCAGGACATTTGTCTATCTAGAAACACATCAGGACCTTCAGCAGTTCTGCAACCATACTGCTCCCAAGACACTTTCAGTGACAACTCCAAGTTTCTCTGTCCTCCTGTCTTTCTCTACCATAAAAACAGAGGAGAAATACTCCTTGAAGACCTTTCCCATCTCCTGAGGCTCCACACAGAGTTGACTGCTTTGATTCCTGAGGGGTTCCATTCTCTCTGTTTACCCTTTTTCTCATTATGTACTTATAAAATCTCTTGGGATTATCCTTAATGCTATCTACTAGAACTACCTTGTGTCCCTCCTGATTTCCTTGTTTAGCTCGCTTCTTAGTTCCCAAAACTTCTCCAGTGATAGCCTTGATCCCAGCCGCTTATTAGTGGCTCATGCCTCCTTACTTTTGACCAGAGCCTCAATTTACCTCGTCATCCAAAATTCCTTCCGCTCACATGCCTTGCCGTTAATTCCAACAGGAACGTGCAAGTCCTGGACTCCTGTGTCAGCACACTTTTAAAAACATCCCACTTTGCTGATGTTCCTTTTCCTTCAAACCTACTCCAATCAACTTGAGCGAGTATCCTATCTCATACCCTCAAAGCCGTCCGTGCCCCAATTTAGCATTTAAATTTGTGGGCCCGCTCTGTCTCTATCCATAACTATCTTAAACGAAATAGGACATTGGTCGTTTATCACAAAAGGCTCATCCACGAACACTTCATCCAATTTTCCAAGAAAAGATCAAGTGTTGCCCGCTTCTGTGGAACCCTCTACATATTGCTGGAGGAAACTCTCCTGAACACATTTGACAAATACCACCCCCTCTAAACCTTTTGCACTGATATTCCCAGTAAATTTTGGGAAAGCTAAAATCCCCTACTACGAAAACTTTATTGGATCTGCAGCAGCCTGCAATCTCCTGGCGTATTTGCTCTTCTAATTCCCATTGACTTTTTTTTTAACCACCTATTGACTATTTGGGGCCTCTTGTCCACTCACAACCAGGTGATCCTCTCTTTCTTGTTCTCAGCTCCACCTATATAGCCTCACTAGACAAATTGTCTAAATGTCATCTCTGACCACTGCAGTGTAATTCTTTTCAACCAATAAATCTCTTTTAGCCCCGCATCATAAGGTCATAAGTGATAGGAGCAGAATTAGGCCATTCGGCCCACCAAGACTACTCCCCCATTCTATCATGGCTGATCTATCTCTCCCTCCTAATCACATTCTCCTGCCTTCTCCGCATAACCCTCCATATCAACTTCGAACCTCTCTCCTGCCTCGGTCCTGTATAGTCCAATAGTCCTTTATTGTCACGTGTATCCTGAGGTACAGTGAAATTTGATTATACCATACAGTCATTGCAAAAAAAAAAGCAACAAGATACAAAATTACAAAAAATAAGCATAAACAGCCACCATAGCGGCGTGTGAGAATCCCTAGGCACACAGCAAAAGCGGAGACCCACAGCCATCAGTCCAATGTCCGGCCAACATTCTTCTCCGTGATGTGACCAGAGTTGCACCGACTGCTGTCACTCTGTCCCTGTCTGCCTCAACAGTCCGCTCTTGCCGTCCGCACTCGCACCAGACTCCAGGATGCTCCCACAGCACAACGTCCTCGCAAACACCGAGACCACCGCACTAACGGCAATCCCTCCAAGTCCCCACCAGCGCAGGGAGCATCCATCTTGCTTTTCGGTGACCTCGCACTCCTCACTGTGATGTAAGGCGAATAACTTTAATCTTCTTCATCCTATTCTCCCATGAGCGGGGCGATCGAAACATCCACAGTCGGGGCGATCGAAGGTCCGGCTCTGCAGGTCCTGTCTGCCCAAACAGTCTGAAAGCCGTCCACACTCGCCTTAGACTCAGGGATGTCCTCGTGGAGCCATGTCTCTGTGAAACATATCACATTGCTCTCACAGTACTCCCTCTGAGTCCTCATTCGTACAGCTAGCTTATCCATGTTGGTAGCCAGTGATCTCACATTCCCCCTTGTAATGGAAGGCAAGTATGGCTTGTATGGCTTTTATCTGCAAGTCGTTTTACCCCCGACCGGCATGCCCTGTATTTTCTCCTCAGTTCTTTGGGGATTTCAGACCCAGGTTGGAGCCCCATCAGTCGATCTCTGGTATAAACAACATAGAGATCGCCAGCTCCTTGTTGTTGCAGCCGCAATGCAGAGACAGAGATACGGTGAAAAAGTATATCCCAGACGAGGAAAGCTAAAAAGAATTTCTCCCACCACAATATGGTGCGAAAGCTAACTAAATGTAGCGGAAGCGGAGTTGTCCGTTAAACAACGAGGCAGGACACGAAGTTTGTCCAAAAGTCTTGTTCTTTATTGTTACACTAATTCTCCTCACTCAGTAACGCCATGTGCGCACTATTAACCCTTAAATACTCCACAGGCGCACCCGTGACCACACCGTCACCGGGACACGTGACACCCCAAGAGCCGAAGGTTATGTACAGTGAGTGGCCCGCCCAGTAACGCAACATTACCCCCCAAAAACCGGTGGCACAAAAACGGACGGAAGCTGAACAAAGCGGCCGGACCTCGTATGTACGTGCCCACGCAAAGGTTTATTTTCTGGAAAGGACGAACTAGGTGAGACCCGAGAAGGCGGACGCTCTCGACGGCGAGGCGAGGCCACCGACTGGGGGCTGGCTCAGGTCCAAATGGGCCAGCTTCAAACGAGCCACCGACACGGTCTCCTTCCGATCTCCCATGTAATGAGCCACCGACACAGTCTCCCCCCGCCCCCCCCCCCCATGTTCAATTCAAAAGTCATGTGCCCTTGCTGTAGCATCCGAAAATGACCTTCGTAACGGCGACCAGTGGGCGTCGCGGGACAGGAGACAGGACCAACATCGATGGCAGCGACTCCTGGGGGCCGCCAGCAGTTGGGATTAACTCCCCGGGCACAGTTAGTGGAACGCCGTCAACCAACTCGACGGATGAAGCCGGCAAGTCCTCCTTTGGGGCGGTCGAATCCCCAGTGGGACCCACGGCAACTCGTGCATCCAACCGGGACCAGTGGGGCGAGCCTTCAAAGCGTCCTTAAGCCGGCGTTGGAAACTTTCCGCCAACCCATTCGACTGGGGGCTGATAGGCCGTTGCGTCGTGGAACTGAGCCCCCAACAGGCGAGGCATTGCTGATCACAGCTCCGACGTGAATTGGGCACCCCGGTCGGATGAGATGTCCAGCGGTAGCCCGAAATGGGCAACTCAATAGGCCACCGGGGCACCCGCCTAGGACAGGGTTGAGGTGTCGACAAGCGGGATGGCCTCCGGCCGCAGGATGGATGGAGGGCCAAACCATGAATGGCGTCGAAATTCCGATGACGCCAGGCCGCCGGTACAATAGGTCGCGGCTGCCCCGTGGAGACGTCACACAGGACAGCGATGCCAGCGGAACCCAAAGGCACGTCCTCGTCACCAGTCCTGTGATGGCAGTTCGGTACGCCCTGATCTCATCCGCTAGTTGCGCCGCCGCCACAGCGGAGTAATCGATTCCCGGGGACGCATCGAGAACGGCCATAACAGCTGGGCCGAACAGGGCGTTCGCGACCAGGTTATTTTTCCCTGTGATGTGGTGGATGTCCGTTGTGAACTCGGAAATAGCGGTGAGGTGGCACTGCTGACGAGTGGACCAAGGGTCGGCCACCTTGGCAAAGGCGAAAATGAGGGCCTTTGGTCAGTAAACGCAATGAAGATCCGGCCTCCCAGGAAATAAGGGAATTGCTTAACCGCCAGGTATAAAGCGAGTATTTCCCGGTCGAATGTGCTATTTTTATGCTCCGCCGGGTTGTGTTGGCGGCTGAAAAAGGCGAGAGGCCGCCAGTGACCGTCCACATACTGTTCCAGTACACCACCAACCGCAGAGTCCGAAGCATCCACAGTTAGTGCTGTAGGGGCGTCGACACACAGATGTACCAGCATCACCGCCCGAGACAATGCCTCTTTCGCCCCCTCGAAGGCTGCCACGGCGATGTCGGTCCACTGCACGTCCCGCCACTTGCCCGATAACAGGTTAAATAGAAGCCGCAGTATTCTTGCCATAGTCGGCACAAATCGGTGGTAGAACTGTATCATTCCGACGAATTACTGCAAGCCCGCACTGTGGAAGGCTGTGGAAACCAGCGATTGGCATCCACCCTACCTGGTAGAGGCACCGTGCTGCGTCACACAGTGGCCCAAGATGTCGATGGCCCGAAGACCGAACTGGCACTTATCCGGGTTTAATACCAACCCGAACTCGCTCAGGCGCTGGTACAACAACCGAAGGTGGGCGCAATGTTCCTGCCGTGAATGACTCGTCACCAAGATGTCGTCCAGATAATAAAGACAAAATCAAGACTTGCTCAAGATCTAAACCCCGCCCCACAGTGTCCATCAGGCATTGAAATGCCTGTGCGTCGTTCTTAAGGCCGAAGGGCACACGCACAAATTCGAAAAGTCCGAAGGGAGTGATGGTTGCTGTTTTGGGCACATTCTCCCTTAAATACTCCCCAAGGGCACCCGTGACCCCTACCTCTCGTGACCCCCCCCCCCCCCCCCCAAGAGCCGAAGTGTGTGGCCCACCACCAGGTGCCGCCACATTATTAACCTAAAAATGTGCAAAATAAATAGGAGGTAAATATAAAAGAAAAAGACGAGGAGCGACTGTTGGCTGGCTGCTGTGCGCACAGCGCCGGAACCAGGAAGGTTCCTTGAGCCAAAGATTTGCACTGGACCTTCACACAGCCTTTCCCCATCACGGCCGCTCTGCTACACCTTGGCCATTTTTATTTGCCACTTAACTAACCAATTGGGGTGCTGCAACCCATCAGCCGACTCGATGCTCCTAACTGCCACTCCTGCTCCAACCTCCGATTCAAGTCCGCAGACCTGTCCATGGGCGGACTTTTTTAAATTCCTGCGCTTGCACTAACCTGGAATTGCCTTGCCGCAACCAATCCACAGACTTACTGCTCCTACCTCTGATTCAAGTGCTCAAGGGCCTGACGGTTGTCGGGATGTAGCTGTTCTTGAACCTCTGGAGCTCATGGTTTTCAGACTACAATGCCTTCTTCCTGGTGATAGGTGTGTATTAAACTGCGCACAACCACCTTCTTAGGCGAGGTGTGTCTCCAACCACTGGTGTCTTTCCTTTATGTCAGTTTGCTTCAGTTTTACCAGGGTGCCTTGATGCCACACTCGGTCAAATGCAATTTTGATAGCAGAGGTAGTCACTCTTACCTCAAGTCAGGGTTCAGCTCTTTGGTCCAATGTTTGGACCAAGACTGTGATGGGATATGTGGAGATGAATTGAGATGGAAAAAACCCAAATTGGCATGTGAGTAGTTGCTGATGTTTGGTTTGGTTTATTGTCATGTGTACCGAGATACAGTGAAAAGCTTTTGTTTGCATGTATATCCAAGAATACAATCGAGCCATACACAACTACAAAAGGTAAAGCAAAGAAAAAATAATACCAGAGTGCAGAATAATGTTTCCAGCATTTTAGCATAACAGTTCCACAGAAAATGTCCTGTGACCGCAATGAGGTAGGTTTGAATATTGGGACTACACTCTAGCTTATGGGAGAATTGTCAGAAGTCTGATAACTGAGGGAAAGTCTGGTGGTGCGTGCTTTCAAGCTTTTGTATCGTCTGTTATGTATTGCCCGGAACAATAACCACAATGCAGTAAGCAATGTAACAGTAGTTTACCAATTAACTTCAAACTTGAAACATCATCGTAACTTAGAAAAGATGGCTATAGTCTTTCAGACCGTGTGTTGCACAAATCCCGCGTTACCTCCACCATTGGATGGTGTTTCCAATCTATCGTGCAAATGCACACCCGTGACTTTCCTGGCCGGCAGTGATGCTGGTGTGTATGCGGGTAAGATGCCAGCACGCATGTGCGGAATAAACCGTTCAAAACGGTACACCTTGCCTGACGGAAGTAGGGAGAAGATCATTGATTATGGTTGCTTCTTTGTTATTTATTTAGCGAATGCAAAGTCCTTTAGCCAAGCAGTTGCCTCTTGATCTGCTGTATGAAGGGTGACAAGTCCTCCTTTGAGTTTTTGTTGAGGGCATGCTTCAATGATGTGTTGCATTGTTTGCTGCTCTCCACAAGCACACCATGGGGTTGGACTGCTGCCCCATTTGTGAAGGCTGGCCAAGCAGGGGCCATGTCCAGTCCTGAATCTATTGAGCGTCGTCCACTGCTTCCTTGGGAGATTGGTGCCAGGGACCGGTAGGGTGGGGTCTGACACCAGATGTTTATTTGGGACGTCCTTGGACTCCCATTCCCTTTTCCAAGCTGATTGGATGGTGAAATCAGCTGGTGGTGGATTCTTCCAAATTGGTCGTCTAGATGGAAGTCAAGCAGTGGGTGGGTTGAAGATGTCCATGTGAATTGGCAGATGAGGGGAGTTTTTGGTCTTTTGGAGCATCCTTTGAGTGAGGACTACTCGCCGGATGTGTGGAGGGGCTATGTTGGATAGGACAGGGAGCCAGGGGAGTGGTGTTGAGCGGATTGTTCCTGTGATGATCCTCATTGTTGAGTTCAATTGGGTATCCACATGGTGTGTGTGGGATGACCTGGACCAAACAGGGGCACAATATTCGGCTGAAGAAAATGCAAGGGCTAGTGCTGAAATGCGCAGTGTGGGGGCTGCTGCCCCCCACTTTGAGCCAGCAAACTTCTTTGTTATGTAAAGTGTAGATGTAGTCAATGTCTGGTCTGCGTGATCAACAGGACTACGTCCACAACTCTCTGCAGTTTCTTGTAGTCTTGGGCAGCGGTTCTCGCAAATCAAGCTGCGATCAGATCAGTTCAGAATTAATGTATTAGCAAGTACGTACACATACAAGGAATAGTAAGATTAAACAAGAACTTACCAGTTTGAAGTTTGATTTTTATTTTATGAGGAGTTACGATACAATACAATACAATACAAATTTATTGTCATTTGAGCCCCAGTGAGACTCAAACGAAATTTCGTTTCCACAGCCATACAAACAAAGACAATGTCCTACAGACATACACACAATTAAATTCACACAAACATGCAGTCTTTTCTCTCCCCTGCTCTCAATTTCTCTCCCGATGTCCAAGCCCCAGGCGGGTGATGATAAGTCCCACGGCCATTTTAGGTCGCGCGGGGTGATTTACGGCCCCGCTCCCGGTCTGAAAGTACAAGGTTGGAACCCCCACGGGCGCTGGTGAGTCCCACGGCCATGAAGCCGCGCCAGGTGATGTACGGTCCCGGTCCGCCCCGCGACACGGGCTGGAGAAGTCGCATTGCGGTAGCTCCGGGAAGCGGTCTCTCTCTCTCCCCCCGGACCCGCGAGCTCCCGATGTCCCAGTCCACCGGACCTGCGGCTGTGGTGCTGGAGCCTCCGAGCCCCAGGAGTCGAGTCGCAGCAGCGAGTCACCACCGCTCCCCACACTCCGAGGCCGGCCAGCCCCACGATGGTGAGTAGTCCGCAGCTCCTCAGTCTCCCGAGCCCCCGGGTCGTTCAGGCTGGAGGCCGCTCCACGGTGCTAGGCCCCAATGACAACGGAGAGCCGGCAGGGAAAAAGTCGGGTCTCCCGGACAGGGAAGAGATTTTAAATAGTTTCCCCCTGCACCCCCCCCCCCCCCCCCCCCCCCCCCCGCTCCCCACATATACACATTTAAAACCAGTATTAAAAAACACCAAACACTACATTTAACTAGACAAAAAATAAAAAAAAGACAGACAAGCTGTAGGGGCCGCTGCAACGGGTGAGTCCCAGATTCTTCCGTTCTGTCCTCACGGAAAACAGAGAAGGACTCGGTTGGGCAAATTACTTAATCCGGCACCAGCAGGGTCAGCCATGCCTCGGTCAGACAGAAGATGTTGCAGTATTTTGTGTCCCGCTGGAATATAATCCTCGCCCTGAGGTCATCCATCTTGTTCTCCAGGGACTGGGTGTTAGCCAGAAGGATGCTGGGCAGAGGTGGACGGAAGGCTTGGGTTCTTAGCCTATTCCGTCCCCCCATTCACCCCCCCCCCCCCCCCCGCTTACGTCGATGTTCTCTCCGACTTTTTCCCGGAGCTGTGCTCCCATTGTTGTTGCTGCGGCGCGCTCTTGTAATCTCTGCCGGTCACGCTGGATCGGTGTGTAAAATGTCTTAAAAGCCTTGAGTTCCTCCAGCACTGATTTTTGCTCAAGGTTCCAGCATCTGCAGAATCTCGTGTCTCGGTCACTGCTCTGTTTTCAACTTTTCCCTTTTTCTCTCTTCCTATTGCTTTTTGTTTTTTGTTACTATTGCTCCCATTTTACTTTGGTTTGTCTCTTCTTTCTCACTTTATCTTCCCCATGTCTCTTACCCTACACTCCCACAACCTCTGCAGTATTTATTGCTGTTGAAGGGGACAGGCGACTGTTTTTTTACTGGTTGCACTTTGCTTTACACAAAAATAATATTAATCCATTATTTATAAAAATGATATGTACAGTACAGAAATCAAACATACCCACCACCATAATACATAATAAAGCAAATATTCTTAAATACTAAATATTAAATGACTATTTCCCCGTCCTTATTGAGGATACATTCTACCCCCTATGGTGCCCAATGGTCCCGGAAATCCCCCAGGGCGCCCGTGGACAGCGCCTAATCCCTCTCTAAAACCACCCGGATGCTGACGTAACCCCGGAAAAGGGGCAGGCAGCCAGCTCGGCAAGAGCCCTCTTCCGCCTGGTGCAAAAGCTAACCTCTCTTCCAGTCTTGATGGCTCGTCGATACAGGAGGGTTGTATTTGAAAGAATGGTCAGGAAGAAACAGCTTGACCAGTCAACAATGTTCCTTATTGTAGCTGTAGGTTGCACTGCAAGATGAACGAATTACCTCTGCGTGTGGCTCACACATGAAACAGGGCTCTGCTGATCCCATCTTGATGGTCATGATGGAACTCAGGGTGACATCCAGACTCAGGGTATTTCTGGTGTCTGTCTTGTTCAACCCTATTGCTGAAAATACCCTCTGCGTCATCGTTGTTATGTGGCATACAGAGGACAAGTTGTGCAACCTTAGACACTCAAAGAAACTTGTGTTGACCAGTCACAGGGTTCTTGAGTGTTGACAGATGGGCCCACAGCTTGTCAGTCCTACTGAACTCGTGGTCCTCTCTGTCTCTGGACACCCACTCTTTCCACTTGCTGGCTGAGATCTCTGTGTCATCCATTAACTGATAGACAGAGAACTCCTCTCCAACCTGTCCTGTTCTCTGGGGTCCAAGAAAGGTAGGAGATGCTTGTACCTAAAAACAAGAACACAATTGTGGCCCTTAATTAGTAACTCTGCTATCATAAGATCAATGTACACATTTTTGTAGTTGAAGATGTTTTTAGCAAAAGTCATCTGCAGGGTTTGATGTATATGTTACACCAGCAATCACTTCATATGCTGCAACGCATTAGCTACCATAATGAAGTACATGACTAAATTTTAAATGGTTTTAAAATGTGGAAGTCTTATCAAACATTTATAAGTTTTTTCATCGTTTAGTTACCTGCTTTTATAGTTTAGTTAAGCATATACATGTCTATGAGGTAGAGTATGTCACATACTAACACTACCATCTTCTGGTGCCAGTCAACAAAGGAAGCATGCCTCAGCACAGGCTCATCCAGGGGTAGTCTCTCCAGAGCATAGCCAGCTGCCTCGCAGAAAAAGCCCCTCACTGCCATGAAGAACTTCTTGACCTGTTGAGGACTGATGTCACCGCCCTCCAACAAACGATTCAGTGTTGTCCTTGTTGTAAAGCCAATACTAAGCTTGTCATCTTCAATTAGATTAGATTAAACTTTATTAATCCCCTTATTCAGGGGAAATTCTGATGTCCTTGCAGCACACTAATAAAAATACAATAGCATTCAAAAAGAAGTTCAACACAAAAACATCCCCCCACAGTGATTCCCACTGTGGGGGAAGGCACAAAGTCCAGTCCCCATCCTCTTGTCCACCCAAAGTCGGGCCTATTGAGGCCTCCACAGTCGCCGCCACGGCGCCCGATGTTCTCGCCGGGTGATGGTGCTCCGGCGTCGGGAGAACCCCCAGCGGCTTGGGGTGCCAGGAACGACCGCCTTCCCACCGGAGACCGCGGCTTCCAAGCCAACAGACCGCGCCGGACGGAGCTCCACACACTGGCGATCTCAACGAGAGATCCCAGGCGTTGTAACGTTCAGCGTCGCAGCTGGCCGCTCCACAGAACCGCGGCTCCACAATGTTCTTATCGGCGGTCCCAGCATACTGGAGTTCCAGCGCGGCGACCCAGGAAAGGCATCGCCCGCTCCGCAATAGCGCTCCAGCGCTGCGCCGCCGCCAAAGCCGATGTTCTGCGCCGCCGCCAAAGCCGATGTTCTGCGCCGCCGCCAAAGCCGATGTTCTGCGCCGCCGCCAAAGCCGATGTTCTGGCCAGGTCCCCTCAGGGAAACGTCGCTCCAGGACCCGCTGGTAGGCCGCAAGGACAGGTCGAAGTCGCTGCTCGGAGGAAGGTAACCCCTCCGACCAGGTAGGGGCTCGAAAAGCAGTTTCCCCCTTCCCCCCCACCACCCCCCACACATAAAAAGATTAGGCCCCCTGACTACACACTCAACGTACTAAAAATAATAAAAAAGAAGGGGGAAAAAACGGACAGCTGCAGGACAGGCAGCCGTTCAGGACAGCGCCTCCTCCGGACTGTAAATGAGAAGTAAAGTACAAGACATTTGTATTGATCACTAACTATTTGTTTAATTCTACACAGAGTTTGAGAAATATACATTTCATACTAGATTAAATATACTGATAACCTTGTCCTTCTCCGCATGACCTTTGCTGGCAATGTGTCGCTTGATGTCGCTCTGTCCTTGATGAGCACACGAGACTTGAAGCCTGCATACTTCACACCAGAAATGGAAAGATGTGCTATCCTTCCTGATGAATGGCCACAATTCAGACTTGAATGTGCATTTATAAAATGCTGCACCAGCTCTGGCTTTTGGATTGAGTCGCCTGACCTTCTTTAGCTTCTTGACACAAGCTTCACTACTATCACTGCTGTCTGTGTTCGAAGACTCTGTTCCTCTTCTGTGGTTCACCTTCATTACCTGACATCTACAAAATGACAGGAATTAAGAGCATCATCACTTTGGGTTGTTTATCCTGGCTCATGAAATATTACATTTAAGGGCCTGTTCCACTTGCATGCGTTTGGCGCGACCAAACGGAAACTGAGTTCACGCGAAGTTTGCGCTAAGTACGCGCGTGACGTCATTTGCGTCGTACTTACCAATCAGCTGGGCAGGAGGCGGGCCAACTGATTTGGGCGTCGCACAGCGTCGGGCGGTGACGTCATCATGCAACGCCACACCGGGCGGTGACGTCATCGCGGAAAAACCACGCACTAGGCGTACAACATCAAGATGCTGCGTCCTCCCGAAATGCGCCTGCGTGCGTACGCGGGCCGGCAGGCCGTTGGCGCGCGAAATTTTCAGACATTGCAGGAATTTCGGAGCCCCGCGTGATGTCGGGACCAGCCCCGCACAACTCCTTACGCCTCCGCGCTCCTAAGTGGGACCGGCCCCGCGAGGCCCGTACACCTCAAGCGACCACGAGGTCGCCTAATTTGCGAGCCAAGGTCACGTAAGTGGGACAGTCCCTTTAGTCTTCACATGCTACAAAAAAAATGTAGGCTCTACAATAAATAAACTATCTTGGAAGGCCGTAGTCTGATTAAAGTATATATAGCCAGGCCCGAGATGGCTGGGACTGGTGGAAAAATCAAGGAAGGAGCTGATTAAGAGTGTGAAAACCCTTTTTCCCCTTATTGAATGTAGAAATACCAAATGCAGGAGATCAGGGGAGGGTTTGTTACTTATTACCCCCATCCTGCAAACCTGCAAACCTGGCTATGGCTTATAGAAATATAAAAGTACTCTTGCTCTCTTGAAGTAGAACTGCATACTGAACTGTCTTGAGTAGAGAGGCAATACATTATTTACGTGGGCCTAGGGGCCACCCTCCCCCTCCCTTAGCTATGTATTCCATTGGCATTGGAGTTATGTGTCCAGGCACCTCTGAGAATTATGACAAAATTATTGCATTCATTGTAAATTAGGCCAGATTTAGGACAAATTTAGTAACTTTTTATTTCTTAAAAGATAACTTCAGCCAAATATTCATCACAATAAGATTGTCATTAAGAGTATTTCAGGGCCAGGGACAATTTTTCAGTTATTACTATGCATGTTAAATGCCAGTCTACTTGATCGTCAGAGTAGATTCATATCTAACTTAAACTAATATAACTTCTACCACTTGTTGCTAAAAATTGCACACCGTATTGGAGCTCTATGACAGCTGTTTTACTTCAGATCGATGGTTGTCAGTAGGTGCTTGGTTTCTTACTGCAGAGATGTTTCAGTTTTGCCGAAAACCAAGGAGGACACATACGGCCCTTAATGAGATTTTGAGGAACATGATTTGTAACAATATTATTTAAGGAGTTTCTCAGCCACACCCAGTTGTCTTTTACGGATCTTTTATCTGATTGCAGGTTGAAGAAATCTTTTCCCAGTTTTTTTGCTAAGACTTTAAATTCCTTATGCATTATTATTATGCTTATGCATATTAATAGTGTGCAATGGGCTTAAGCCAATCAAATTGCTCGTTCTTTACGGGAAACCCGCCCACAGAAAACTATTCTCATTGGTGAGTGTGGATGAGATCAGGAAGCCTTGGGTGAATTGAATCGTTCGTGACTTTCTTTATCATCATCTCTATTTATTTATTCATTTGAGCGCGAGAAATTCTGCGATCAGCGTGACAATTGCGTGGAATGCGTGAGTCTCACGCTTAACACGTGAGAGTTGGCAGCCCTGTGTTCATACCACTGGGGTGTAAACTACCCAAACAAAATATGAGGTGCTGTTCCTCCAATTTGCGCTGGGCCTCACTCTGACATTGGAGGAGGCCCAGAACAGAAAGGTCAGATTGGGAGTGGGAAGGGGGAGTTGAAGTGCTGAGCCACCGGGAGATTAGGTAGGTTAAGACGGAATGAGCGGAGGTGTTCAGTTTATGGGAGTGACAGGAATGGCGGGTGTCCCTAACTTGCCTTTCAGTTATACCGGCAACTGATCTGCGGATTCCTGGTAGAGCAATACTGGCCAAGACATGCAAGCTATCCACATCCGTTGGTTTTAGTCAGCCACTAATGCATCTGCAGCTGTCATTAAGGGCGATATCAACTTTTTTTGCATGAGACGATCTCTCCCAAACAGGACAAGCATACTCTGCTGCAGAGTCGCACCACCATCATCTATTGTATCTATCTAGAAACGGTAGGGAGATGTCGGAGATGGTCCAAGTGAATTTAAGCGCAGGATGAAAATTAGTGTTGAAGTTGATGAAGTCAGTGAGTTCTGCATGGGTGCAGTCGTCAATGTAACAGAGGTAAAGTTTGGGAATAGGGCCAGTGCACACCTGGAACAGGGATTGTTCGACGTACCCTACAAAGAGGCGTGATGAACGACGCGGGGTCACCAGTGTAGTGGCCTGGTCGAGGTCAGGAAAAGACCGGACACCAGGCGGATTCAAAAGAAGCTTTTTAATGGTAGCCGTACGAGAACACACACCCGACACCCTTATCTCCACCCCTCGGGAGTCGTCTGGAAACCCCGTGGCAGACCAACGCCCCTGTCCCTCAGTCGGCGAGGGGGATGATCCAAGGAGTGGCCTACCCCACAGGGACTGCCACACAGGCATAGCTAGGGCCCATGTGAGTGCCCATGGGAGCAGTCGAAGGAGAAGTTGTTGAGCGTAAGGACCAGGTCTGCTAGGCGTAGAAGGAAATTGAATGGTTCTGCGGTTGAGGAAGAAAGGGAGGGCTTTAAGACCCTCCTGGTGGGAGTGGAGGTGTAGAGTGACTGGACATCCATAGTAAAGATGAGGGAGTGGAGGTCTGCTAAATGGAAGTCATTGAGGAGACGAAGAGCATATGAGGTGTCTTGGACATAGGTAGGGAGGGATTGGATCGGGGGGATAGGATGCAGTCGAGGTATGTGGAAATTAATTCGGTGGGACATGAACAAGCAGAAACAATGGGTCTGCCAGGACAGTTCTGTTTGTGGATGTTGGGGAGAAGATAAAATTGGGCCGTGCGGGGCTGGAGAACGATAAGGTTGGAGGCTTTAGACGGCAGAGAGCCGGAAGTGATGA
Organism: Amblyraja radiata; assembly: GCF_010909765.2. Taxonomy (NCBI): domain Eukaryota; kingdom Metazoa; phylum Chordata; class Chondrichthyes; order Rajiformes; family Rajidae; genus Amblyraja; species Amblyraja radiata. Next base: position 20,436,948 of record NC_045985.1, on the reverse strand, counting down.
AATCAGTAATGGTGCTTCAGATTAAGGCCTGGAGCTCGGCTGTGCGGTGATGGTCCAAGGACAAGTAGCAGGAGGTGGCTGAAAGTTGTCGCCTGGTCTCAATTTGGTCGAGGTCAGCGTGCCAGACTACCACGGCACCTCCCTTGTCGGCGGGTTTGATTAACCTGTTGGGGTTGCCGCAGAGTGAGCGGAGGGCTGTATGTTCGGGGGGGGGGGGGGGGGCAGATTAGAGTGAATAAGGGTAGTGGAAAATTAGAGGCGGTTGATGTCCCGCCGGCATGTGGAAACGAAAAGTTCTAAAGAAGGTAGAGGGCCATCTGGGAGAATCTAACAGGAGGGGGTCCGTTGGAGACGGGAGAAAGGGTCATCATTGGGTGATGAGGACTCCTTCCCATAGAAAAAGGCCCAGAGGCGATGGAAGAAGAGCTCTACATCGTGGCTACATCGGAACTCATTGAGGTGGGGGCGGAGGGGAACAAAGGTGAGGCCTCTGCTGAGGACAGACCGTTCCATATCAGAAAGGGGGAGGTCAGGGGGGGATGGTCAATAGACAATAGGTGCAGAAGGGCCATTCGGCCCTTCGAGCCAGCACCGCCATTCAATGTGATCATGGGTGATCATCCCCAATCAGTATCCCGTTGCTGCCTTCTCCCCATATCCCCCGACTCCGCTATCTTTAAGAGCCCTATCTAGCTCTCTCTTGAAAGTATCCAGAGAACCGGCCTCCACTGCCATCTGGGGCAGAGAATTCCATAGGCTCACAACTCTCTGCGAAAAAATGTTTCCTCATCACCGTTCTAAATGGCTTACCCCTTAATCTTAAATTGTGGCCCCTGGTTCTGGACTGCCCCAACATCGGGAACATGTTTCCTGCCTCTAGCGGGTTCAAACCCTTTAAAATCTTAAATGTTTCAATAAGATTCCCTCTCATCCTAAATTCCAGAGTATACAAGCCCAGCCGCTCCACTCTCTCAGCATATGACAGTCCCGCCATTAATGAGCTCTCGATTGTCCCCCTATAAAAAGTTCGTAGGTGTGTAGTGGGGAGACCTGCTTTCCGTAGTCTTCGGAGAGGGTGTAGTCGCTGCTGGGCTCTCTTGACCAGTGCTGTGGTGTTGGTCGTGGACGTCAGGTCATCTGACAGGTGGAGTCCTAGGAACTTCACGCTGCTGACCCTTTCCACATCAGTTCCATCGATGTGCAGAGGTGTATGGTGTTGTTTTCCCGCCCTCCTAAAGTCAACCACCATCTCCTTAGTTTTTCCCACGTTGAGAATGAGGTTGTGGGATTTGCACCATCCTGTGAGCAGCTCCACCTCCATCCTGTACGCCGACTCATCATTGTCACTGATGAGACCCACCACTGTTGTGTCATCAGCGAACTTGTTGATGAAGTTGTTGTTGAGTCTAGCAGTACAGTCGTGTGTAAGCAGACTAAACAGCAGGGGGCTTAGGACACAGCCTTGGGGCGAGCCAGTGCTCACGGCTATGGTTTTTGATGTCCTACTGCCCACCCTGACTGTCTGCTGCCGTTGCGATATAAAGTTCAGGACCCAGTTACATGTGCCAGCATCAACCCCCAATAGCTCCAACTTCTCCACCAGCTGCTGTGGAATGATTGTGCTAAAAGCAGAGCTGAAGTCTATGAAGAGGATCCTGGCATAAGTATTTTTCCGATCAAGGTGTGACAGTACGAGGTTCAGTGTTGTTGACACTGCGTCCTCTGTGGATCGGTTGGCTCTGTAGGCGAACTGCAGTGGGTCTAGGTCGGCAGGTAGACTATTTTTGATGTGCTGCATAACCAGTCGCTCAAAACACTTCATTACTATGGGTGTTAGAGCCACTGGTCGAAAGTCATTATGGCAGGCTGGGTTTGGTTTCTTCGGGACAGGGACGATGGTGGCACTCTTAAGACAGTTGGGCACTACTGCCTGGCTGAGTGAGATGTTAAAAATGTCTGTGAAGACATCTTTCAGTTGTATTGTATTGTATTGTATTCAAATTTATTGTCATTGTCTCAGTTAGAGACAACAAAATGAATTTCCCTTACAGGCAGTATCATAAAAATAAAAATAAATAAATAATAATAAATAATAAAACATATTAAAAATAAAATAGAAGTTGCTCGGCGCAGTCTCTTAAAACGCATCCAGGAATGTTGTCCGGCCCTGCAGCTTTGCGTGGATTGATGCTGGCAAAGGCCTTTTTAACTCCGGCTGCGGACAGCCTGAGCGACTGGTCACTGGGAGATGGCAGTAGTGCACGTGTCTGGGTGCTGTTTTTAACCTCAAACCATGCGTAGAACTCGTTCAGTTCATCTGGTAGAGAGGGGTCGTTTTGGCATATCCGCAGCGGGGGGGGGGGGGGGGGCTTGTAGTCAGTGATGGTATGAAATCCCTGCCACAAGCGACGTGCGTCTTTGTCATTTGCGAAGTGGCTATTAAGTTTTTGTCCATACAGCCTCTTCGCTTCCCTGATCCCCCGGGATAGGTTACTCCTTGCCAATTTGTATGCTGCGTTGTCCCCAGATTTAAATGCAGCATTCCGGATTCTCAGTAGGGAACACACTTCCCCAGTTAGCCAAGGTTTCTGATTGGCACGCCTCCTGACGGTTTTGGGTGTACCATGACACCCAGGTCTCGCTGCATCTCCCCTTTTCCTAGTCGGCCACCATTTAGATAATAGTCTGCTTTCCTGTTTTTGCCACCAAAATGGATAACCTCACATTTATCCACATTATACTGCATCTGCCAAACATTTGCCCACTCACCCAGCCTATCCAAGTCACCTTGCAGTCTCCTAGCATCCTCCTCACAGCTAACACTGCCCCCCAGCTTAGTGTCATCCGCAAACTTGGAGATATTGCCTTCAATTCCCTCATCCAGATCATTAATATATATTGTAAATAGCTGGGGTCCCAGCACTGAGCCTTGCGGTACCCCACTAGTCACTGCCTGCCATTGTGAAAAGGACCCGTTTACTCCTACTCTTTGCTTCCTGTTTGCCAGCCAGTTCTCTATCCACATCAATACTGAACCCCCAATGCCGTGTGCTTTAAGTTTATAAACTAATCTCTTATGTGGGACCTTGTCGAAAGCCTTCTGGAAGTCCAGATACACCACATCCACTGGTTCTCCCCTATCCACGCTACTAGTTACATCCTCGAAAAATTCTATAAGATTAGTCAGACATGATTTACCTTTTGTAAATCCATGCTGACTTTGTCCAATGATTTCACCACTTTCCAAATGTGCTGCTATCCCATCTTTAATAACTGACTCTAGCAGTTTCCCCACTACCGATGTTAGACTAACTGGTCTGTAATTCCCCGTTTTCTCTCTCCCTCCCTTCTTAAAAAGTGGGGTTACGTTTGCTACCCGCCAATCCTCAGGAACTACTCCAGAATCTAAAGAGTTTTGAAAGATTATTACTAATGCATCCACTATTTCTGGAGCTACTTCCTTAAGTACTCTGGGATGCAGCCTATCTGGCCCTGGGGATTTATCGGCCTTTAATCCATTTAATTTACCCAACACCACTTCCCGGCTAACCTGGATTTCACTCAATTCCTCCAACTTCTTTGACCCGCAGTCCCCTGCTATTTCCGGCAGATTATTTATGTCTTCCTTAGTGAAGACGGAACCAAAGTAGTTATTCAATTGGTCCGCCATATCCTTGTTCCCCATGATCAACTCACCCGTTTCTGACTGCAAGGGACCTACATTTGTTTTAACTAATCTCTTTCTTTTCACATATCTATAAAAACTTTTGCAGTCAGTTTTTATGTTCCCTGACAGTTTTCTTTCATAATCTATTTTTCCTTTCCTAATTAAGCCCTTTGTCCTCCTCTGCTGGTCTCTGAATCAGGGCCTGAATTTCTCCCAGTCCTCCGGACTATAATATTAATATAATAACAAGTTTATAGAATAAGTTTAGTTTAATTGACAAGTATACTTGATTTTCTGCACTGTTCCTACGTGCTATAGTGAAAAAAAAGGAACTTACGAAACACATCAGTATGCATTTGGCAGGATCTTTGACAAAATCACAATCAAATTAGCCATTGAAAATTTAAACCCCTAATTCAGAGTTTGTGCACAATGTGGGCTAAAAGTTTTGCCTGAAGCCATTCAGAGCAATTTGGAAGCATTACCATCTCTAATGTAAAAGAATCAAGGGCAAGAATCACTGATTTCTGAAATTGCAATGCATGAGAAACTTCAACATAAATTACTGTTTAAAGCGTTTGAAAAGGGAAAATTGGTCTGGTCTATAAGGGGATTATTATATTTTCCTTAAAAGGAAATAGTGGAAAGCAATATTGATTTTCTTGCTTATTATAAGGAAATAAGTTTTGAGGAAGTGAAATTTGACGGTGACAATTCCTCTCAGCCCATTAATATTGCTTGCTGGATTCTTGTTCAGTTTCAAAGAATGAAACAGGCATAATATTTTGGCAAAGTCAGCGTGCTGCAATGAAGGGACACCGTGCCAATAAATAGAACCACATGAGAGCACCTAATTTTGTATTGGACAATAAAGTTTCTCCAGGGCTCAGGATAAAGAGAAAATGCCAATTAAAAGAAAATGTACACTGAACAGTATGAAGAGACTGAGGACATAAGGTAGCAAAAAATACACTATCAAATGGAATTTTAATATTTCTTTTTAGCAGAGTCAGTAAAGTGTAGGTCAGAATAGTAATTTGACTGCCCTCTCTTGGAGATAGATAGATAGGTAGGTAGGGAGAGAGTGAAAGAGGTAGAAAGGAAGGGAGAGAAAGAAAGAGAAAGAATGAAATAAATTATTTTGGTGCCATTTCCATCTCCTCAGCACAGGTCCCTATTGTTCTCCAGGGGGGGACTCCGGTTCCCCTTTCTCCTTCGTGACCTCGTGGCCCAGGTACTCCGACCTCGATGTTCCATGTCCCTCCTCATTCTTGGTCAATGCCGGTAGCTTGGGCCCGGGTTCGGAGTCCGTGGTGCACGGGCCTACCAGTCCTACCTGTAGGTCTTCCGTCTATGGCCTTCGGCAGGCGATTCTCCGTCCGCGGCGGACGGCCATCTGTCGTCAGACCACGGCGAGCGATCTGCGAGGGGCAAGCCCCCGTGACCGCTCCACCTCGGCTGCCCTGAAGGTTGCAGCACACTGTGGGAAGTGTGGTCGTGGCCTTGTATTAAGAGACTAGCATTAGGCAGACCAACCCCTTTCCAGGATGAAGATGGGGAAGATTAAATAGTAAAAGTCTTGAAGCGCTCACCATTTGTTGACAAAGTTAGTTGAAAACTCAATCAGGGCCTGCATTGGATATTGCATGTGGTATTATATCTGGGTACAAGTGTGTACATGTGTGGAAAAGTAATGCTACCAGAATGCAGAAATCCAAGTCAAATTTGCACTGAAGAGCAGATTCTCTGACACATTTCATGAGTTGGCAAGTCACCAGATGGACACAAAATGATGGAGTAACTCAGCAGGACAGGCAGCCACAAGCAACTGACATATTCTCCACAGTGGAGCAATCAAAGTAATGAATCACGCGGAAAGTGTTGCAACAAGCTGTTAATTTACAGGGCTTGAAGTTTAGCTCTGGTGGTCTGGGGCGTTTGAGAGCTGGAGTAACTTTGTCCACAATTACTTAATAATATAGTACACTGTAACTTTTTGTACAATATGATCTCCCCTGTATGATATATATGTAACCAAATGTAACCCAGATTACTTGTGTGTTTTTGGGTAAATATATTAATTGACTGTGAACTTCAAAAATGATCTAAAATAAAATCAGAAAGATTCATGTCAGTTTCACTCAAAATAAAATGTTTTAATATCTAAGAAATGCAAAGCAAACCTAGTCGTTTCTTTATCATCATGTAGGGGCAGATGAACTCGGGATAAAGGGAAATCTTAAACTTATCCCCATGTGTGGACAACAGCTCAGATTAAAAATAAAAGAGCAAAGAATTGATATATCCAGGTCAAGGTTCATATCCGTACTATAAGAGATGGATTCCCAAACTTTCACATGGCACAATTGGAGTTAAATGTTAATCCTGCACATTAACTAAACAAACAAATATTTGCTGAATCTTGTAATCATAAGTGATAGGAGTACAATTAGGCCATTCGGCCCATTAAGTCTACTCCGCCATTCAATCATGGCTGATCTATCCTTCCCTCCTAAACCCATTCTCCTGCCTTCTCCCCATAACCTCTGGCACCCATACTAATCAAGAATCTATCTATCTCTGCCTTAAAAAATATCCACTGATTTGGCCTCCACACAAGAATTCCACAGATTCACCACCCTCTGACAAAATAAATTTCTCCTCATCTTCCTAAAAGAACGTCCTTTAATTCTGAGGCTATGGCCTCTAGTCTTTTAGACTCTCCCACAGTGGAAACAAAATCTCTACATCCACTCTATACAAGCCTTTATTCAGTATGTTTCAATGAGGCCTCTTTCCTCATTCTTCCAAACTCCAGTAAGTACAGGCCCAGTGTCGATAAACGCTCATCATAGGTTAACCTACTCATTCCTGATAATCTAAAATCATGCCGTCAGCTATGCATGCAAGATTGCAAACTACTTAATGCACTCGCTGCCCACATAAGTAATAAGTATAGAACCTATTCCGCTTTTAAGGATAGACACAAAAAGTTGGAGTAACTCAGCGGTTCAGGCAGCATCTTTGGTGTCGACCCGAATAGTTACCTATTCCTTTTCTCTAGAGATGCTGCTTGACCTGCTGAGTTACTCCAGGTTTTTGTGCCTATCTTCGGTTTAAATCAACACCTACAGTTCCTTTCTACACTACCCCTTTTAAGGAATTGTGTTCTTGACATGCACAGACAAGCTGGCCTCTCCACACCTTGCAAATAGAGGCTGTGCGATTCTATGAGAACGCTCCCAGGTCAGTTGATAGCCCCTAGACAAAGGCAGTCTAGAACATGAAAGTGCTTACTCCAGCTCTACATATTATGTTGTCACATCATAAACCACTGTTTGACACATTATATAAATGTAATATTGGTATTATTCAACATTATTCCCAAAGAAACACCAGTGCCTGCAGAGGATAGACACAAAATGCTGGAGTAACTTCGCGGGTCAGGCAGCATCTCTGGTGAGAAGGAATGGGTGACGTTTTGGGTCGAGACCCTTCTTCATCTCTGTTTGCTTTGTTGTTACCTTGTCCCAACTAACAATGATCTATTCTACATTATCCTTTGTCCTGTTTTCACACCTGCCACTTTATTATCTATACCTTCCTTATCTATGTACCTCCCTCTCCCTGATATAAAAACAAAAGAAAATAAAAGAAACCCTGGATTACGGGCAGAGGAATTGTTGCCAAAATGGCAATCTTTGTTTTCAACTTTATTGAGGAGTCCAGTAAACTAGTTCAATAGCTTTACAGGAGAAGAAGTGTACACCACTGTATTAATTTTTAGTTTAGAGGTACAGCGCAGAAACAGACCCTTCGGCCCACCGAGTCTATGCCAATTGCCGATCACCCATTCATACTAAATCTATCCCACTTTCTCATCCACCCCCTGCACACGAGGAGCAACTTACTTTGGCCAATTAACCTACAAACCGGCATATCATAGAAACATAGAAAATAGGTGCAGGAGTAGACCATTCGGCCCTTCGAGCCTGCACCGCCATTCAATATGATCATGGCTGATCATCCAACTCAGTATCTTTGAGATGTTGGATGAAACCAGAACACACACGTGGTCACAGGGAGAACATGCAAACTCCACACAGGCAGCAGAGATTAGGGTGGAACCCGGGTCTGTGGGCGCTGTGAGGCACTGGCTCTACCAGCTAGCCACTAATCCTGCCCCCTTCTATATGATATGATTTTATGTCTCCAGATAATCATCATCCTGGATAGCCAATTACATAATGATCCTGGTGAGTCTCTTAGAACATAGAATGGTACAGCGAAGGAACAAGCCTTTTGACCTACAATGTCAGTGCCCAACATGTTGCTACGATAAACTAATCTGCTTTGCCTGCACTTGATACCTATTCCTCCATTCCCTGCATAACCACGTGCCTATCTAAAAGCCTCTTCAATGCCACTATCATATCTGCCTCCACCATCACCCTTGGCAGTGAATTCCAGGCACCCCACCACTCTGTGTAAAATGTTTGCCCATCTATAAAATGTGCCCATTTCACCTTAAAGTTGTGCCCACCAGTTTTTGACATTTCCACTTGAAGAAAAGGGTTGTGACTATCAATCCTATCTATTCATCTTACTAATATACTCTGCAATCTCTCTAATGCTACCTTACTGCTTTAGTCTAATTTAGTTTAGAAATACAGTGTGGAAACAGGTCCTTTGGCCCATCAAGTCCACACCAACCAGTGATCCCCGTGCACTAGATCAATCCTACACACTAGGGACAATTTACAAAAGCCAATGAATCTGCAAACCTGTACATCTTTTGAATGTGAAAGGAGACCGGAGCACCAACAGTCACAATGAGAACATTCAAACCTCCATATTGACAAGCACTCATAGGCAGGATTGAACCCGGGTTTCTAATGCTGTAAGGCAGCACCTCTACCGCCACGCCACTGTATTGCCCACTTTGCATGGCTCTTGACAATGACCTGCTACATACATCAATTAATTTGCAGTTCCAGACTGCAAAATCACCTGTGTGCAGGTGTGGCATATGTCACATTCTGTGCCAACTTTGTTCTCATTAAAGATGGAGTAAATGACTAACACTTTCATTCTCCTTCCCATTCCCACACAGTCCTTTCTGTCCTAGGTCTCCTCCATTTTCAGAGTGAGGCTAAACGCAAATTGGAGGAACATCATCTCGTATTTCGCTTGGGCTGCTTACAGCCAGTGGTATGAATTTTGATTTCTCTAACATCAATTAACCCCGGCATTCCCTCTCTCACTATCCCTCCCCCACCAAAGTCGCACCAGCTTCTTGTTTTCACCCAACAAACAGCCAACAATGGCCTGTTTCCTTTATCATCGTTACTTTTGTGCATATGTTTAATTCATTGTTCTTTATCTCTCTACATTATCGTTTATATCATTCGTTTCCCTTATCCATAACCAATCTGAAGAAGGTCTCGACCCGAAACGTCACCCATTCCTTCTCTCCAGACGTACACAGCCAATTTCCTTCGCTCCATAGATGCTGCTGCACCCGCTGAGTCTCTCCAGCATTTTTGTGTACCTTTGATTTTCCAGCATCTGCAGTTCCTTCTTAAACACCTTCTCTCCAGTGATGCTGCCTGCCCCACTGAGTTACTCCAGCTACATGTAAATTACTTGTTGCTTTGGAAACTGCTCAACCACGGAATGCAGCCACTAGAGGACTCTGCAATCTTCCACACTTGGCCAAACTTTCGAAAATCTGCCAGGGATTGGGCCTGGAAATGATTTATTCCTAAAGCTGGGGAAATCATGCACACTTCCAGCCCTCAGTCTGGTGATTCAGACTACTAATTCCAGGGCATGTTCTCCAGCGATATGTACAACAGACCATTTACACGAATGGGAGAAATGAACTGTCTGCAGAAAGGTAAGAACAACTTTCCTTTTAATTTAATTGAATATATGTTTGAAATTATTTTTGTGTGCGCATCCAGCCTTTCTAATTACAGTTAAACTCCAATAATTTGGAAACCGTAGAACTTTCTTGGTACTCGCCTAGTGGATTTTTCAGAGAATTCCCTATTATCGCAGGAATGAGAGGGTTAACATATGATGAGCGTTAGACGGCATTGGGCCTGGACTCGCTGGAGTTTAGAAGGATGAGGGGTGACCTTATTGAAATTTACCGAATAGAGTGGATGTGGAGAGGATGTTTCCACTAGTGGGAGAGTTGAGGACAGAGGCCATTACCTCAGAATAAAAGGACTTACCTTTCGGAAGGAGATGAGGAGGAATTTCTTTAGTCGGATGGTGGTGAATCTGTGGAATTCATCGCCACAGAAGGCTGTGGAGGCCGTCAATTGATATTTTTAAGGCAGACATTGATAGATTCATGATTAGTACGGGTGTCAGGGGTTATGGAGAGAAGGGCAGGAGAATGGTGTTGCGAGGGGAAGATAGATGGGCCATGATTGAATGGTGGAGTAGGCTTAATGGGCCGAATGGCCTAATTCTGCTCCTCTAACATGAACTTAAGAACATCAAATGCAATTTTTAAAAATATGTTTGAGATGTGTTTATGTCTGAGATCCTGGTTCCTGTCCTAAACCAAAATCAGTGATGACACAAGAAACTGAGGCTGCTGGAATCTAGAGCAAAACACAAACTGCTGGAGGAAGCCTACAGGTTAGGCAGCATCTGGGGAGCAAATTGACAGATGACGTTTCAGGTCAAGGCCCTCACGGATAGGAGAGAAAGCTAGGAAAGGGATGTGGGGAAGGGACAAAGTCTGGCAAGTGATTGGTGGGTGTAATAGGTCATGTAATTGGAGGAGAATTAGGCCATTTGGCCCATCAAGTCTATTCCACTATTCAATCATGGCTGATCTATCTCTCCCTCCTATCCCCATTCTCCTACTTTCTCCCTATAACCCCTGACACCTGTACAGGTCTTCTTATTGAGTCCACATCACATGATTAGATATTGTTCAGCCAGAGCTGAACACACTTCACGGCATCTTCATTGTAGGCAGTGAGATCGGCAGCTGTGCATTGGTTTTCCAGTTGAGGACATTTCAGCAGGTGTTCCATTGTTTGTGATTCAATACCACATTCGCAGGTGACATCGTTGGAGTTGTACCTGTACAGGTGAGGTGGGTAGAGTGGGTGGAGTAACTAACAAAGGCCAGAGGTGAAAAGGGGACAAAAGAATAAGGAGAAAAGAAGAGGAGTGCAACGCAAAGCCGAAGGGAAGGAAGTGGATGGATGGGGGCAGGGGAAAGGAAAAACAGTGAGGATAAAGGGGAAATAGGGGACATGGGTGGCAGATGAACGCATAAAGGAGTGGAAAGGAACGGGATTATGTGGGTGGGAGGTGGTGGGAGAAATGGCTGTGCAAATGGTGGGATGGGGGGGAGCACAGGAAGGAGAAGGTTTGGGGAAGCATTACTTGAAATTGGAGAGTTCAGTGTTCATATCCTTTGTTTGTTAACTACCCAAGCGGAATATGAGGTGCTGTTCCTCCGATTTGCGTGTGGCCTCACTCTGGCAATGGAGGAGGCCCAAGACACAAAGTTCGGTCTGGAAATGGGAATGGGGAGTTAAAATGGCTGGCAACCGGGTGATCCAGCAGGCCTTGGCAGACAGACACAAGTGTTCGGCAAAACAGGTACTTAGCCTTCTTTGGTATAACTGATGTAAAGGAGGATATGTGGCCCTCACCCATGTTCCCATTGCACTCCTGCCATCGGGAAGAAGGTATTAGAGTCTGAAAACCGTGACGTCAAGGTTCAAGAATAGCTTCATCCCAACAACCATCAACCACTTGAACTCTACAAACACCAAATAAACTATGAACTACAAACTGTATCAGATGCACTAAAGACTTCAGGATCTTCGCAATAATATTGGGGGGTTTTCAATTTTTAGAATTAATTTTGTTTATTATGTTATCCTTGATTACTGTTTACTGGCCTGTTACGCTGCTGCAAGTAAGGATTTAATTGTTTCATTTTATGTACATATCTATATTACTAAAAGTCTGATCTTGACCACTTCCTGGTGTTCTGATTATTGATTTTAGAAAAAACGCTGCCACTTACGGCTGTGATTTTTGGTCATCTTACTCAGAGTCCCTCTCTGCTGTGCAGGACAAGAGGATTTTTCTCATCGATGAAAAATAAGAGTTACTAGTGTTTAAAAAAATGGTGTGATTCTCTCCACGGTGTGATCCTGAAGGCCACGCCCCTACCGGAGGGACTATAAAACCCGGAAGTGTTGAGTGCCTCAGTCAGTCTCTGCAGGATGGGGAGCGAGAGGGTCACGTCTCTCAGTCTGAGCTGTGAATAACACTGAACACATTTCTAATAAACTGTGAGTGTGGTTTTACTGACCTTGAGTGCCCTTAATGTGGTTGGTTCGAAATAAAGCACAACAAATGGTTGTTGGTGGTGGTTGGTTCGAAATAAAGCACCATGAAGGCTACACCCCTTCCGGTGGGAGGGATTATAAAACCTGGAAGTGTGGGTGTGGCTCAGTCTCTGCAAGATGGGGGAGGGAGAGGTCATGACTCGGTCTGAGCTGTGAATCAACTAAACACACCGAATGTCTACTGAACTGTGAGTGTGGTGTTTTGTGTGGTTTTATGGTGGCCTTGCACCCTGCTTGAAATGGAATTTCAAGGAATCGCCGCAAGTCATCTGCCGGCCCACCAGCCGTGAGTGAGCTGCCAGCACATCTGGCTTGAGTGACTGAGCTGCCACCCCACAAATCCATTTGGCCCACAATGTCCATGCTATCCCTCTGGAATCCAGTCCCTTCAGCCCACAACACCCATATTAGCGCACCAGAAAGCCCCCCCCCCCCCCACTGGCCACCAATATTGGAATTGGTGGAGAGGTGGAATATTGCGTTGGGGACCAGCCCTGCCAACGGGTCCACTTAGTGACTATTAAACACTTGTGACTCTTGATTCTTGAGAGTCAGGACCCCTCCACCTACATTCTCTACCCCCAGCTCACATCTGGCCAGATACCAGATCTGATTCTGAATAATTGGGTGCCACATTATTGGGGTTTTATCATATTTAACTTTTTAATCAGTGTCAAATGATTTCCAATGTACACGAGTTTGAAAAAAGACATGTGTAGGAAGGAACTGCAGGCGCTGGTTTACACCGAAGATAGACACAAAATGCTGGAGTAACTCATCGGGTCAGGCAGCATTCTGAAGGAAAGGAATAAATAGATGACATTTCGGGTTTAGACCATTCTTTGGACTGAGAGTCAGGGTAGATGCAAACTAGTCCTCTATTCTCCCTCTCCCCTGGCTCAGTCTGAAGAAGGGTATGGACCCAAAATGTCACCTATTCCTTTTTTCCAGAGATGCCACCTGGCCCGTTGAGTTTAGTTTAGAGATACAGCGTGGAAACAGGCCCTTACAAAACATACAAACTCTGTACAGACAGCACCTGTAGTCAGGATCAAACCCGGGTCTCCGGTGCTGCAATCGCTGTAAAGCAGCAACTCTACCGCTGTGCCAACCAAAAGTTACGCCGACATTTTGTGTCTATTTTCCATGAAAAGCTATGTAAAACGATGAAAAACTCAAGCCGTCCAGCAGGACGTGGTCTGTCTCCCTGCTGCAAGTTGGGAGTCAGCCTCCTTCGCAATGTGGTGCTGCAGGAATCACCAGGATCCCGTGCAAATGGACAGCACTCTCAACGCACAGTAGATCTCGACGATAGCTGTTACATAGCACACTTTGGAACATGTGAAAGTCCCTTCAGATACACCAGGGAGCAACAATCGAAAGCTTTGTCAAACTTGGCGGGGTGTAATAAATGGTGGGGTATTGGTGAAGGGTTTATCGAAGATTGAGATCAGATTAAGGGGGTGGGGGGCAGCAGTTGTAGAAGTGATAAGCCTATGGGATCTAGGGGCTGAGAGTACAGCCCCATCAACACTGAAGAAGCTTGATAGCATCCAAGGAATGACACAACATGTTGGCAGCATGGTGGTGCAGCAGCAGAGTTGCCGCCTTACAATGCCCAAATGTTATTCCAGTGGGTGTTTCTAAAGCTGAGATTGATAGGTTCTTGATTAGTAAGGGCGTCAAAGGTTACGGGGAGTACGTTGTGAGGGAAAAATAGATTGGCCATGATCGAATGGTGGAGCAGATTCAATGGGCTGAATGGCTAATTCTGCACCTATGTCTTATGGTCTAAGGAAATAACTGCTCTCTCTCTGTGGACCAGTGATGGTGACAGGGCAACAGCAACTTCTCTGTCTTCTCTGTCACTGCAAATATAACTGTGTTATATGTGTAACACCCAACAACATCAAATGGTACATCCGACTCTGGGATGTGACAACACTTCAGGTTATTGTTTTAGATTTTACAATAGTGAAGACAACTCTGATTCTATGACTGCAGTTCATTGTCACATCTCCTCCTCTCCATCTCTACGATGCAATTCAGTTCAGCCTTCAGAAGGCCTCGAAACGTCACCCATTCCTTTTCTCCGGAGATGCTGCATGTTCCGCTGAGTTACTCCCAACATTTTGTGTCTATCTTTGAGCAAATATCTACCGGGTTCCGCTCACATTTTAAACAACATGCTCCTCACTGGCAGTCTCCAATTGGGGATGGAGTTCTTCTTGAGTAGAAAGTGTTGTCATTCTGTATTCCCACTTCCAACGATGCATTTCCAAATGCCCCGTAAAGCTTTCTCTGCTCTGTCACATCACATTGCCTTGTGGACACAAATTTGGCAGCAATGGTCTGACACGCACCACACCAGCAATGGAGTACTCCCAATGCTGTTGCCAAATTGGGGAGGAGCAGCTCATCTCAAGCAGTCCTTGAAAGTGAATTAAGAACCAGTGGACTTAGGTTTAAGGTGAGAGGGACAAGATTTAATAGAAACCTGTGGGAACCTTCCTCCCTCAGAGGGTGGTGGGTATATGGACCAAGCTGCCAGAGTATGGGCACTGGGCAGCAGAGTGGCACAATGATAGAGTTGCTGCCTTGCAGCACCAGATAAATACCCGGGTTCGATCCTGACTATGGGTGCTGTCTAAAGGGAGTTTGTACATTCTCCCTGTGACCATGTGGATTTTCTCCGTGCTCCGGTTTCCTCCCACACTCCAAAGACATACAGGTATGTAAATTAATTGGCTTTTGTAAATTTACCCCAGTGCGTAGGTAGTGCTAGTGTTTGGAGTGATCACTGGCCGGCGTGGACTCGGTGGCACGAGGGGCCTGTTTTCATGCTCTGACTAAAATTAAGTAAAAGAGGTAGTTGAGGCAAGTACCATTTCAGCATTTAAATTACGCTTGGGCAGGTAGATCAGTGGGAAAGGTTCTGAGGGATAAGGGCCAAACGCAAGCAAATTGGACTAGTTCAGATGGAACATCTTGGCCAGAATGGACGAGGTGGGCCGCAGGGCCTGTTACTGTGCTGTATGACTCTATAAGATGAAAACCTCAAACATCAAAATTAAATTCTAAGTGAAATGTAACACAAAGTTGAAGCATTGCTAAAAGAGTTTGTTGGAAAGTAGCAGAAGACTCAGTAACCAGTCACTACACTGGAGGCAACACTAAACTTGATGAAGAGGAGAGGAACTGCAAATGCTGGTTTAAACTGTAGATAGACACAAACAGCTGGAGTAACTCAGCGGGTCAGACAACATCTCTGGAGAAAATGAATAGGCGACATTTCGGGTGGAGACCTTCTTGATGAGGTATACAGCCACTCATCATTGTAACAGGTAGAAGCTTCATCCAGTATTCAGATTAGGACCGGATGTTCATCTGGAAAAGAGAAATGAGAAGAGATTGGATCATAAATGAGAAGAGAGTTTGTCACATCATCGAGTCTTAGTGAAGGAGCCTATGCGCTCACTCACCTGTTATCACACCTGGCCTCTCTCCTCATTGCTCCTCTTCTCTACAATGTTCCAACGATCATCACAAGCGTAGCCATGAGCACCAGCATGTAACTAGCTCCAAATGCATCATGTGGCCCACCAACACCTGCCCAGCAAGCAAATACAGTAGACATTAGGCGAAGAACATAGATCATAAGATCATAAGCGATAAGAGCAGAATTAGGCCATTCGGCCCATCAAGTCTACTCTGCCATAGTTGTTCTATCGCTTCCTCCTAACCCAATTCTCCTGCCTTCTCCCCATAACCTCTGAAACCTGTACTAGTCAAGAATCTATTTATCTGCCTTAAATATATCCACTGATGGCCTCCACAGCCTCGTGTGGCAAAACATTCCTCAGATTTGCCACCCTCTTTATATGTCTTAGGGTCATACAGCATGGAAAACAGCTAACTTTCCCAACTCTTTGGTATAGTTAGTGTGGTTTATTGTCACGTGTACTGAGGTACAGTGAAAACTCATTCTTGCCAACCATGATGCCCCATCTTAGCTAATCCTATTTGTCCATGTATCAGTCCAAGTATCTTAAATGCTGTTATAGTACCTGCCTCAACTACCTCCTCTGGCATTTCGTTCCATATATCCACCACCCTCAAAGTCCCTCAGCTTCCTATTACATCTTGGCCCTCTCATCTTAAACATATACCTTCTGGTTCTTGATTCCCCTATCCTGGATAAAAGACTGGGCATTCACCCTATCTATTCCCCTCATGATTTATTCACCTTGAAAAGATCACCCCTCAGCCTCCTGTGCTCTAAGAAGTTCTAGCCTGTCTAACCTCTCCCGATGCTCAAAATATACAGGTAAAAAGCTGGACTAACATCGCAGGTCAGGCAGCATCTCTGGAGAAAAGGAATAAGTGATGCTTCGGGTCAAGACCCTAATTCAGACATCCCTATGCTCAGTCTGTTGAGTCCTAGCAACATCCTTGTTTATCTTCTCTGCACTCTTTCCATCTTAATGACATCCTTGTTATGGCAGGGTGACTAAACCTGAACACAATACTCCAACTGTGGCCTCACCAACGTCTTGTACAAATGTAACGTGTCAACTTCTATCCTCAATACCATGTCTGATGAAGACCAATGTACCAATAGCCTTATAAACCGCCCTAAATACCTTTGATGCCACTATCAGAGAACTCTGTACCTGTACTCCAAGATTCCTCTGCTCTATAATACACTCCAGGACCCTGCCAATGATGGCACTGGAGGGAATGCAGGTGAGATTTACAGAGACTGAGTAAATTAGCCATAGAGTCATCCAGCACAGAAAAAGGCCCTTTGGCCCAATTTGTTCTTGCTGACCAAGATGACCCAGTTGCCAATGTCAGGAATATTTGAATAGGCTGTGGTTCGTTAGTTTATTTTTAGTTTAGAGATACAGCCATCTCCGCACATTAACACTATCCTACACATACACGAGAGCCAATTTACAATTTTACACTTACACCAGCCAATTAACATACAAACCTTTACATCTTAGGAGTGTGGGAGAAAACCGAAGATCTAGGAGAAAACCCATGTGGTCACGGGGAGAACATACAAACTCCATACAGCCAACTCCCACAATCGGAATCGAACCTGGGTCTCGGGCACTGTAAGGCAGCAACTCTACCACTGCACCACCGTTCCTCTCTCTTAGGAAAGCAGGAAGCTGAGGGTTGGTTTAATAATGGACCTGAACACAGTAAATAGGGAAGACCTACTGTCCTTAACAGAGCAGTCAAAAACAAAATGAAAGATTGGATGTGATCGGTAGGATTTGGAGGAGAGTTTGAAACATTTTCCACACAGAGGTGGGAGGTGTCTGGAAATCATTGCTGGTAGAGTGTGATGGAGCCAGAAACACACACCACATTTAAGCTGGCTAAATGTGTACTTGAAATGCTGAGCTATGTACGCAGTGCTCGAAGATGGGGTGAACGATAAGGTACGATAGAACTTTATTCATCCGAGGAAGGAAATTGATCTGCCCAGTCATAAAAACACAAAATATATGAACCATGAAATTAAAGTGACGAGTGGAAAGGATTGGGCATGTGTAAAGATTGGGATGGGGAGAGGGTGGGGGGTGGGGGGGGGGGGAGGAGTGGAGAGTCAGTCTCAGTCTACCTCACGACAGAAGAGGTCATAGCCTCAGAATTAAAGGACGTTCTTTTAGGAAGGAGATGAGAAGGAATTTCTTTAGTCAGAGGGTGGTAAATCTGTGGAATTCTTTGCCACATAAGGCTGCGGAGGCCAAGTCAGTGGATATTTGTAAGACAGAGATAGATTCTTGATTAGTGAGGCTATCAGGGCTTATGGGGAGAAGGCAGTAGAATGGGGTTAGGAGGGAGATATAGATCAGCCATGATTGAAAGGTGGAGTAGACTTGATGGGCTGAATGGCCTAATTCTGCTCCAATTAGTTATGAAATGAGTACAGGAGGAACTCAGCGGGCCTGTCAGCATCTGTGGAGGGAAATGGACAGGCAACGCTTCGAGTCGAATCTCATGCTCAGGATTACAGCATCTGAAGTTCTTTGAGTCCATTCCCTCCACAGGTGCTGCCTGGTCCGCTGAGTTACTCCAGCACATTGTGTTTTGTTCAGGATTCCGCTGCACTTCCTTGTGTCCGACCCCTAACGCCACCTGTTCCATTGCCCTCCACAGTGGCAACCTGACCCTCTGAGTTTGTACAGCCCTTTCTGTTTTCCTCAACATCCCAGCTTTTGGAGTTTCTTGTGTTTGACTGCAAACAAAGGAGATTGTGATGGGCTTCAGGAAGTGAAGATGCACAGTCTTTTACCCACAGTTGGGGAAGCAAGAACCAGAAGAGATAGGTTTAAGGTGGGAGGGGAAAGATTTGAGGGGCAACTTTTTCGGACAGCAGGTTATGAAATGAGCCGCCGGATGAGGTAGTTAGGCAGAAATTATCACAGCTTTTAAAAGACATTTGGATAGGTACGTGGACAGGAAATGTTTAGAGGTATATGGACCAAACATGGGCAGGTGGGGATGGAGTTGCTGGCGCACCTTGGCTGGCATGCGCAAGCTGGGCCGAAGGGCCTGTTTCCACACATTATGGTTCTATGACTGTAACTGTGGACATGAACACGGTCTGCTATACATGTTGGACTGTTCTCAAAGCTGAAGAAAGGTCTCGACCCGAAACATCACCCATTCTCTCCAGAGATGCTGCCTGTCCCACTGAGTTACTCCAGCACTTTGTGTCTGTCTTCGATTTAAACCAGCATCTATCTGAAATTCCTTTCTACGCAAGGTGGCTCAAGTGTTACCACAGATCATCTGAGACTAATGATGTTGTAACTATGCCCATATTGTATCTCTAAGTCTTACTGCATACCAACCAACGCATCTTCCATTCTTACTTCTGAACACTTCCATTCTTTGAACAAAAATAGCTTCCAAGTTGCATCAGTTCCAGTAAAATAGTCAAACTGGTTTTGCAACTAGCATCAGAACACTGATAAAGGATATTTGATCTAGTTACTCTGTTTCACTTACCACAAATGAAACTTAACCTTCTGAATGTTTGCAGCATATTCTGCCTTTATTTTAGATTTCCAGCATCTGCAGTTGTATTTAATTGATTTTGAAACCTGTTGAACAGGTACCACCACATGTGTAAGGACGAACATTGTTGATTTATGTAGGTAACGCCAGGAAAATACAATGGGATCTTTAAACACAATTTTGGGGCTCCAGAATGAACTAATATAATGGGAAAATTCATTTAGCATACCAGTTTTGAGAAAGTTATCGATGTCTAATTTGGTTGTGTTGCAGCATAGTCATAGAGCATGGAAACAGGCCCTTCAGGCCAGCTTGCCCTTGCCAACCAAGATGTCCCATCTACACCCGTCCCACCTGCCCAGGTTTGGCGCATAACCCTTTCCTACCTATGTGGCTATCCAAAGATATGTTATGCTACCTGCCTCCACTACCTCTTCTGGTAGTTCTTTCCATATACCTACCATCCCCTGTGTGAAAAAGTTGCTCCTCAAATTCTATTAAATCTTTCTCACCTTGGTACCATTGGTTCTTGATTCCCTTACTCTGGTTAAAAGATTATGCATTTGCCTTATCTATTCCCCTCATAATCTTATACACCGCTGTAAGATCACCCCTCTGAGTCCTGCGCTCTAAGGAATAAAGTCCTAACCTGCCCATCTCTCCCTATAATTGGCCCCAAAGTCCTAGCAACATCCTCATAAATCTTCTCAGTACACATTCCAGCTTAATGACACCCTTCCTATAGCAGGGTAATGGGGTGGAGCCAGTGGCGGACTGGCCAGGGTGTCAGCTTGCCCGATGGCAAGTGGGCCCCTGATGAAGTGGGCCCCCTATATCAAGTGGGCCCCTGATGAAGTGGGCCCCCTTTGTCTCCTGGCAACCAATATTTTTAGACCCAGTCCGCTACTGGGTGGAGCTGCTGTCTCACTGCACCAGAGACCCGGTTTCTATCCCGATACCTGGTGCCATCTGTGTGGAGTTTGCACATTCTCCCTGTGACTGAGTGTGGTTCCTCCGGGTGCTCCGGTTTCGTCGAACATCCCAAAGACATGCGGGATTGCCCCCAGTGTGTAGGGAGTGGATGAGAAAGTGGGATAACATGGAACAAACGTGAGTGAGTTTAGTTGAGCTTAGCTTAGTGAAGTTTAGTATATTGTCTGAGAAACTGAATGAAAAGCTTTTTGATGCATGATAAAGTCTGATTAAAGATAGTCCGAGGATTGAAGGAATGAGTGGTCAGCGTGGACTTAGAAACATAGAAACATAGAAAGTAGGTGCGAGAGTAGACCACCAGGTCCGTCGAGCCCGCACCGCCATTCGCTCATGGCTGAACACTAAACAGACACACTTACCCACAAACAGTAGACACAAGACACAGAACACAAGACACTACCCTCCCCTTTATACCGCTATCACCCCTCTCCACCCCAAGAACCTCGTGATCTCCTGGGGGAGGCAAAAAACCGGATAAAAACCCAGGTCCAATTCGGGAAAAAAATCCGGGAAATTCCTCTCCGACCCCAATCCAGGCGATCGACACTTGTCCAGGAGATCACTCAGGTCTTACTATACTAACCATACCTAGGTCCATATCCCTGCCCTCTCCCCGTAGCCCCTTATCCCCTTGGCAGCTAAAAAAACATCTATTTTAGTCTTAAATATATTTAACGTTTCTGCTTCCACTGCTCCCTGGGGCAGTGAATTCCATAAATTAACCACCCTCTGGGTGAAGAAGTTCTTCCTCATCTCAGTTTTAAAAGAGCCCCCCCTTATTCTGCAACTATGTCCCCTAGTTCTAGTTTCCCCGATCATTGGGAACATCCTCGGTGCATCCACCCGATCAAGGCCCCTCACGATCTTATATGTTTCAATGAGATCGCCTCTCATTCTTCTAAACTCCAAAGAGTAGAGTTCCAGCCTACTTAACCTTTCCTCATATGTCAATCCCCTCATTGCAGGAATTAATCTTGTAAACCTTCGCTGCACTGCCTCCAGGGCTAGTACATCCTTTCTTAGGACTTGGTAGGCAAAGGGCCTGTTTGCATGCTGTATCTGTCAATCAATTAAAAATGTTAAGTGTAAGAATTAACTGCAGATGCTGGTTTACACTGAAGATAGACACAAAACGCTAGAGTAATTCAACGGGTCAGGCAGCACCTCTGGGGGAAAAGGAATAGGCGATGTTTCAGGTCGAGACACTTCCTCAGATTGGTGTCAAAAATAGTTCTTATTTTTGGGCTGTATATTTGACTGACAGCTCAAAGGAAAGTTAATGCTGGGACTATAAGGAAAGTCAATGTCATGAAACACTGAGCTACCATGTAAATTGCATTCTGCCCCTCCCCAGTAATTGTAGTCCCAGGCTGAGGGGCAGCACGGAAATTTTATTTCACAATGCATTACCCTGTTTGAAGATGGGGTTACCCCTTTGTCATCTAGTTTCCTGCTGTTTGGCCCAAGCATCAGACTCAGTCTGAAGAAGGGTCTCGACCCAAAACATCACGCATTCCTTCCCTCCAGAGATGCTGTCTGAGTTCCTGCAACTTTTTGTGTCTATCTTTGTTTTAAACCAGCATAGAAACATAAAATAGGTGCAGGAGTAGGCCATTTGGCCCTTCGAGCCTGCATCGCCATTCAATATGATCATGGCTGATCATTCAACTCAGTATCCTGTACCTGCCTTCACTCCATACCCCCTGATCCCTTTAGCCACAAGGGCCACATCTAACTCCCTCTTAGCATCTGCAGTTCCTTCCTACAGGAGACTCCGTCTGCTGAATACCAGCCCTTTCAACACCGTTGCGGTGGCGCAGCGGTAGAGTTGCTGCCTTTTAGCGAATGCAGCACCAGAGACCCGGGTTCGATCCCGATTAAGGGGGCTGTCTGTACAGAGTTTGTACATTCTCCCCGTGACCTGCGTACGTTTTCTCCAAGGTCTTCGGTTTCCTCCCACATTCCAAACACGTACATGTAGGTTAATTGGCTCGGTAAATGTAAAAATTGTCCCTAGTGGGTGTAGGATAGTGTTAAAGTGCGGGGATCGCTGGTCGGCGTGGGCCAAAGGGCCTGTTTCCGTGCTGTACTTCTAAACTAGATTGCCCACATGTTTCACATGCCATAATGCTCCTGGATTCGAGGGTATTAACTGTAATGCGAGGTTGTACAAACTTGTATTGTTTTCTCTGGTCTGGAACGTCAGAGGCTGTGTGTAGACATGATAGCAGTTTCTTAATCTATGACAGATCTAGATTTGTTGGAGAGTGAGAATATTTTTTTTTCCCAGCATGGAAATGACAAAAATGTGCGGGGCATGTATTTTTTTTAAACATAGGGGGAGTGGTGGGTGGCTGGAATGCACTGCCAGGGGCTGTGGTGGTGAGGCAGATGTGATAGAGGCATTTAGGAGGCTTTTGTATCAGCACATGGATATGCAGAAAATGGAGCTATGTGGTTCACATGCAGGCAGTCCAGTTTAATGCCATATGATACGATAGAAGTTTAATTTATCCCAGGAGGGAAATTGGACTGCCAACAGTCATAAAGCACAACAAGACACATGAAACATGGTGACGAGTGGAAAGGATTGGAGATGTTCAAAAATTTGGGGATGGATGGAGGGGGGATGGGGGAGGGGAGTCAGTCTACTATACGACAGAAGGGGGAGGAGTTATGGTTTGGAAGCCACAGGAAAAAAAGGATCTGTGGCGATCTGTACTGCATCTTGGTGGAACTAGTCTGTTGCTGAACGTACTTCTCAGGTTGACCAGTGTGTCATGGAGTGGGTGAGCTGTACTGTCCAAGATGCTTCACAGTTTGAGGAACATCCCACCAAGACCTCCTCCCACGAATCCAACTCCGCCCCCAGGATGGAGCCAGCCTTCCCAGCACACGGCAGCGAAGAAGATTTCCACAAAAGATGCTCCGAGTCCATGCCGACCATCGGTCCCGTTCACACTAAGCTCATAAGTCCGAGGAGCAGAATTAGGCCAATGGCCTACCAAGTCAACTCTGTCATTCAATCATGGCTAATCTATCTTTCCCTCTCAACCCCATTCTCCTGCCTTCTCCCCATAACCCCTGATACGCTTACTGATCAAGAATCTGTCAATCTCCGCCTTAAAAATATCCATTGATGACCTCCACAGCCGTTTGTGGCAATGAATTCCACAGATTCACCACCCTCTGACTAAAGAAATTCCTCCTCATCTCCTACCTAAAGGCACGTCCTTTTATTCTGAGGGTATGGCCTCTGGTCCTCAACTCTCCCACTTGTGGAAACATCCTCTCCACATTCACTCTATCCAGACCTTTCATAATTCAGTAAGTTTCAATGAGGTCACCCCTCATCCATCTAAACTCCAGCGAGTATAGGCCCAGTGCCTTAAAACAATCAGCAAAAGGATTGGAGTATAGGAGCAGGGAGGTTCTACTGCAGTTGTACAGGGTCTTGGTGAGACCACACCTGGAATATTGTGTACAGTTTTGGTCTCCTAATCTGAGGAAAGACATTCTTGCCATAGAGGGAGTACAGAGAAGGTTCACCAGACTGATTCCTGGGATGTCAGGACTTTCATATGAAGAAAGACTGGGTAGACTCGGCTTGTTTATACTCGCTAGAATTTAGAAGATTGAGGGGGGATCTTATAGAAACTTACAAAATTCTTAAGGGGTTGGACAGGCTAGATGCAGGAAGATTGTTCCCGATGTTGGGGAAGTCCAGGACAAGGGGTCACAGTTTAAGGATAAAGGGGAAATCCTCTAGGACCGAGATGAGAAAAACATTTTTCACACAAAGCGTGGCGCCTATTTTCTATGTTTCTATGTTTCTATCATATGTGAACCCAATCATTCCTAGAATCATTCTCGTAATCCTCCTCTGGCCCCTCACCAACGCCAGCACATCCTTCTTCAGAGGAAGGGATAATTCCTTAAAAATATCCATTGATGGCCTCCACAGCCTTCTGTGTCAATGAACCTCCAACTAAATAAACTCCTCATCTCCTTTCTACAAGCAGGAGTGAAACAGATTGTAGACAAGGTACAGTGACTTACCTCCCGTCAGTGTCATTGTCAGCGTCTCTGGCAGGCTGCTGTGCTGGACCTGACAGCAGTACATCTTTGGATCTTGGCCGTGTAGCTCGATGAGCAGTTCCATCCTGTACGTGTCATCGTGGTTTGGTAGAAGGATCTTGTTTATGCCATTGGAGACGGCCTGTCCATTCCTCAGCCAAGTGGCGTTGATGGTGCGGGGGTAAAAGGGAGTGATGACACACCGGAGACCCTCGCCTTTGTCCCTTTTCAACACTGTCACCCCTGGAACAACTGGGGAAGAATGGAGAGTAACGTCACTAATTTAACACAGAGGACATTACCTTACAGATGGAGATTATGCACACCAGCCTTGCTGTCTCACCGTTTCACTCACAAACTAGTTAGCTCATTCAAGAAAGAGAGAGAGAGAGAGAGAGAGAGAGAGAGAGAGAGAGAGAGAGAGAGAGAGCGAGAGAGAGAGAGAGAGAGAGAGAGAGAGAGAGAGAGAGAGAGAGATGGAGAGAGAGAGAGAGAGACTGAGAGAGAGAGAGAGAGAGAGAGAGAGATGGAGAGAGAAGCAGAGATGAGAGAGAGAGGAGAGAGAGAGAGAGAGAGAGAGACGAGAGAGAGAGAGAGAGAGAGAGAGAGAGAGAGAGAGAGAGAGAGAGAGAGAGAGAGAGAGAGAGAGAGAGAGAGAACGAACGAACGAACAAGCGGGCAGGCAGGCAGGCAAGAAATGTACAGAGATATGTGTGTGTGAGTATGTGTGTGTGTGAATGTGCGTGTGTGTGAATATGTGTGTATGTGTGAATATGTGTGTGAATATATGTGTGTGTGTGTATGTGAATATATATATATGTGTGTGTGTATGTGAATATATATATGTGTGTGAATATATGTGTGAATATATGTGTGTGAATATATATGTGTGTGTGTGAATATATATGTGTGTGTGTGAATATATATGTGTGTGTGAATATATATGTGTGTGAGTATATGTGTGTGTGAATATATATCTGTGCGTGGATATATATGTGTGAATATATGAATGTGAATATATATGAATGTGTGAATGAATATATATGTATGTTTGCGTGAATGTGTGTATATCTGTGTGTGTGTGAATAGGGGGTTGCACGTAAGGTCACAAGGTCATAGGACGACGCACGGAGCCACTCAATCCATCTGGAAGACATCCGTCACTTCCAGTATATGTTATTAATGCAAGAAACGCGTTGTTGAATTTAATGCAAGAAATGTTGAATTTGTGCTCTGAAAAAAATTGTGGAAATTGGGGTAAGTGTGAGAGACATGTACCCAACATTAGAATTCCAAACGTGAAATGAAATGTAGGTAAAGAGAAGCGAGAATTGAAGGGACAACAGCAGCTAAAGTGCTTGGTAAACATTGGCTGTGCAGATATCGTAATTGGAAAATATTGGAATTATCGTGTTTGCTCACTGAATTTCATCAACAGTAAGGCATTATTTGTGTTTTTTCTTGATTCCTTTGGTATCTAAAAATTCTCAGAAGTGATAAATCTGGCTGTAAATTTTTCTTCAGATGCGTTTTCATTTTGTACGTAAAAACCCACTTGAGAACCATGGGCGATTTAAAAAAAAAAATACAGCCAGATTTAACACTTCTGAAACTTTTTAGATGCCAAAGGAATCAAGAAAAAACACAAATAATGCTTTAGTGTTGATGAAATGTAGTGAGCAAACGGCCAATGTTCGCCAAGCACTCTGTCTGTTGTCCCTTCAGCTCTCACTTCTATCTACCGTAATTTCTCCTCACTTTTGGAATTCTGAAGTAGGCTAAATGTCTCACATGCTCATCCCGATTTCCATAATTATTTGCAGCGCAAAAATGGACATTTTCGGCGGGTTTTAACGGACCCACTACGTTCAGATTCAGATTCAGATTCAACTTTAATTGTCGTTGTCAGTGTACAGTACAGAGACAACGAAATGCGGTTAGCATCTCCCTGGAAGATGGAGTAGGAAACAATGGTAAGTGCCTACCTGCAGTACATCGCGTGTAATCCATTTGGTGTAGCGTAGCAACAGTACGGGTCATGGGTCGTGACCCGACTGCCATGAAACCTCCCTGTGTGTGTGTGTGTGAATATATATGTGCGTGTGTGTGTGAATATATGTGTTTGTGTGTGACTGTGAGCGTGTGAATATGTGCGTATGTGTGTGTGTGTGTGCGAATATGTGTGTGTGTGAGTGAATATGTGTGTGTGTGAATATGTGTGTGTGTGTACATGTGTGTGAGTGCGTGTGTGCGTGATTCTATGTGTGAATATGAGTGCATATGTGTGTGAGTGCATGTGAATATATATGTTTGTGTGAAATAATAAAGTATTTCGTAGTTCAGAGCTTATTTGTTAAGTTTAATAGCATGATGGCTGTCAGGATGTGTGTGTGTACATGTGTGTGAGTGCGTGTGTGTGCGTGATTCTATGTGTGTGTGTGAATATGAGTGTGAGTGCATGTGAATATATATTTGTGTGAAATAATATAGTATTTCGTAGTTCAGAGCTTATTTGTTAAGTTTGATAGCGTGATGGCTGTCAGGAAGAAGCTGTTCCTCAATGTAGATGTTACCGTTTTCAGTTTACAAAAGTCGGACGTGACTCCAGAAGTCGGGCATCAGTCAGTCCACAAGCTGTGAGAGTCAGTCCAAAGGCCATGAGTTAATCCCAAGGCAATGAGTGAGTCCACAGGTCATGAGTAAATCGCTCACTGCCCCCTCTCCTCCACTGACATCCCACACCTCAAGATGCTGCCCTCCGCCATGCTATAGGATGCACCCCCTACTGAAGCCGTCCACATCCCCTGCATGAGGACACCCCACCCCCTTCTCATCAGTTCACGACAACCCCCGTCTGAAGCTGCCCTTGGCTGCACGACATTTACCACCCATAGGGCAGTGTCTTGAGGTGGGGGATAAGTCTGTGTATGTGTGTGGGATTGAGTCTGTGTGCGTGTGTGTGAGTCAGTGTGTGTGTGTGTGTGTGTATGAGTATGTGTGTATGAGTCTATGTGTGTGGGTCTTTGTGTGAATGTGTGTGTCATTGAGTTTGTGTGTGCGTGAATGAGTGTTTGTGAATATGTGTATGAGAATGTGTGTGTGTGTGTGTATGTGAATGTGTGAATATGTGCGTGTGTGAATATGTGTGTGTGTGTACGTGTGTGTGTCTGAATATGTGTGTGAGTGAATATGTGTGTGTGTGTATGAATATATGTGTGTGTGTGTGTGTATGAATATATGTGTGCGTGCGTGCGAATATATATGTGTGTGTGTGAAATAATATAGTATTTCGTAGTTCAGAGTTTATTTGTTAAGTTTAATAGTGTGATGGCTGTCAGGAAGAAGCTGTTCCTCAATGTAGATGTTACCGTTTTCAGTTTACAAAAGTCGGACGTGACTCCATAAGTCAGGCATCAGTCAGTCCACAAGCCGTGAGAGTCAGTCAGTCTAAAGGGCATGAGTTAATCCCAAAGCAGTGAGTGAGTCCACAGGTCATGAGTAAATCGCTCACTGCCCCCTCTCCTCCACTGACATGCCCCACTTCCGCCTGGCTATAGGATGCACCCCCTACTGAAGCCGCCCTCATCCCCTGCATGAGCCCCCCTCCCATTTCTCATCAGCTCACGAGAACCCCCATCTGAAGCTGTGCCCCTCCCTTGGCTGCACGATGTTTACCACCCACTACCCCACCCTGACAGCCCCCACCTCAAAAAAATGTTTTGCACAAAATCTTCAGTGTTCATTAACAACTGAAATTTTCTTTCGGCTGCTTTTTCAACATCATGTCAGGAAATGTTAGAGGTCAAGGTGATGTGGCTATTGCTGTAGTATCCTCTAGGATAGCAGCTACATTTCTGCATGGTGGAAGAACTACTCATTCTCGATTCAAGATACCCATCCAAGTGACCGAGGATACATTGTGCAACATCGAGAAGAACTCTAAGACGGCACATTTCGCAAGGCAAGTGAAAGTCATTGTTTGGGATGAATGTCCAATGATTACGAGAGAATGCTTTGAAGTTGTTGACAGAACTCTTCCAGATGTCTTCAGCAACACTAAGCATGTTGGTGCCCCGTCCCTGCCATTACAGGCCTCAGTGACTGAGCTGCCAGCCCTCAGTGACTGAGCTGCCAGCCCAAAAATCCATTCAGCCCACAAGCTCCATACTAGCCCTCTGGAAACCAGTACCTTTGGCCCAACATATTAGCTCAACAGAAATATGAAGGGAAATGTCAAAGGTTTCCTGAAGGATGGAACATCGCCCAAGAATGTTGTCATTAATAGCGTGCTTCGTTGAATGATGACTTCTGAGATATTCTCAGATTTTCCTTCTTAAAATTTGACCGCTGACTTTCTCTATTTTAAAATTGTCTCTTTATATCAACAGGAAATAGTCATCAAGAGGCAGTGAGCAGCAGAACACAACAAGATGCAACACGACACAACAAGTAAAAACTTAATAAATCTCATCTTTAAAATTTAAATTGTTCTTATATTTTAAGGGTCATTCACATTTTTAACTTTAATAAAACCTTTTTGCACTTTTAATGCTGTGTGTTCTTCATCACAATGGAACCTGATAGGCAGGAATGGCTGCTCTGCGGGATAGCCACTAAGAGTGCATGGGGGGGGGGAGGTTGTTTGGAGATGCACTGAATGTGTGGGTGGGAGGGGAATGGCAAGGAGCAGAGTGGGGGGGGGGTGAAGGTAGGTGGGGTGACTGAGTGAACTGCCAGCGTACCAGGCGTGAGTGACTGCACTGCCAGCCCACGAGCCGTGAGTTAGTGAACTGCCAGCCCAATAATCTATTTGGCCCACAAATTCCATACTAGCCCTCTGGAAATCAGTACCTTCTGCCCCCAACACTCATACTAGCGCAACAGAAAGCCCCCCCCCCCCCCCATTGGTCAGCAATATTGGAATTGGTGGAGAGGTGGAATATTGTGTTGGGTGTCCAGCCCTCCCGTGTGATGCCGGGACCCAATGGGTCCCACTTAGTCTAGTAAAATTATAAAAGGACTGGACAAGCTAGGTGCAGGAAAAATGTTCCCAATGTTGGGGGAGTCCATAACCAGGAGCCACAGTCTAAGAATAAAGGGGAGGCCATTTAAAAATGAGATGAGAAAAAAACGTTGTCACCCAGAGAGTTATGAATTTGTCGAATTCTCTGCCACAGAAGGCAGTGGAGGCCAATTCACTTGATGAATTTAAAAGAGAGTTAGATAGAGCTCTAGGGGCGAGCAGAATCAAGGGATATGGGGAGAAGGCAGGCACGGGTTACTAATTGTGGATGATCAGCCATGATCACAATGATTCTATTCAAGAAACTGTCTATCTCTGCATTTTTTTTAAATCCACTGAAGTGGCCTCTACAGCCTTCTGTGGCAAAGAATTCCACAGATTCACCACCCTCTGATTAAATATATTTCTCCTCATCTCCTTCCTAAAAGAACATCCTTCAATTCCGAGGCGATGACTAGCCCTAGACTCTCCCACCAGTGGAAACCAAAGATCTTTGGTGGAAACATCCACTCTATCCAAGCCTTACACTGTTCTGCATGTTTCAATGAGGTCCCTCCTCATTCTTCTAAACTCCAGCGAGTACAGGCCCAGTGCCAGCAAATGGTCATCATAGATTAACCCACTCACTCCTGGGATCAATTTTGTAAACCTCCTCTGGACCCTTTCAAGAGCCAACACATGCCTAAAATTGCTCACAATTGATCAGCAAATCACTTGCCATCCCAGGTCAAAAATTCCCTCTTTGCCCCTGATCAGCAGTGAGAAATCCCTTACCAACCCAGATCAGGAACCATTACAATCCTGGACCAGGTTATCATTCACTGTCCAGGGAAGGAGATCTCTCACCGTCCTAGATCATAGATCCCTCATTGCCCCAGATCAGAAGGCCTCTGACAATTCTGGATCAGGATATCATTTACCGTCCAGACCAGGAGATCCCTCACTACAAAGTCAGTGGATATATTTAAGGCAGTGATAGATAGATGTTCAAGAAGGAACTGCAAATGCTGGAAAATCGAAGGTAGACAAAAGTGCTGGAGAAACTCAGCGATTGCGGCAGCATCTCTGGAGCGAAGAAAATAGGCAACGTTTCGGGAGAAAGGGTTCTGAATTCTGAAGAAGGGCTTCGGCCCAAAACGTTGCCTATTTCCTTCGCTCCATAGATGCTGCCGCACCCGCTGAGTTTCTCCAGTACTTTTGTCTACCAATGATAGATAGATTCTTAACTAGAACGGGTGTCAGAGGTTACGGGGAGAAGGCAGCAGAATGGGGTTAGCAGGGAAAGATAGAACAGCCATGACTGAGTGGCAGAGTAGACTTGATGGGCCGAATGGCCTAATTCTGCTCCTATCACTGATGATCTTGATCAGAAGTTCCCTCACCATCCGCGATTGGGAAATCGTCCCAGATCAGTGGTCCCTCACCATCATGGATAGAAACATAGAAAATAGGTGCAGGAGTAGATGCCATTCGGCCCTTCGAGCCTGCACCACCATTCAATATGATTAAGGCTGATCATCCAACTCAGTATCCTGTACCTGCCTTCTCTCCATACCCCCTGATACCTTTAGCCACAAGGGCCACATCTAACTCCCTCTTAAATATAGCCAATGGGAATTAAATAAAGCCGATGGGAGCTCCCTTGTTGTCTGGGTCAAGAGACACCTCACAGTCCCAGAGTGGAAGCTCCCTCACCTCCCTGGGTCAGAGCTCCCTCACTGCCCCAAATGGGCGCTCTATTGCTGCCCCAGATCGGAGCGCACTCACTGTCCCGGAAAGGGAGCACCCACACCTTCCCGGATCATAGCTCCCACTCTGTCACACACAGGGGCTTAAGTACTGAGAAGTCCTACCTACCTCTCCTCTCGAGTGCTGCCTCACCAAGCTGAAGAGCTTTCTGCAAGTCTGGAATGCAGCTGTTGTTCACTGCTTCAACTGCAGCATTATTAAAGAAAATCTGTAGGTTGCTTGGATCGTTCAAGATTTTAAGGATACCAGTGGCAGAACAGTTCACTGTGACCAGATCACAGTCAATCCCACCGAGGTCTTGGATGCTAAACTTTACAAACAGATGGATCATATTTTCAGACTGTGTGCAGCCCCAAATCCCCTGGAAGTAGGTGATACCTGTAATGAATCAATTGTCATGAATGAGAAGCCATTCCCTACTGTAGATTGGTTAATGCATGTGAACCAAGCATAGTAGAGTAGCATCATTAACCCCACCTTACTGGATGCTTTATATTAACACCCACTTCCTACATTAAGTAGTCTTGGAAGTGGTAGTGATGAATTAACAACTAACAACCTGCTGTACCGCTATACTATGTGTTACAATTAAAGATGGCTTTAAACTCCAGATCTGTGCAACATAATCATTTACACATACCAAACACGGAAGGGGTTCTTAAGGGGTTGGACAGGCTAGATGCAGGAAGATTGTTCCCGATGTTGGGGAAGTCCAGAACAAGGAGTCACAGTTTAAGGATAAGGGGGAAGTCTTTTAGGACCGAGATGAGAAAAACATTTTTCACACAGACAGTGGTGAATCTCTGGAATTCTCTGCCACAGAAGGTAGTTGAGGCCACTTCATTGGCTATATTTAAGAGGGAGTTAGATGTGGCCCTTGTGGCTAAAGGGATCAGGTGGTATGGAGAGAAGGCAGGTACAGGATACTGAGTTGGATGATCAGCCATGATCATATTGAATGGCGGTGCAGGCTCGAAGGGCCGAATGGCCTACTCCTGCACCTATTTTCTATGTTTCTAAATGCGACATGCACTGTGTGACCATGAGATGCAGGGAGCAGCAGACTGTAGTGAGGGAATGGTGCTAGAGCAGGGACTGAGGGTGGAGTGAATGCAGTATCGTTGGTGGTGGTACAGCACATAGTGTCTCAAACAATCTGTGATCATGGTGAGCAAATGTGTACAGCCAGGATGAGTGGGTACACAGGGGAATGATCATGGAGAGGGGCTGTGTGTGCACTCACATCACTGTGTGCAGAGCAGGGGATTAAATAGGAGAGGGTGCACCGTGCATCATTGTGGGCAGAGCAGGGGATTACAGTGAGATGGTGTACTGTGGATCAGGGTGTGTATAGAGCAGGGGATTACAGTGAGATGGTGTACTGTGGATCAGGGTGTGTATAGAGCAGGGGATTACTGTGAGATGGTGTACTGTGGATCAGGGTGTGTATAGAGCAGGGGATTACTGTGAGATGGTGTACTGTGGATCATGGTGTGTATAGAGCAGGGGATTACAGTGAGATGGTGTACTGTGGATCAGGGTGTGTATGGAGCAGGGGATTACAGTGAGATGGTGTGCATTGCATCATTGTAATTCTAATTGTAATTAATGTATTCGCCAAGTATGTAAAAACATGCAAAGAATTTGATTTGCCATACAGTCATACAAAAAAAGCATAAAACAACATAAAAATCAACATAAACATCCCCCACTGTGATGGGATGGAAGGCAATAGCGTATTATCTTCTTCCCTGCTTTTCTCTCGCGGTTACGGAGCAGTCGAACCATCCACAGCCGGGGCGATGAAGCTCCCGCAGCCGGAGATGAAGCTCCCGCGTCAGGGCGGGTGAAGCTCCTGCGGTTTGGCGGTTTGAGCTCCCGAAGTCGATCCCAAACCAAGAGACCGTCAGCTGCACGATGTTAGGCCGCAGTGTGGACGGATTTACGATACAGAAAAAGTCGCATCTCCATCGAGGAAATAGATTTTTAGAAGTCCCATCCCCCCCCCCAACATAATACAAAATTGAAGATACACTAACACATGCATTTAACAACAGACTAAAAACAACAAAAGAAGAAAAGGATGACACAGACTGTTGGCGAGGCTGCCATCGTACGGTGCCACCCGGTGTTAATTCATTGTGTGTATAATGCAGGGGATAGCGAGAGATGGTGTATTGTGGATCAGTTTATATAGTGTAGGGGATAGTGAGAGATGGTGTACTGTGCATCAGTATGGGCAAAGCAGGGGATCACAGTGAGATGGTTTACTGTGCATCAGTGTGCATAGAGCAGGGGTTACAGTGAGCGATGATGTACTGTGCATCAGTATGTGTATAGTTCAGGCGATAGTGAGAGAGAGTGTACTGTGCATCATCATGGGCGGAGAAGGGAATCACAGTGAGAGATGGATTACTGTGGATCAGTTTGTACAGTGCAGGGGAATCAGTGTGAGATGGTGTAGTGTGCATCAGTTTATACTGCAAGGGATCACAGTGTGAGATGGTGTAGTGTGCATCAGTGTGTATATAGAGCAGGGCGATCGCATTGAGACCGAAGTTGTTGGCACGGTGGCGCAGCGGTAGAATTGCTGCCTTGAGACCCGGGTTCGATCCTGACAATGAGGGCAACGGGTACACTGTACGGAATTTGTACGTGCTCACTATGACCACGCCGCGCGGCTTTTCTCCGGGTGCCTCCGTCCGGTTTCCTCCCATATTCCAAAGCAGGGGACGGAATTTCTGCTGCTTCATCGGATCCATCTGATAGCGGATATTTTGGCAAGTTGAAATTTACTGTGAGCCTGAGAGGGGTACAAAGACACATACCAAGCAAATGGCCAAATGATCCCAATTGTTTAGACACAATCGTGTGAATGAAGTCTGCGATCTTCTTTTGCTGTGTCCAGTAGTCAGCCGTGAAGCCGTTCGCAATCCACTGCTGCCTGGGTACCACTTCTTCGAGGGAGTTGTCGTAGTAATCTATCTGCAGATCATCCAACATCCCAACCCTGGCGAAGTCTGGCAGGTCAGGAATACTGAGGGAGTAGGTGGCGAAATATATCAAGCTGTGGGATTCTGATCAAAGGAGACAAGGGGAGAGTGTTAGAAACAGACCAAACGAAAAGGTCGAATGCCCAGAGAATACCCATCAGCTCAAGGGCATCACGGTGGCATAGCGGTAGAGCTACTGCCTTAAAGCCCTGTCCCACGGTGCGAGTTCATTCCAAGAGCTTTGGTCTCCTAATCTGAGGAAAGTACAGTCCCAAGTACAGTTTTGCTCTCCTAATCTAAGGAAAGACATTCTTGCCATAGAGGGAATACAGAGAAGGTTCACCAGACTGATTCCTGGGATGTCAGGACTTTCATATGAAGAAAGACTGGATAGACTCGGCTTGTACTCGCTAGAATTTAGAAGATTGAGGAGGAATCTTATAAAAACTTACAAAATTATTAAGGGGTTGGACAGGCTAGATGCAGGAAGATTATTCCCGATGATGGGGAAGTCCAGAACAAGGGGTCACAGTTTAAGAATAAGAGGGAAATCTTTTAGGACCGAGATGAGAAAATCATTTTTTACACAGAGTGTGGTGAATCTGTGGAATTCTCTGCCACAGAAGGTAGTTGAGGCCAGTTCATTGGCTATATTTAAGAGGGAGTTAGATGTTGCCCTTGTGGCTAAAGGGATCAGGGGGTATGGAGAGAAGGCAGGTATGGGATATTGATTTGGATGATCAGCCATGATCATATTGAATGGCGGTGCAGGCTCGAATGGCCTACTCCTGCACCTATTTTCTATGTTTCTAAGAGCTCTCCTGAGTTTGCCCTGATTAGATCTCGGAGATTTACTGTAATGGCCACTCGTCGGTACTCGGGGCTCTACGTTGAAAAACACTACGTTGAAAAATGTCCACGAGTCTACCCGTGCTTATCTGTCGTTAGCGAGTATTCCCGAGTACCTGCCGTTAGCGTTACGAGCCGCTAAGAGACGTCCCCGATCTCCGACGTACCCGCTACGTTCATTCTCCGTGCTTACCGCGAGTTTGAATTTTTTTAAATTCGGGAGAGCTCTTGGAATGAACTCGTACCGTGGGACAGGGCTTTTACCAGCGCCAGAGACCCAGGTTCGATCCTGTCTGTACGGAATTTGTACGTTCACCCCGTGACCTGCGTGGGTTTTCTCCGATATCCTCGGTTTCCTCCCACAATCCAAAGACGGACAGGTTTGTAGGTTAATTGGCTTGGTATAAATATAAAATGATCCCTAATGTATGTAGGGTAGTCTTAATGTGCGGGGAATCGCTGGTCGGTGCGGACTCGGTGCCCCGAAGGGCCTGTTTCTACGCTGTATCTCTAAACTAAACTAAACCTCCAGAGCCTGATGGAATAGGTTAGGGTATAGATTTATCATCGTCCCGTGTACCAAGGTACAGCAACAAGTTTTGTTTTGTATGCTATGCAAACAGACCAGACATACTATACATAAATAAAATTAATTCAAGTTGAGTACAATAGATAGAGCATAGGGGAAAATGCAGAAAATATGGTTGAGGCTTTACATTTTAGAGATATAGCCCTTTTAGGAAACAGGCCCTTCGGCCCACCGTGTCTGTGCCGGCCAACAATCGCCCCATACACTCGCAGTATCCTACATGCTAGGGACAATTTTCAATTTTACCAAAGTCAGTTAACTGACAAAGCACCCGAAAAAAGCCCACGTAGTTTCAGGGAGAACGTACAAACTCCGTACAGACAGCACCCGTAGTCAGTCTCTGGCGCTGCAAGGCATTGATGTAATAAAAATGAACTGCAAATGCTGGTTTATACCAAAGATAGACAGAAAATTGCTGGAGTAAATCAGCAGATCATGGAGCATCTCTGGAGAAAATGGATGGTGATGTTTCGGATCGGGACCTTTCTTTAGACTGATTGTAAGTGGAGTGGGGGGGGGGGGGGGGGGGGGGACTGGAAGCAAGAAAACACCAGGACAAATCAGTGCTGGCAATATATAACCTCAGGTAGACAAAAATGCTGGAGAAACTCAGCGGGTGCAGCAGTATCTATGGAGCGAAGGAAATAGGCAACGTTTCGGGCCGAAACCTTTCTTCAGACGTTGAACTTCAGCGGGAGTCTGAAGAAGGGTTTTGGCCCGAAACGTTGCCTATTTCCTTCGCTCCATAGATGCTGCTGCACCCGCTAAGTTCCTCCAGCACTTTTCTCTACCTTCTATTTTCCAGCAACTGCAGTTCCTTCTTAACCATCTGACCTCAAGCAGGGTGGTTCCCTGATAGGGCAAAAGTTGGCAAGAATGGTCTATCTTTAGTTCTTGGCATTGACAAGCAAGAATTTCATTGTCCTACCTGGGACACGTGACAATAAAACTCTCTTGACTCTTGACCCTCTTGTAAGTGTAACAGTTCCAAGAACAAAGTTGAACGTATGCAACGTGGTAATGGTGAATCGGACAGTACCCTAGCTTATGGAAGGACCGCTCAGAAACCTGATAACAGAGGGGATGAAGCTGTTCCTGAGTCTGGTGGTGCGCGCTTTCAAACTTCTGTACCTTCTGCCAGATGGGAGCAGGGAGGAGAAGGATATGAAAGGTTTGATCGGGCGGGATGTCTGTAATAATGATGGCTGATTTTCCAAGGCACTCTGAGGTGTAGATGGCGAATACTCTCCACTTAGAGTCATCAAGTCATTCAGCATGGAAACAGGCCCTTCGGCCCAACTTGTCCATGTAATCCAAGATGCCTCATACAAGCTAGTTCCATTTGCCTGCATTTTCAGAGTCATTCAGCACAGAAACAGGTCCATCAGCCCAGCCTGCCCATGCTGCCCAAGATTCCCCATTTACAATAGTCCCACCTGCCCGCGTTTGGCCCATATCCTATCAAACCTTTCATTGTCATTGAGTGATACAGTTTGGAAACAGGCCCTTCGGCCCAACTTGCCCACACCGGCCAGCATGTCCCAGCTGCACTAGCCCCACCTACCTGCGCTTGGCCCATATTCCTACAAACCTGTCCTATCCATGTACCTGTCTAACTGTTTCTTAAATATTGGGATAGTCCCAGCCTCAACTGCCTCTGGCAGCTTGTTCCATACACCCACCACCCTTTGTGTGAAAAGGTTACCCCTCAGTTTCCTATTAAATCTTTTCCCCTTCACCTCGAACCTAAGTCCTCTGGTCCTCGATTCCCCTACTCTGGGCAAGAGACTGTGCATCTACCCGATCTATTCCTCTCATGATTTTGTACACCTCTATAAGATCACCCCTCACCCTCCTGCCCTCCAAGGAATAGAGACCCAGCCTACTCAACCACTCCCTATAGCTCGGGCCCTCTAGTCCTGGCAACATCCTCGTAAATCTGCTCTGAACCCTTTCCAGCTTGACAATATCTTTCCTATAACATGGTGCCCGGAACTGAACACAATACTCTAAATGTGGTCTCACCAACGTTCCTATCCAAATGACTTTTATATGTTGTTGTTCCTGCATCAACTACCTCCTCTGGCAGAATGAGCGCCCCTCCAACCTTCCCAGAATACCATCCCAGATCACCATCCCAGAATAAACACCCACCTCCCCTCGGAAAACGACCCCCTCCCCGGGCACTTTCCATTGCAACCACAAGAGATGCAACACTTGTCCCTTTACATCCCCCCCTCGACTCCATTCAAGGACCCAGGCAGTCGTTCCAGGTGTGACAGAGGTTCACCTGCATCTCCTCCAACCTCATCTATTGCATCCGCTGCTCTAGATGTCAGCTGATCTACATCGGTGAGACCAAGCGGAGGCTGGGCGATCGTTTCGCCGAACACCTCCGCTTGGTCCGCAAGAACCTACCTGACCTCCCGGTGGCTCAGCACTTCAATTCCCCCTCCCATTCCCCATCCAACCTCTCTGTCCTGGGTCTCCTCCATGGCCAGAGTGAGCAACACCGGAAATTGGAGGAACAACACCTCATATTCCGCTTGGGGAGTCTGCATCCCGGGGGCATGAACATTGAATTCTCCCAATTTTGTTAGCCCTTGCTGTCTCCTCCCCTTCCTCAGCCCTCGGGCTCCTCCTCCTCCTTTTTCCTTTCTTCTACCCCCATCAGTCTGAAGAAGGGTTTCGGCCCGAAACGTTGCCTATTTCCTTCGCTCCATAGATGCTGCTGCACCCGCTGAGTTTCTCCAGCATTTTTGTGTACCTTCGATTTTCCAGCATCTGCAGTTCTTTCTTAAAAACCCACCTCCACTTGTTTTCTTTCTGTGCCCCACTATCACTAACACCCCTTGTTAAAGAAGCTGTACAAGCTGGGCCGGCAGCAGGTTTATAGCGCCAGGGGACTCAATGTGGTCTGAAGCAAAGATCTTATAGCAGAGCAAGATGGGTTACTCTCACGCAAACGTGTAGTACGCTCATGGGCGGATTCATGGGTGATTTTATGACCCATTTTAGCAACCTGCCCCCGCCATCTTGTTCCGCCATTTTGCTCCGCCCTCTTGCTTCCGGCCAAAGATTGGATCCGCAGCGGGGAGAAGGAGTGTGGGGCCCGGGGCAGCGGGGCAGCGGGGAGAGAGTGTGGGGCCCGGGGCAGCGGGGAGAGGGAGTGCGGGGCCCGGGGCAGCGGGGAGAGGGAGTGCGGGGCCAGGGGAGAGGGGCATAGGAGGGGGGGAGACATTGTAGTGAGGGGGCAGGCGAGGGAGTGCCGGGGGGGATAAGGCCTAGTGTGTGTGAAGTTGCGGGGAGGTTTACAATGTTTCTTATTTACAATGTTTCTTATTTAATGTCCCTTGTCTAGTCTGAAATAAAGTTCATTATTGGATCAGAAGAAATATAATTGTGTGTGTTATATGATTATATACATTTATATAATTTTCATGTATGTGTGTTTATAAACATTTTATTCTTTAACAAGAATTAACAGAATTATGAACTAACAGAATTATGAATCTAACCCTATATCACGCACAAAAACTGTTCCCCCGCAATGTCAATCACCCTGCGAGTCGGGTCGGTTCCGGTTACTACAAAATCAACTCAAACACTGCTTGTGAGCCATTTAAAAATAAATGATTTAAAAAACATTAAAAAAGACAATTACCAGAATCAAATTTTATTGTTGACAAGAAGTATGAACTGACAGATTTATGAATCTAACCCACACA
Organism: Amblyraja radiata; assembly: GCF_010909765.2. NCBI lineage: Eukaryota > Metazoa > Chordata > Chondrichthyes > Rajiformes > Rajidae > Amblyraja > Amblyraja radiata. Next base: position 20,397,840 of record NC_045985.1, on the reverse strand, counting down.
AACTGTTGCCCCACAACATTGATTACACTGCGAGTCGGGTCGGGTCAGGTAGGCTCAGGTTACTAAAATGGGCGTGGAAAAATGCCTATGATCCCCTCCATAGCGTACTACACGTCAGCCCATTGCATTTCGCAGGAGTAGCCTATCCTGCTCCGCTATAGAATCTTTGGTCTGAAGGACCCATTTCCATACTCTTATCTCTAAATAAACTAACATTTTCCACACAAAAAGATGAGCAAAACTGAACATAATACGGCCCTTGTGCCTTGTACAGCTGTAACATAACATCACAACCTCTGTACTCAAAACCCTGACTGATGAAGGCCAGTGTTCCAAAAGTCCTCTTGACCACCTTATCTACCTGTGAAGTCACTTTTGAGAAAGTATGTGACTACACTCATTGACCCCTCTGCTCTACAACACACCCCAGAGCCCAACCCTTCACTTTGTAGGTCCCTGCCCTAGGTTGTAACCTTTCTTCGGTGTATCCAGCACTCACCGTGCTTATTTAAAATGTCCATGAATGTCCATGAATTTTTTTTTAATTTCACACAGATTGCTGGAGTAGCTAGTAAAGATTTGATGGGCCAAATGGCCTCCTCTACACAATGAGGACATATATGGAAATTGCACAATACACATTTTTCTTTTTATGAAACCTTGACTTCATTTCCTTACAGAGGATGAGAAACCAGCTGTCTGGCAAGGGCCAGCATTTCACAATAATGTTCGCACTGCCCATCTGTATCAACAGGTTTCACTTCCACCCCAATTCGAGTTCTCTGTCCTTAACTATGCACTGTGGATGATTTGATTATATCCATGTGTAGTTTAGTTTAGTTTAATTCGGAGATACAGGGCGGAAACAGGCCCTTTGGCCCAATAAGTCCATTCCGATAAGCACTAACACTACCCTACACATACTAGGGAAATGTACAATTTTACCAAGCCAATTGGCCCACAAATCTATACGTCTTTGGAGTGTGGGAGGAAACCAGAGCACCCGGAGTAAGCCCACGCAGGTCACGGGGAGAACGTACAAACTCCTGACAGGCAGCACCCGTACTCAGGGTCCAACCCGGGTCTCTGGCGCTGTAAGGCAAGCAAGTCTACTGCTGCGAAGCCATGCCGCCCAAAGTAATATTCTTTATTTTGATTGGATAGCATGCAAACATAACTTTTTACTGTACCTCAGTACATGTGACTATAATAAACTAAACTAAGCTAAAATTTCATAACAGGCCAGGAAATATTCCATTCACCATAAGCACCATCACAGGTGCAGTGCACAAAGCAATCTCCCTGAACACACATAGACACATACATAGATAGACAATAGATAATAGGTGCAGGAGGAGGCCATTCGCCCCGTCGAGCCAGCAAGGCCATTCACTGTGATCATGATAGGAAAGGTTTAGAGGGATATAGGCCAAATGTGGGCAGGTGGGGCTAACTTAGATGGGACATCTGGGTTAGCATGGACCAGTTGGGCTGAAGGCCCTTTTTTATGTGCTCTTTGACTCTATAAGAAGCATTTTAAGAAATGGGTTAGGGTTAGGGTTAAGAATGGTCTTGACCCGAAACGTCACCCATTCCTTCTCTCCAGAGATGCTAACAGTCCCGCTGAGCTACTCCAGCTTTTTGTGTCTCTTTTCAAGTCAAGTCAAGTTTATTCGTCACATACACATACGAGATGTGCAGTGAAATGAAAAGTGGCAATGCTCGCGGACTTTGTGCGAAAAGACAAACAAACAAACAAACAGTAGAACAGAATCACATATTCTTTTATATTGTGGGCGGAAGGAAAAAGGGAAAAGAAAAACAAGGAAAAGAAACAGCAATTTTAAAAAGCAGTAGAGTGGTTCAGTAAAGTTAGTCCCTTGTGAGATAGGAGTTTACAGTCCTAATGGCCTCTGGGAAGAAACTCCTTCTCAACCTCTCCGTTCTCACAGCATGGCAACGGAGGCGTTTGCCCGACCGTAGCAGCTGGAACAGTCCGTTGCTGGGGTGGAAGGGGTCTCCCATGATTTTATTGGTTCTGGAGTTGCACCTCCTGATGTATAGTTCCTGCAGGGGGGCGAGTGAAGTTCCCATAGTGCGTTCGGCCTAACGCACTACTCTCTGCAGAGCCTTCTTGTCCTGGGCAGAGCAATTCCCAAACCAGATTGTAATATTTCCGGACAAGATGAGCTGAGTAGAAGCACTGGAGGATCCTCGGAGACACTCTGAATTTCCTCAATTGCCTGAGGTGGTAAAGGCGCTGCCTTGCCTTACAAGTGCTGCGGGTGTGTGATGTCCAGGTCATATCCTCAGAGATGTGGGCTCCCAGTTATTTAAAACAGCTCACCCTATCCACCCTATTCAAGAAATGACCAGTCATACTACTATGTTAAATTAAATTGGTAATTAGGCCCAGACAGGATCATGGATAAAATGAACCATCCGTGCCCAGGGAGATGTGATGAAACTGTTAGTACGTTGCATCCCAGTGTGAATAGAGACCTTCCCCCAGTGCATGCAAAGCACTGCTTGCCCAGTTCATCCCAGTGACAGCGTCTAGGTCTCTCACTGATACACTGACTGAACACTGAATCTCTGTCAGATTCAGATTCAGATTCAGATTCAGAAAACGTTATTGTCTGTCGTAACAGAAAATCTTCTTTGACGTGGCTCAACATACAACCAGGACAATGTACTGATAAGCAGTCATACAACACAGATTTCTGCAAGCACACACAGTGTGTATAGATCTTAAAAGCATGTATAAAGATTAAAAACTGTAAATATAGACAAGATAAAAGTTGTGGATACGTGTAAAGTGACAGTGCGTCGGGGTTAATTTGTCCCTTGTTCATTTTTTATTTAAACTGTTTATGGCAATGGGTATGAATCAGTTTTTGTGGATGTTTTTCTTGGATAGGGGGACTTTATATCGGCGGCCTGATGGCAGAAGTTGGAAGGACTTGTGCAGGGGATGGGTGGGATCCTGTGTAATGAGGTTGGCTTTCCTTTTAACTGACCACTGACCAACCTCTCGAAATTGCACAGCCCACACTGACAGGGCAGCACTCCCTCGGTCCCCGTCTGACCATGTTACGCTCCCACATCAGACACTGGGCCGCAGTGTAAAGCTCCCTCCATACTCAGCCACAACACGCAAGGTCAAAACCTGCCCGAACCACCCACTCCAGCCCCTTAGATAGACACAAAATGCTGGAGTAACTCAGCGGGACAGGCAGCATCTCTGGAGAGAAGGAATGGGTGACATTCTGTGTCAAAATCCATCTTCACACCCGAAACATCACCCATTCAGAGATGCTGTCTGTCCCGCTGAGTTACTCCAGCATTTTGTGTCTATCTTCGGTTTAAACCAGCATCTGCAGTTCCTTCCTACACTCTAGTCTAGCCCCTTCTTCCTCAAGTCAAGTCAAGTGTATTCGTCACATACACATACGAGATGTGCAGTGAAATGAAAAGTGGCAATGCTCGTGCAAAAAGACAAACAAACAAACAACCAAACAGCAGACAGCCTCATCCCTCATATTCTCAATTGAATTGAAAGATACAGCATGGAAACAGGCTATTCGGCCCATCGAGTCGATACTGTCCATTGATCATCCGTTTACACTAGTTCTATGTTATCCCACCAATTGACCTACAAACCCGCACGTCTGGTGTCTAAAAAAAACAAAGAGAGAATGGACAGGCAACGTTTCTGATTGGGACCCTTCCTAGAATCATACTGTACAGAAATAGACCATTCGACCCAACTCATCCGTTGATCCATGCCGACCAAGATGAGCCATCTCAGCTATTCCCATTTGCCCGCATTTGATCCATATCCCTCTCCACCTATCTACCCTACCCACGCACCTGTCCATGTCTGTTTTAAATGCTGTTACTGATTCTGCCTCATCTACCTCCGCAGTCTGAAGAAGGGTCTCGACCCAAAACGTCAGCCGTTCCTTCTCTCCAGCGATGCTGCCTGTCCCGCTGAGTTACTCCAGCATTTAAACCGGCATCTGCAGTTTCTTCCTACATACTTCCCCTGGCAACTCATTCCGTGTTCCCACCACGCACCATCTGAGTGAAAATGTTGCCCCTCAGGGCCCTATTCAATCTTTCCCCTCTCACCCTGTGACTTCTGGTTGCCCATTCCCCTCCCCTGGGACAAAGATTGTCCACTTCCCTCCACGGGTGCTGCCCGACCCGCTGAGTTGCTCCTGTTACTTTCCCGAAGAAAGTAATTTGGGTTTTCCAAATGACATTCGCCGCCACAAACCACTGTCTTACCTGCGTGGTCTCCCGACACAGAGCAGAGAGACAAGACGGCGAACAGGACTGACACAGGTACGTTATAACTTTCCATCTTGGCCGCTCCTCACACCGACTGAACCGTCTCTGCTGTTCCGTGAAGTACTGAGGGCGGAATTAAAATGGGCTGGGTGGATAATGAGCAGAGTTCTCAACAGAAAGCAGGAAGCAGACAGCAGGAGAAAGTCGGACTGAGAACCAATTATTCCTGCAGTGCTCGCCACCCCCCGCTCGGAGACTGTAGTAGTGGGTGTGGGTGTGGGGGGGGGGGGGGGGGGGGGTGTAGAGGAGACGCATACACGTCCGCCGTTCACGCTGTGTGTAGCTACGTTAACGCGGAGCCCAAAAGCTTCCAGCGAGAGAGAGTGCGGGTGGATCAGGTCAGATTGCATCAATGTGCGGCGAGCTGGAGGCAGCACCCAGTGACTAACGCTGTCACCGTGTCCTCACGGCAACCCCGCGGACAAGCAGACCACCGCAGGCAGTCTCTGTCCGCTCGACACCTCGTCCCAGCTTCCCACCCCCCCCTCACTCACGTACACCCGAGAAATCATTCTGCCCACACACCGTGCGCCCTACTCCTCACCCCTTCAATCCCACTCCCCTCCCATTCTATCCCACTCACCTTTACACAACTGCCCACACCCCACTCCCATGTCCCACATTCTTTTACAGCATCAACCCCTCCATCTCACTCCCTGCCTTCCCACTCCCCGCCATCCTCACCCTGCCACTCCCCTCAATCCCACTCCCCTCCATCCCACTCCCCTCAATCCCCTCCATCCCAATCCCCTCCATCCCCTCCATCCCACTCCCCTCAATCCCCTCCATCCCACTCCCCTCAATCCCACTCCCCTTCGTCCCCTCAATCCCCTCCATCCCACTCCCCTTCATCCCCTCAATCCCACTCCCCTTCGTCCCCTCAATCCCCTCCATCCCACTCCCCTTCATCCCCTCAATCCCACTCCCCTCAATCCCCTCCGTCCCACTCCCCTCCACCCCAATCCCCACTATCCCACACCCTCTGTACTCCAGTACTCTACAATTCACTAGGCACTCCCTACCCTGCCCATGCACTCCCTCTCACTGCCCTGAATGACCTCTCACTCCCCGTGCTCTCTCTCTCTCACTCCATCCACACTCCCCCTGCACCCTCTCCCACACTCCTCCTGCACTCTCTCTTACTCCCCCTGCACTCTCTCCCACACTCCGCCTGCACTCTCTCCCACACTCCCCCTGCACTCTCTCCCACACTCCCCCTGCACTCTCTCCCACACACCCCCTGCACTCTCTCCCACACTCCTCCTGCACTCTCCCACACTCCTCCTGCACTCTCTCCCACACTCCCCCTGCACTCTCTCTTACTCCCCCTGCACTCTCTTCCACACTCTCTCTTCCTATACATGCAACAGTCCAAATGTCTTTCCCCACAGTGGCGCAGCGGTAGAGCTGCTGCCTTACGGCGCCAGAGACCCGGGTTTGATCCTGACCACAGGTGCTGTCTGTATGGTGTTTGCACGTTCTCCCTGTGATGGCGTGGGTTTTCACCTGGTGCTCCGGTTTCCGCTCGCATCCCACAGAAGAGCAGGTTTGCAAGTCAGTTGGCTTCTGTAAATTGTCCCTAGTGTGTAGGATAGAGGTAGTGTGAATGGTCAGCACGGACTTGGTGGGCCGAAGGGTCTGTTTCCACGCTGTATCTCTAAACTAAAGACTAAATCACAGATAACACAAGAGGATGTAGATTTAGGGCAAAGGGGAAGAGATTTGCAGGTGATCGGAGGGACCTTTCTCAGCCAGAGTGTGGTGAGTACCTGGAACACACCACGGCAGGGGGAAGGTGGAAGAATAGTCACTGACAGCGAATACAAAGTGTGTGGACATGCTCTTGAATCACCTTGAAAACTTGGGGCCGATTTCTGGGGGAATGGGATTAATTCTAATTGGTGGCCACCGATCAACATGAACATGGTGGGCCGAACGGCCTGTTTCAGGCCATGTCATGGTATACCAGTCATTGAAAGTAGGCATGCAGGTGCAGCAGGCAGTGAAGAAAGTGAATGGTATGTTTGCATTCATAGCAAAAGGATTTGAGTATAGGAGCAGGGAGGTTCTACTGCAGTTGTACAGGGTCTTGGTGAGACCACAGCTGGAGTATTGTGTACAGTTTTGGTCTCCTAATCTGAGGAAAGACATTCTTGCCATAGAGGGAGTACAGAGAAGGTTCACCAGACTGATTCCTAGGATGTCAGGACTTTCCATATGAAGAAAGACTGGATAGACTCGGCTTGTACTCGCTAGAATTTAGAAGATTGAGGGGGGATCTTATAGAAACGTAAAAGATTCTTAAGGGGTTGGACAGGCTAGATGCAGGAAGATTGCTCCCGATGTTGGGGAAGTCCAGAACAAGGGGTCACAGTTTAAGGATAAGGGGGAAATCTTTTAGGACCGAGATGAGAAAAACATTTTTCACACAGAGAGTGGTGAATCTCTGGAATTCTCTGCCACAGAAGGGAGTTGAGGCCAGTTCATTGGCTATATTGAAGAGGGAGTTAGATGTGGCCCTTGTGGCTAAAGGGATCAGGGGGTATGGAGAGAAGGCAGGTACAGGATACTGAGTTGGATGATCAGCCATGATCATATTGAATGGCGGTGCAGGCTCGAAGGGCCGAATGGCCTCTACTCCTGCACCTATTTTCTATGTTTCCCCAACATCGGGAACAATCTTCCTGCATCTAGCCTGTCCAACCCCTTAAGGACATGCCCACATATCAAGCGGTGTAGACTTCTCCTAACCCTACACTTGCTTTTGTACCCCCTAATGCCCATCTGTACAGCACCCTCACCCACCTCCCCACACTAGGTTCTCCACACACATTGAGGAAATGGAATCCGGAAGCACAAGGAACTGCAGATGCTGGAACCTTGAGCAAAACACAAAGTACTGGAGGAACTAAACGGGTTGGGCAGAATCTGTGGAAGGGGATGGACAGATGATGGTTCAGGGTCGGGACCATTCTTCAGTCCCTGCAAATGGCAGCAGAGGCAGGCCACTCAGCCCCTCAAGCTTGTCCCGCCATTCAATCCGTTTCATAACAAGAGGATTTCAGTTCAAAACAAGAGGATTTCAGTATAGGAGTAAAGAGGTTCTTCTGCAGTTGTACAGGGCTCTGGTGAGACCGCATCTGGAGTATTGTGTACAGTTTTGGTCTCCTAATTTGAGGGAGGACATCCTTGTGATTGAGGCAGTGCAGCGTTGGTTCACAAAATTGATCCCTGGGATGGCGGGACTGTCGTATGAGGAAATATTGAAAAGACTAGGCTTGTATTCACTGGAGTTCAGAAGGATGAGGGGGGTATTATAGAAACATATAAAATTATAAAAGGACTGGACAAGCTAGATGCAGGAAAAATGTTCCCAATGTTGGGCGAGTCCAGAACCAGGGGCCACAGTCTTAGAATAGAGGGGAGGTCATTTAAGACTGAGGTGAGAAAAAACTTTTTCACCCAGAGAGTTGTGAATTTATGGATTTCTCTGCCACAGAGGGCAGTGGAGGCCAAATCACTGGATGCATTTAAGAGAGAGGTAGATAGAGCTCTGGGGGCTAGTGGAGTCAAGGGATTTGGGGAGAAGGCAGGCACGGGTTATTGATAGGGGACGATCAGCCATGGTCACAATGAATGGCGGTGCTGGCTTGAAGGGCCGAATGGCCTCCTCCTGCACCTATTTTCTATGTTTCTATGTTTCTATGTTTCTAATCCCAAAAGAGCAGTTGTGCTCCAGTTCTCATTTCCTCTTCTGACTCTGTTCCTTCCACAGTGCCTGCTGGCAAGAGGAATAATGGAACATCTGTGTAACTTGGCCAGTGAAAGACAGCACGGATTAGAGGAGCAAAGTCACCCGCCAATCCAGAGACGCCCTGCAGTTTAACAAATATGTTGGAAGAAAATCAACCCAAATACGTTATGGGTTAGGCCATAAGTTAGGTCTTTATTCTCTGGAGCGCAGAAGGTTAAGGGGGGACTTGATAGAGGTCTTTAAAATGATGAGAGGGATAGACAGAGTTGATGTGATCAAGCTTTTCCCTTTGAGAATAGGGAAGATTCAAACAAGAGGACATGACTTCAGAATTAAGGGACAGAAGTTTAGGGGTAACATGAGGGGGAACTTCTTTACTCAGAGAGTGGTAGCGGTGTGAAATGAGCTTCCAGTGGAAGTGGTGGCGGCAGGTTCGTTGGTATCATTTAAGAATAAATTGGATAGGCACATGGATGAGAAGGGAATGGAGGGTTATGGTATGAGTGCAGGCAGGTGGGACTAAGGGGAAAAAATTGTTCGGCGCGGACTTGTAGGGCCGAGATGGCCTGTTTCCGTGCTGTAATTGTTATATGGTTATATGGTTATACTTAGGTTTATTTATAGAGGGACAGACGCTGAAATTGGAGTCTTCTGTTATGACTGTGTTGAGGCACACAGAATACCAAGGGATCGAGGATCTAGTGGGAGGGAGGAACTGAAGGGAATCCACATTAGTCCGGAAATGGTGTTAGGTAAACTGTTGGGACTGAAGGCTGATAAATCCCCGGGGTCTGATCCCAGAGTACTCAAGGAGGTGGCCCTAGAAATTGTGGATGCATTGATGATCATTTTCCAATATTCTCTTGGCTGTTTGATCAGTTCCTGTGGACTGGAGAGTAGCCAATGTAACTCCACTTTTTAAGGAAGTAGAAAGGGAGAAAACTGGGAATTCTAGGCCGGATAGCCTTACATCGGTAGTGAGGAAGATGCTTGAGTCGATTGTTAAAGACGTTATAGCAGCGCATTTGGAAAGCGGTGACAGGAAAGATTTATGAAGGGGAAATCATGCTTGACTATCCTTCTGGAATTTTTTGAGGATGTAACAAGTAGAATGGATAAATGAGAGCCAGTGGATGTGGTGTATCTGGACTTTCAAAAACCCTTTGGCAAGGTCCCACACAAGAGATTAGTGTGCAAAATTAGAGCACATAGAAACATAGAAATTAGGTGCAGGAGTAGGCCATTCGGCCCTTCGAGCCTGCACCGCCATTCAATATGATCATGGCTGATCATCCAACTCAGTATCCCGTACCTGCCTTCTCTCCATACCCTCTGATCCCCTTAGCCACAAGGGCCACATCTAACTCCCTCTTAAATATAGCCAATGAACTGGCCTCGACTACCCTCTGTGGCAGAGAGTTCCAGAGATTCACCAGTCTCTGTGTGAAAAAATCTCTTCTCATCTCGGTTTTAAAAGATTTCCCCCTTATCCTTAAGCTGTGACCCCTTGTCCTGAACTTCCCCAACATCGGGAGCAATCTTCCTGCATCTAGCCTGTCCAACCCCTTAAGAATTTTGTAAGTTTCTATAAGATCCCCTCTCAATCTCCTAAATTCTAGAGAGTATAAACCAAGTCTATCCAGTCTTTCTTCATAAGACAGTCCTGACATCCCAGGAATCAGTCTGGTGAACCTTCTCTGCACTCCTTCTATGGCAATAATGTCCTTCCTCAGATTTGGAGACCAAAACTGTACGCAATACTCCAGGTGTGGTCTCACCAAGACCCTGTACAACTGCAGTAGAACCTCCCTGCTCCTATACTCAAATCCTTTTGCTATGAAAGCTAACATACCATTCGCTTTCTTCACTGCCTGCTGCACCTGCATGCCTACTTTCAATGACTGGTGTACCATGACACCCAGGTCTCGCTGCATCTCCCCTTTTCCTAATCGGCCACCATTTAGATAATAGTCTGCTTTCCTGTTTTTGCTACCAAAATGGATAACCTCACATTTATCCACATTATACTGCATCAGCCAAACATTTGCCCACTCACCCAGCCTATCCAAGTCACCTTGCAGTCTCCTAGCATCCTCCTCACAGCTAACCCTGCCCCCCAGCTTAGTGTCATCCGCAAACTTGGAGATATTGCCTTCAATTCCCTCATCCACATCATTAATATATATTGTAAATAGCTGGGGTCCCAGCACTGAGCCTTGCGGTACCCCACTAGTCACTGCCTGCCATTGTGAAAAGGACCCGTTTACTCCTACTCTTTGCTTCCTGTTTGCCAGCCAGTTCTCTATCCACATCAATACTGAACCCCCAATGCCGTGTGCTTTAAGTTTGTATACTAATCTCTTATGTGGGACCTTATCGAAAGCCTTCTGGAAGTCCAGATACACCACATCCACTGGTTCTCCCCTATCCACGCTACTAGTTACATCCTCGAAGAATTCTATAAGATTCGTCAGACATGATTTACCTTTTGTAAATCCATGCTGACTTTGTCCAATGATTTCACCACTTTCTAAATGTGCTGCTATCCCATCTTTAATAACTGACTCTAGCAGTTTCCCCACTACCGATGTTAGACTAACTGGTCTGTAATTCCCCGTTTTCTCTCTCCTAAATTCTCTTTACTAATGCATCCACTATTTCTGGAGCTACTTCCTTAATAAAGCATCCAAAATCATCAGCACTCCCCTCCCATCAATAGAATCACTCCATCACAAACGGTCTGTGTCAAGGGTGAAGAAAATCATCTCTGATCCCTCCCACCCAGCACACCACATCTTCCACCTGCTCCCATCAGGAAGGCGCTACAGCTCACTGTCCGCCAAGACATCTCGATTTAAAAACAGTTTTTACCCACACGCAATCCGAATTCTGAACACACTATGATAACAGCACATATCCTCCCCATGCATGAACTGTATATTGTAAACTGTATATTGTAAGATGTTGTGTTTTATGTTATGTTTGACGGGAATCAGCCTACCTTGTAACATCCTGTACTGAACCTGAATTCCACCAGCTTGACTGTGTGGTCATTAAATAATCTAATCTAATCTAATCTAAGTACTCTGGGATGCAGCCTATCTGGCCCTGGGGATTTATCGGCCTTTAATCCATTCAATTTACCCAACACCACTTCCCGGCTAACCTGGATTTTACTCAATTCCTCCAACTCCTTTGACCCACGGTCCCCTGCTATTTCCGGCAGATTATTTATGTCTTCCTTAGTGAAGACGGAACCAAAGTAGTTATTCAATTGGTCCGCCATATCCTTGTTCCCCATGATCAACTCACCTGTTTCTGACTGCAAGGGACCTACATTTGTTTTAACTAATCGCTTTCTTTTCACATATCTATAAAAACTTTTGCAGTCAGTTTTTATGTTCCTGCCAGTTTTCTTTCATAATCTATTTTTCCTTTCCTAATTAAGCCCTTTGTCCTCCTCTGCTGGTCTCTGAATTTCTCCCAGTGCTGCTTTTTCTGGCTAATTTGTACGCATCATCCTTCGCTTTGATACTATCCCTGATTTCCCTTGTTATCCACGGATGCACTACCTTCCCTGATTTATTCTTTTGCCAAACTGGGATGAACAATTTTTGTAGTTCATCCATGCAGTCTTTAAATGTCTTCCATTGCATATCCACCGTCAACCCTTTTAGAATTAATTGCCAGTCAATCTTGGCCAATTCACGTCTCATACCCTCAAAGTTACCTTTCTTTAAGTTCAGAACCATTGTTTCTGAATTAACAATGTCACTCTCCATCCTAATGAAGAACTCAACCATATTATGGTCACTCTTGCCCAAGGGGGCACGTACAACAAGACTGCTAACTAACCCTTCCTCATTACTCAATACCCAGTCTACAATAGCCTGCTCTCTCGTTGGTTCCTCTACATGTTGATTTAGATAACTATCCCGCATACATTCCAAGAAATCCTCTTCCTCAGCACCCCTGCCAATTTGATTCACCCAATCTATATGTAGATTGAAGTCACCCATTATAACTGTTTTGCCTTTGTCGCACGCATTTCTAATTTCCTGTTTGATACCATCTCCAACTTCACTACTACTGTTAGGTGGCCTGTACACAACACCCACCAGCGTTTTCTGCCCCTTAGTGTTTCGCAGCTCTACCCATACCGATTCCACATCCTCCAAACTAATGTCCTTCCTTTCCATTGCGTTAATCTCCTCTCTAATCAGCAACGCTACCCCACCTCCTTTTCCTTTCTCTCTATCCTTCCTGAATATTGAATATCCCTGGATGTTCAGCTCCCAGCCTTGGTCACCCTGGAGCCATGTCTCCGTGATCCCAACTATATCAGTCATTAATAGCTATCTGCACATTCAACTCATCCACCTTATTACGAATGCTCCTTGCATTGAGACACAAAGCCTTCAGGCTTGTTTTTACAACACTCTTACCCCTTATACAATTATGTTGAAAAGTGGCCCTTTCTGATTTTTGTCCTGGTTTTGTCTGCCTGCCACTTTTACTTTTCACCTTGCTACCTATTGCTTCTATCCTCATTTTACACCCCTCTGTCTCTACGCTCACACATTTAAGAAACCCTTTCCCTTTAACTCCATCCTCCACTATCCCATTCGACGCCGCACCCCCCTTATTCAGTTTAAAACCACCCGTGTAGCAGTGGCAAACCTGCCTGCCAGAATGCTGGTCCCCCACCTGTTAAGATGCAATCCGTCCCTTTTGTACAGTTCCCCCTTACCCCAAAACAGATCCCAGTGATCTAAGAATCTAAATCCCTGCCCCGTGCACCAGTTCCTCAGCCACACGTTCAGGTCCCGTATCTCCCTGTTCCTGCTCTCGCCAGCACGAGGAACTGGAAGCAAACCGGAGATAACAACCCTGGAGGTCCTGCTTTTCAGCATTTTTCCGAGCTCTCTAAAGTCACGCTGCAGAATATTCATCCCCTTCTTTCCGACATCGTTTGTGCCGACATGCACTACCACTTCCGGATATTCACCATCGCCCTTGAGGATTTTCTGCACTCTGTCCGTGACATCCTGGATCCTGGCACCAGGAAGGCAGCACACCATCCTCGCATCCCGTCTGTTGCCGCAGAAACCCCTGTCGGTACCTCTCACAATGGAGTCTCCCACTACAATGGCGTTGCCTGCCTTAGGCCTTTTTGGTTTTGGCTCAACAGCCCTATTCGCATCACAAGCCAGTCCGTCGCCCAGTGTAAACACCTCTTCTGTCCCGACAGCTTCTAAGTGGGTGAACCTGTTCACAAGAGGTACAACACCCGGGGAAGTTGGCATTCCATGCTTCCCTCCCGTTCTCACTGTCTCCCACCTTCTCTCTTCCAGTACCTTAGGTGTAACAATCGTACTGTAGGACTTGTCGAGGAACGACTCCGTTTCTCGGACGAACCGGAGGTCATCCACTTGCTTCTCCAGTTCCCCAACACGGCCCTTCAGGAGCTCCACCTGGATGCACTTCTCGCATTTGTAGCAGCCAGAGGCACTAGCGGTGTCCTTGACCTCCCACATACTGCAAGCACATGTTATTGGCAGTAGGGTATTGACATGGATAGAGAACTGGTTGGCAGACAGGAAGTAAAGAGTAGGAATTAACGGGTCCTATACAGGATTGCAGGCAGTGACTAGTGGGGTGCCGCAAGGCGCAGTGCTGGGACCCCAGTTATTTACAATATATATTAACGATTTAGATGAAGGAATTAAATGTAACATCTCCAAGTTTGTGGATGAAACAAAGCTGGGGGGTAGTGTGAGCTGTGAGGAGGATGCAATGAGGCTGCAGGGTGACTTGGACAGGTTGGGTGAGGGGGAAAATGCATGGCAGATGCAGTTTAATGTGGATAAATCTGAGGTGGTAAGAACAAGGCAGATTATTATCTGAATGATGTCAGATATAAGAAAAGGGGAAGTGCACAAGACCTGCGTGTCCTTTTACATCAGTCACTGAAAGTAAGTCGCAGCAGGCAGTGAAGAAAGCTAATTGAATGTTGGCCTTCATTGCAATAGGTTTTGAGTTTTGGAGCAAGGAGATCCTACTGTAGTTGTACAGGGCCCTGGTGAGACCGCACCTGGAGTATTGTGTGCAATTTTGGTCTCATTATTTGAGGAAGGACATTCTTGCTATTGAGGAAGTGCAGCGTAGGTTCACCAGGTTAATTCCCGGGATGGCGTCACTGACATATGATGAAAGAATGAGTCGACTGGGCTTGTATTCACTGGAATTTAGAAGGATGAGAGGGTATCTTATAGAAACATATAACATTCTTAAAGGATTGGACAGGCTAGATGCGTGAAACATGTTCCTTATGTTGGGGGAGTCCAGAACCAGGGGTCACAGTTTAAGAATAGGGGGTAGGCCATTTAATATTGAGATGAGGAAGGGCCTGCTTCCACATTGTATCTTTAACCTAAACTAAAATTAAATGCTTTGGCAGAGTGGTTTCCATTTGTGAGAAGCATATAAATAGAAGCCGTCAATGAATCATGTTCAGCAGCAAATGCGGTTGCAAATTTAGCAAAAATCCATCAACCCACAAGAATCAAAGTCACAGAGTGATACAGTGTGGAAACAGGCCCTTTGGCCCAACTTGCCCACACCAGCCAACATGTCCCAGCTACACTAGTCCCACCTGCCTGCGCTTGGTCCATATCCCTCCAAACCTTTCCTATCCATGTACCTGTATAACTGTTTCTTAAACGTTGCGGTAGTCCCAGCCTCAACTACCTCCTCTGGCCGCTTGTTCCACCCTCTGTGTGAAAAGGTTGTCCCTCAGATTCCTATTGAATCCTCTCCCCTTCACCTTGAACCTATGTCCTCTGGTCCTTGATTCCCCCACTCTGGGCAAGAGACTCTGTACATTTACCCGATCTATGATCCTCTCATGATCTATGCCTCTCATCCTCCTGCGCTCCAAGGAATAGAGACCCAGCCTGCTCCACCTCTCCCTGTAGCTCACACCCTCTATTCCTGGCAACATCCTCGTAAATCTTCTCTGAACCCTTTCAAGCTTGACAATACCTTTCCTATAAAATGGTGCCAGAACTGAATACAATATTCTAAATGCGGTCTCACCAACGTCTTATACAACTGCAACATGACCTCCCAACTTCTCTACTCAATACTCTGACTGATGAAGGCCAAAGTGCCAAAAGCCTTTTTGACAACCTTCTCTACCTGCGACTCGACCTTGAAGGAACCATGCACCTGTAGTCCTCGATCCCTCTGCTCCACAGCACTTCCCAGAGGCCTACCATTCACTGTGTAGGTCCGGCACTTGTTCAAAATGCAACATCTCACATTTCTCTGTATTAAATTCCATCAACCATTCTTCAGCCCACCTGGCTAATCAATCAAGATCCTGCTGCAATCTTTCACAGCCATCTTCACTATCTGCAAGCGCAGTGAGTGTTTGGAACTCCCCCCCAACAGGAGCTGGTAGAAGTGGATTTTTGTAGATAAGTTCATAAGGTATAGAAGTAGAATTAGGCAATTCGGCCCATCGAGTCTGCTCGGCCATTCATTCATAACTGATCTACCTTGCCCACTTAATCCCATTCTCCCCGTAACCTTTGATGGCCTTACTAATCGAGAACCTATCACTCTCTGCTTTAAAAATACCCAATAATGGGCTCCACGTCCGTCCATGGCAATTAATTCCATGGATTTCACACCCTCTGGCTAAAGAAATTCCTCCTCATCTCCATTCTAAAGGTACGTCCTTTGATTCTGAGGCCGTGCCATTTGTTTTTGGACTCCCCCACTGGTGGAAACATCACCTGCACGTCCACTCTATCCAGGCCTTTCATTATTTGGTAAGTTTCCTCCTTATCCTTCTGAACTCCAGTGAGTAGAGGCCCAGAGCTGTCAAATGCTCTTCAGAACAAACATCCCATAACCTAATCATCTCACCCAGGTCATTCTCGTAAACCTCCTTTGGAGCCTCTCCAACGCCAGCTGGATGGTTTAAGGGAAGACATAGAAACATAGAAACATAGAAATTAGGTGCAGGAGTAGGCCATTCGGCCCTTCGAGCCTGCACCGCCATTCAATATGATCATGGCTGATCATCCAACTCAGTATCCCGTACCTGCCTTCTCTCCATACCCTCTGATCCCCTTAGCCACAAGGGCCACATCTAACTCCCTCTTAAATATAGCCAATGAACTGGCCTCGACTACCCTCTGTGGCAGGGAGTTCCAGAGATTCACCACTCTCTGTGTTAAAAAATGTTCTTCTCATCTCGGTTTTAAAGGATTTCCCCCTTATCCTTAAGCTGTGACCCCTTGTCCTGGACTTCCCCAACATCGGGAGCAATCTTCCTGCATCTAGCCTGTCCAACCCCTTAAGAATTTTGTAAGTTTCTATAAGATCCCCTCTCAATCTCCTAAATTCTAGAGAGTATCAACCAAGTCTATCCAGTCTTTCTTCATAAAGACAGTCCTGACATCCCAGGAATCAGTCTGGTGAACCTTCTCTGCACTCCCTCTATGGCAAGAATGTCCTTCCTCAGATTTGGACTGACAAGACAAGGCAAGACAAGAGACATTTATTGTCACATGCACCAATTGGTGTATTTACAGTGAAATTAGGGGTCACCATACAGCCACACGAATAAAACAAGAACACAACGCACGATAGACTTTAACATAAACATCCCCACACAGCGGAATCAAAGTTTCCCCACTGTGAGGGAAGGCACCAAAGTTCAGTCATCTTCCTCCGACGTTCTTTGTTGTTGACCCGTGGTTGGTGCCTCCCAAGCCCTCCGCAAGCCCTATGTTCAGGCCCTCTCGCCGGGATGATGGAACTCCCACGTCGGAACGGAAGAACATCCTCAGCGGCTTGGACTTCCGAATCGGCCACTTCCTACCGGAGACCGCGGCTCCCGAAGTCCACAGGCCGCGCTGGGCGGAGATTCACACTGGCGGCCCTCGGCAAAGGGATCACGATGTTGAAGTCAGCGCCGCCGGCGGCTGGGAGCCCCGCAAACCACAGCTCCACGATGATAAATCAGCAGGCCCAACACTCCGGATCTTCAAACGGCGATCCCAGGTTAGGCATCGTCCGCTCCGCGATTAATCCAGTGCTGCGCCGCCGCTGAAGATCTGGTCGGTCTCCGGCAGGAAAGGCCGTGCCAATCCAGTTGGGGGGGGGGGGGGGCGAGTACGCGACTCGGAGAATAGTCACATCCTCACCTGGAAGTAGCTGGGAAACAGATTCCCCCTTCCCCTGCCCACCTCCCCCACATAGAAAAACTAAGTACAGTGAGAATAGACAATAGGTGCAGGAGGAGGCCATTTGGCCCTTCGAGCCAGCACCGCCATTCAATGTGATCATGGCTGATCATCCCCAATCAGTACCCCGTTCCTGGTTGTTCTGCAAAAAGAGTTGGAAGTGACAAAGGAGTCTCAAATGTAGTCTAAGCTTTGGTGTGGAGTGCTGTTCCTGGAGTACCCACTCAGCCACCCTTCACTCCAAGGGTTTGATTGCCTTGTAGCCCTGACCCGTCGGTCACTCTGTTAACTCGGGCGGCACGGTGGTGCATCGGCAGAGTTGCTGCCTTACAGCGCCAGAGACCCGGGTTCGATTCTAACTGCGGGTGCTGTCTGTGCGGAGTTTGTACCTTCTCCCCGTGACCGACGTGGGTTTTCTCCGAGATCTTCAGTTTCCTCCCAAGGCGTACAGGTTTGTAGGCTGAGCTGCTTGAAATAATTGTAAATTATCCCTAGTGTGTGTAGGATAGTATGAATGTGCGGGGGTCGCTGGTCGGCGCGGACTTGCCTGTTTCCGCGCTGTATCTCTAAACTAAACTAAACTAAAATCATCCCCCATTCCAAATATCAATGTGCATCATCCTCACTGGGACCTCGTAGGTGTACCCTTGACGTTCAGGTGTATTATTCTCACTCCTCACCCTCACTTCTACACCATTCACCCTCACTGCCTCACTGCTTCATGCAGACCCACACCTCCTGCAGCTTACTCCTGCATTGCCCACATTATAGTTTGTCATAGAGTCATGCAGCACGGGAAGAGGCCCTTCAGCCCATCAGGCCCATATTATCCACGAGCACCCAGTTACACAGTCCCTACATTTCTATTCTATTTTCCATGCACTCCCATCCCGTCCAGCCTGATCCCACCCCTCACTTGGGTCAATTCACCCACTGACCCACACACCTCTTTGGGATGTGGGAGGAAACCGGAACACCTGGAGGAAACCCACATGGTCACAGGGAGAACGTGCAAACTCCTCATCCTGAGCAGCAGTGGTTTAATTTAGTTTATTTTATTTTATTATTGTCACATGTACCGAGGTACACTGAAAATCTTTTTGTTGCGTGCTATCCAGTCAAAGAATAGACTTGCAATCAAGCCGTACACAGTGTACAGGGACAGGGAATAATGGGAATAACAGTTGGTGCAAGGTAAAGACTGACAAAGTCCCATTAAAGATAGTCAAATGGGCTCCAATGAGGTAGATGGGAGGCAGTGCCGGATTTACGTATAAGCTAAACAAGCTATAGCTTAGGGCCCCCACTTTCTAGGGGGCCCCCCGAAAAAATTGATGGGCATCGAGGTCTAGGGGGGCCTCCGGCCAAGGCAGAACACCTACCGTTCAACTCTGGGCAGCCCCCCTCTCTATCTCTCTCTCTCCATCTCCCCCCGCTATCCGTGTCCGGGCTCCGCTCGCTCCTCATCCGCCGGCACGGCAGGTCGCCTTGCACATGCGCACAACCACGGCCAGCACATCATTGGCCGCCATGCGCATGCGCACTGCAACGGCAACTGGTCGGCGCTGGGCACTTTCTCCCTCGCTTTGAATTGTGGGAGATTTGGCCGCCATGGCTGTCCGGTCGTTGGGGGCCTCACAAGTGGAACAGCTTAGGGCCTCTCTTCATCTAAATCCGGCACTGATGGGAGGTCAGGACCGCTCTCAAGTCGGTGAGAGGACGGTCCAATTACCTGCTAACAGCTGGGAAGAAACCGTCTCTGAAGCTGAAGGTGTGTATTTTCAGAATTCTGTACATCTTGCGTGATGGGAGAGATGAGAAGAGGGAATGTCCGGGGTGAGACTGTGTTTTTTATTGTGTTTGCGGCCTTGCTGAGGCAGCATGAAGTGTAGATGGAGTCAACGGAGGGGAGGTTAGTTAGTGCGATGCTCTGTGCTACGTCCACAACTCTCTATCATTTCTTGCCGTCTTGGATAGAGTTGTTCCCAACCAGCGATGCTTCCTGATAAAATGCTTTCCATGAGGCATCTGTAGAAGTTGGTGAGGATTGTTGGGGACAAGCCCAATTTCCTAAGGCTTCTAAAGAAGTAAAGGCGTTGGTGTACTTTCTTAATCGTTGCTCGATGTGGCTGATCCAGGTCAAATTTCTCGTGATAATTATTTCTACGAACTTGAAGCTTTCAACCCTCTCTAATTCGTTGCACTAATGTACACTGGGGTGTGTGTACTGCTCCGCTCCATGAAGTCAATCACTATCTCCTTTGTCTTGCCGATATTGGCCTCGTGGTTGTAATCTTGGCACCATGTCATAAGTGATAGGAGCAGAATTAGGCCATTCGGCCCATCAAGTCTACTCCACCATTCAATCATCGCTGATCTATCTCTTCCCTCCCAGCCCCATTCTCCTGCCTTCTCCCCATAACCCCTGATACCCGCACTAATCAAAAATCTATCTATCTCTGCCTTAAAAATATCCACTGACTTGGCCTCCACAGCCTTCTGTGGCAAAGAATCCCACAGATTCACCAATCTCTGACGAAACAAATTTCCCCTCATCTCCTTCTTAAAAGAACGTCCTTTAATTCTGAAGCTATGACCTCTAGTCCTAGACCAGTGGTTCTTAACCTTTTTGGCACCAGTACGCGCATACTGTATGTGGCATGTACTTTTGTTAGGTTCCTAAACATGGGCTCAACAAATTGATATGTTATTTGTGTTCCCTTCATGACCCCCGGCAAAGCCCCAAATGACCCCCAAAGGGTTAAGAACCACTGTCCTAGACTCTCGCACTAGTGGAAACATCCTCTCCACATCCACTCTATCCAAGCCTTTTACTATTCTGTATGTTTCAATGAGGTCCCCCCACATTCTTCTAAACTACAGTGAGCAAACTTGTATACTGAGTTGCATTGGTAATAGACTGCAGAGTTATGACAGGGCCATCGTAAGGCATGGGCATGCTGGGCAGTTGCCCGGGGCCCCACGAGCATAGGGGTCCCATGCTAATCTACGTATGTTGTGACTTGCGACGCAATGCAAAGTCCACGCCGCGCCCGTGGCTAGAAGCTCCGCAGACCGCGGCTTCAGGATGTCATAGTCCACGGGCCAGCGATTTTCAGGATGTCGTAATCCACGACCAGTGGTCGGAGCACTTCTTCTAGTGACCCCCGGCTCGCCCGGCTCCGCGATGGAAAGTCCACGCTGCGCCCGCTGCTGAAGCTCTGGACACGACTCCGGGAAAGGCCGCACCAATCCAAGCTGTTAGGCCGCGAGGGAGGGCAAAATATAGAAACTTACAAAATTCTTAAGAGGTTGGACAGGCTAGATGTAGGAAGATTGTTCCCGATGTTGGGGAAGTCCAGAACAAGGGGTCACAGTTTAAGGATAAGGGGGAAGTCTTTTCGGACCGAGATGAGAAAAACATTTTTTACACAGAGAGTGGTGAATCTGTGGAATTCTCTGCCACAGAAGGTAGTTGAGGCCAGTTCGTTGGCTATATTTAAGAGGGAGTTAGATGTGGCCCTTGTGGCTAAAGGGATCAGGGGGTATGGAGAGAAGGCAGGGATGGGATACTGAGTTGGATGATCAGCCATGATCATGTTGAATGGCGGTGCAGGCTCGAAAGGCCGAATGGCCTACTCCTGCACCTATTTTCTATGTTTCTATGAAATGGAACTAGGAGAAAAGTCGCATTCCACCGAGCTAAGTGTCTAAAGATCAGTTTCCCCCAATTCCCGCGCCCAACCCACCACACACTAAAACACACTTTTAGACTAACTAAAAACAAAATAAAGTGGGAAAGACAAACAGCTGTTGGCGAGGCTGCTGGCTCATGGTGCCACTCATTGTTCAAACGTTTGTGTTGATTAATCTTTACTGTACAGCATGTTTTTTAATGATTAAACACAGATTTTGTTGGAAGTACCAAGAAATGTTTAATGTCATCGACCATTTACATTTTGATTCCTGTAAGTGGATATGTGGGTTGGGGCCCCAGTACTCTGCTTTGCCCGGGGGCCTATAATGGCAAGGCAAGGCAAGGCAACGTTATTTATATAGCACATTTCATACACGAGGCAGACTCAAAGTGCTTCACATAAAAACATGTCATACAATAAATGAAATAATAAAATGAAATAAAATAGAAGAACTAAAAGAAAAGAAAAGCAAAATTAAAAATGCATTATAAAAAGTGCAAAAGTTAAAAGTGCAATGTAGTTAAGATTTAGCTGAAAGCTAAAGTAAACATAAAAGTTTTCAGTCTTGTTTTAAAAGTGGTCAAAGTTGAGGCAAGTCTTAAATCTTCAGGAAGTTTATTCCAGCTATTTGTTGCATAGTAACTAAATCCTGCTTTCCCATGTTTTGTATTTACTCTGGAAATCACTAGCAGATTGGTTTCAGAAGATCTTAGCGGTCTAGAAGGCTTATATAGTGGAAGCATGTCAGTGATATACTTTGGCCCTAAACCATGTAGTGATTTATAGGTGAGCAGCAGGATTTTAAAATCAATTCTCTGACATACAGGGAGCCAATGTAAGGATTTAAGAATTGGTGTAATATGCTCAAATTTTTTGGTCTTTGTTAGAACTCTAGCAACAGTGTTCTGAATAAGCTGTAGCTGCCTGACAGTTTTTTTTGGAAGACCTGCAAGGAGACCGTTGCAATAATCTAACCTACTATTAATAAAGGCATGTACAAGTTTTTCTAAATCTTGAGCTGACATGAGTCCTCTTAATCTTGCTATGTTTTTGAGGAGATAGTAGGCCGATTTTGTTACTGATTTGATGTGACTGTCGAAATTTAAATCTGAATCCATAATGACCCCAAGATTTCTGGCTTTGTTTGAAGTTTTCAGGGACAGAGAGTGAAGGTGTTGGGTTACTTTAAGCCTTTCTTTTTTAGCACCAAAAACAATTATCTCCGTTTTGTCCTTATTTAGTTGGAGAAAATTTTGGCACATCCAGTCTTTGACTTGCTCAATGCACGTAATGCACGTAATGCTGTAAAGACAGCACTGAGTCATGAGTGTATAAGGAGAGAAGAAGGGGGCTGGGAATGCATCCTTGCGGGGCAGCAGTGTTGAAGGTTATATAGATAGATATAGATATAGATATAATTTATTTGCCACACAACCAGGGTTGGTGGAAATTTGGGTTGTCAGCAGCAGTACAATAATAAAGAACACACAATAAAACTGTAACACAAACATCCACCACAGCATTCATCACTGTGGTGGAAGGCACAAAAATTTGGCCAGTCCTCCTCCATTTCCCCCCCGTGTACAGGACCAGAGTCCAGTCAGTCCAGGATCGGCTCTTCCTCACCGGAGACCGCGGCTTTAGATTGTTGTAGGCCGCAGGCCAGCGGTCGAGATTTAAAGTCCCCGCCGCAGCCAGAAGCACCGTAGACTGCAGGGCCGGCGGTCGAAGCTCCCCTCCAGGGGTGATGGTAAGTCCATGCCGCACCCGCGGTAGAAGTTGGCCGCGGGCCGGCAGTGATGGCTTCTTCTTCCCCCGGGTCCCCAACGTGAGATCCCGGGCTGTAGACGCCGCACCAGCTGGAGCTCTGCAGACCGCGGCTTCAGGCTGCGACTTCAGGCTGCCGGCTGCCCCGGGCCAGCGAAACGGAGCGCTCCCCTCCAGCGAGCCCCAGCAAGGGTCGCCCGCTCCACGCCGAGAGTCCACGCTGCGCCCGCCGCTGAAGCCCCGGGCGCGTCTCCGGGAAAGGCCGCGTCGATCCTTGATGTTAGGCCACGGGGGAGGCGACCTGGAAAAAGTCGCCTCTCCATGGAGGAGACGACCGAAGCGGTTTTCCCCTTACCCCCCCCACACCACCCCCCACACAAAACACACAAAGAAACACAAAATACACACTTTAAAACATACTAAAAAATAAAAAAAAGCTGGAAAAACTGACGCGCTGCTGACATGGCTGCACACAGAGGAGCGCTCCCTACTCGTACGTAGAGGATGATTTGTCAGCTCTCCTCACTGATTGCGGTCTGTTGGTCAGGATGGGAAGGATGCAGAGGCAGCGGGGAAGTGCTGACTCCAAGTTTCGAGATGCATTTGGTTGGGGATTATGGCTTTGAAAGCAGAACCACTGCAGGTGATCTGATACTTCCTGCAACCTTACCCCTGGCTTGGTTGCATTTCCTGTTTTATTTTATTTTATGTTAGAAATACAATGCCGGAACAGGCCCTTCAGCCCACTGAGTTCACACCAGCCAGGGACAAATGTTTACTTTTTACACTTATACCAAGCCAATTAACTTACAACAAGGAACTACAGATGCTGGAAAATAGCGTAGGCTTGGCGATCGTTTCGCCGAACACCTCCGCTCGGTCCGCGTTAACCAACCTGATTTCTCTGTGACTCAGCACTTCAACTCCCCCTCCCATTCCGAATCCGACCTCTCTGTCCTGGGCCCTCCTCCATGGCCAGAGTGAGCACCACCGGAAATTGGAGGAGCAGCACCTCATATTCCGCTTGGGCAGTCTGCACCCTAGCGGCATAAACATTAAATTCTCCAATTTCCGGTGGCCCTTGCTGTCTCCTCCCCTTCTCAGCTCTCCCTCAGCCCTCTGGCTCCTCCTCTTCCTTTTACCTTTCTTCTCCCTGCCCCCCCCCCCACCCTACATCAGTCTAAAGAAGGGTTTCAGCCCAAAACTTTGCCTATTTCCTTCGCTCCATAGATGCTGCTGCACCCGCTGAGTTTCTCCAGCATTTTTGTCTCACTTACAAACCTGTCTATCTTTGGAGTGTGGGAGAAAACCTGAAATCTCGGAGAAATCTTGGAGAAATCCCGCACAGGCAGTGGCGGACTGGGTCTAAAAATATTGGTTGCCAGGAGACAAAGGGGGCCCACTTGATATAGGAGGCCCACTTCATCAGGGGCCCAGTTGCCATCGGGCAAGCTGACACCCTGGCCAGTCCGCCACTGCGCACAGGTCACGGGGAGAACTCTGTACAGACAAGCACCCGTTGTCGGGATCTAAACCCGGGTCTCTGGCGCTGTAAGGCAGTAGCTCTACTGCTCGGCCACCGTGCTGCCCTAATCACATTGATTTCCTTCAGAGTCCTAACCATGTGATTTTGAAGGTTAATTAGTTGTTGTAAACTGTTGCATTTAGTGAGTCAGTGGGCAGGGCAATTTGGCCAGAGTTGATGAAAATGTAGGGAACATAGAACAGTCCAGCACAGGATCAGGCCTTTTGGCCCGCAACGTCTGTGTTGTACATGAAGCCAGATTAATCTAATATGCCTTCCAAAAAGTCTCTTAAACGTCACTATTGTATCTGCCCCACTACCGCTCCTGGTAGCACGTTTCAGACACCCACCACTCTCTGTGCAAAAAAAGCTTTAAACTTTCCTTAAAACTTTGCTCCTCTCCTGTAAACTTTGCTCCTCTCACTTAAAGCTAGTCTTTGACATCGCCGCTCCAGGAGAAAGGTTCTGACTCTCTACCCTATCAATGCCACTCATTACTAGATATACTGCTATCAGGTCTCCCCCTCATTCTCTGGCATTCCAGAGAAAACAATCCAAGGTTTCCTAACCTCTTTATAGCTAGGTGTGTGGGAAGGAACTGCAAGTGGTGGTGTAAACTGAAGATAGACACAAAATGCTAGAGTAACTCAGCGGGACATGCAGCGCTGTCTCTGGGGAGAAGGAATGGGTGACGTTTCAGCCTCGATCAGCCGTGATCATATCGAATGGCGGTGCAGGCTCGAAGGGCCGAATGGCCTCCTCCTGCACCTATTTTCTATGTTTCTATGTTTAGGTCGAGACCCTTCTTCAGACGTCAGAGGAAAGATATAGACGGTGATGTAGAGAGATATAGAACAAATGAATAAAAGATATGTAAAAAAGTAACAGTTAAAGTAAACAGGCCATTGTTAGCTGTTTGTAGGTGTGAACGAGAAGCTGGTGTGTCTTGGTTGGAGCCTTCTGCACCCTCTCCAAAGTCTCCACATCCTGCTCGTGATGGGGCGATCAGAACTGTACGCAGAATAAAGTAGGATTACTATTGATTAGTGCATGTGGGTGGTTGATTGTCAGCACAAACTCAGTGGGCTGAAGGGTCTGGTTCTATGCGGTATCTCTCTGTGGTACCAAGGTGAGATGGTCAAGCTGGTTTCACGCAGAGAGTGGTGAATCTGTGGAATTCTCTGCCACAGAAGGTAGTTGAGGCCAGTTCATTGGCTATATTTAAGAGGGAGTTAGATGTGGTCCTTTTGGCTAAAGGGATCAGGGGGTATGGAGAGAAGGCAGGGACGGGATACTGAGTTGGATGATCAGCCATGATCATATTGAATGGCGGTGCAGGCTCGAAGGGCCGAATGGCCTACTCCTGCACCTATTGTCTATGTTTCTATGTAAGTGGGACGGAAGAACTGGGGAGAAAAGTCAATTGTAGATAATGAGAATAGTGGAAGCAGTGGTCTAATGGGATTGTCCCTGCCTCAAGGTCCTGGGGGAAATGTGCTGTATAGGTTTGGGACTAGTTTAGACTTTGCTTTAGACTTTAGAGATACAGTGCGTAAACAGGCCCTTCGGCCCATTGAGTCTGCACCGACCAGCGATCACCCCGTACCCCAGCGCTGTCCTACACACTAGGGACAATCTACAATTTGTTTTACCGAAGCCAATTAACTTACAAACCCGCACATCTTTACAGTGTGGGAGGAAGCTGTAGCACTTGGAGAAAGCCCACGCGGTCGCAGGGGGTATGTGCAAACTCCGTACAGACAGCACCCATAGTCAGGATGGAACCTGGGTGCATGGCGCTGTAAGGTAGCAACTCTACTGCTGCGCCATAGTGTGATGCCCAATTCTACAGAAGGTTTTTGTCGCCTGGCATTGAAGTCACGCTTGTCCAAACAGGCGGCAAGGTGGCACAGCTGGTTGAGCTGCTACATCGCAGAACCAGAGACCAGGGTTCAATTGTATTGTATTGGATTCAATTTATTGTCATTATCTCATATTAGAGACAACAAAATGAATTTTCCTTACAGTCAAGTATCAAAATAAATAAATAAATAATGAAACATATTAAAATACAAAAAAAGCACGAACACAGAAGTCCACAACACAACATAACCACAACCCCACAGCGGCACCAAAGTTGAGGAAGGTACCAAAGTCCAGCCAGCCTCCCCGCCGATCTTCCCAGATGTCCACCTGTGGTCGGGGCCTCCCCGAGCACCCGCAGTCATCGCCACGGGCGGCCCGATGCTCAGGCCCTCTCGCCGGGATGATGGAACACCGACGCCGACCCCCGACGGAGAACATCCTCAGCGGCCCGGACCTCCAGGTCAGCCAACTCCCACCGGAGTCCGCGGCTCCCGAGTCCACAGGCCGAGCCGGGCGGAGTCGCAGGGCTCCGCGATGTTGGTCAGCGCTGCCCGCGTTGGGAACTCCGCGAACCACAGCTCCGCGATGTCGGTGCAGCAGGCCCAGCACTCCGGAGCTCCAAACCGCGATCCCCTGTCAGGCATCGCCTGCCCAGCGATGTATCCAACGCTGCGCCGCCGCTGTTGGAGCTCTGGTCGGTCCCGGCAGGAAAAGCCGCACCAATCCAGTAGGTAGGCTGCGTGGGGGGGGGGGGGGGGGGGGGGGGGCGAGGAAGCGACTCGAATAATAATCGCAACCTCTCCAGGAAGCGACTGAAGGACGGTATCCCCCTTACCGTACCCTCTTCCCCCACATAAAGACATTAAAAAAACCACAGAAAATGCACTTCAACATAACAAAAAAACAAAAAGATACCGGACTGAAGGCGGAGGCAGCTAGCACCAGCGCCAGCGGAAATAATAGTTCCAGGGGGTCTGGCCACATGTCTGGAGAATGTTATCTGTGTTGAATTTGCATGGTCACACAGTCACCAAACTCCACAGAGACAGCACTGGCAGCATCTCTGAAGAACATGGATAGGTAGACAAAAATGCTGGAGAAACTCAACAGGTGAGGCAGCCTCTATGGAGCGAAGGAAATAGGCAACGTTTCGGGCCAAAACCCTTCCTCAGACTCACTTCAGATAGGTGATGTTTTTTGGTTGAGACCCTTCTTCAGACACGAAAGTGAGAGTCACAAAAGAGTCTGAACAAGGGGTCTCGACCCGAAACGTCACCCGTTCCTTCTCTCCAGAGATGCTGCCCGTCCCGCTGAGTTACTCCAGCTTTTTGTGTCTATCTTCAGTTTAAACCAGCATCTGCAGTTCCTTCCTACACATGTTCTCCAGACATGTGGCCTGACCCCCTGTGTTGCTCCCTCCACAACTTTGTGGTCCTTTTTTGTGTCCTGCCGTACTTGTGCCAATGGCAATAAACCCAACTTCTGACGTGTGAATATTTTCTATCACAGTCTCCTGGTGCCGTTTGATTCCTCTACACCTTCCGTCCCACAGCAGGGCAGCCTGAAGGACAATTTCCTTTGTCATTTCCTTTCTACAAATCAAAGGCGTCACCATGGGAACTCCCGTGAGCCCCATCTACGCCTCCCTCTTCACAGATACACAAGAGTCGTGTTTGTTTCAGACTGAAACAAGTACCTGCCTCATTTATTTGCGTCAGCTTGTTCTGAGTCCTGCTCTAAAATTCACTCTCACCAACCACTGGAATCTGACTAAACCTGTTAAACTAGTGGGAGGCAAAGATCTTATAGCGGAGCTCCGCTATAGGATCTTTGGTGGGAGGTAGTCGAGAATGTGACTTACTGTCAAGTGACAAAAGGGAGTCTAATGGTCAAACAAAACATGATGTCGTTAACTAAAGGGCCTGTCATTTGCACATCATTTACGCCACATCATTTACGTGATGCGCGCATGGTGCGTGGTGATGTAGGCAGTGACGCGAGGTTGCGCGCGGCGCCCCAGGATTTTGGGATGTACAAAATCTTTGCGCGCCATCTGCGTGCCCAAGTGCGTGCCCATCTGCGCAAATGAGGTCCAAGTGGGACAGGCCCTTAAAGATGCAAGAACACACTCAACAATTTCAACAGGCGCAGCTGGTAGAGCCACTGTCACAAAGCGCCAGAGACCAGGAACAAAGAAATGCAGATGCTGGTTATGCCAAAAAAAACCCACAAAAATGCTGGATTTTTATGGGCGGCACAGTGGCGTAGCGGCCAGCGACCCGGGTTCCATCCTGACTACGGGTGCTGTCTGTACGGAGTTTGCACGTTCTCCTCGTGCAAACTCGTACAAGGGGACATGACTTGAGAATTAAGGGACTGAAGTTTAGGGGTAACATGAGGGGGAACTTCTTTACTCAGAGAGTGGTAGCTGTGTGGAATGAGCTTCCAGTGAAGGTGGTGGAGGCAGGTTCGTTTTTATCATTTAAAAATAAATTGGATAGTTATATGGATGGGAAAGGAATGGAGGGTTATGGTCTGAGCGCAGGTATATGGGACTAGGGGAGAATATGTGTTCGGCACGGACTAGAGGGGTCGAGATGGCCTGTTTCCGTGCTGTAATTGTTATATGGTTATATGGTTATATGGTGACCTGCGTGGGTTTTCTCTGAGATCTTCGGTTTCCTCCCACACTCCAAAGACGTACAGGTTTGTTCTATTTGATCTAATTTGATGTGCACACCGGGTTGATTGCATTCGTCTAAACGGGGCGGACCACGTGAAGGTTGCAATCTCCCACCCCCAGTATCATGCTGAGCACAGACATTGTGGGCCAAAGGGCCTGTTACTTTGCTGTATTATTCTATGTTCTAGATAGGGTAGACAGTCTAAACCTTTTTCCCAGTGTGGAAATTTCAAACACTAGAGGACATCAGTAGTACAGAAAGCAAACTCAATGCTAGTATTTATTTCAAGAGGGCTTGTATACAAAATCAGGGATGTAATGCTGAGGCTCTATAAAGTGTTGGTCAGGCTACATTTGGAATATTGTGAGCAATTTTGGGCCCCATATCTGAGGAAGGATGTGCTGGCTCTGGAGCGGGTCCAGAGGAGGTTGACAAGAATGATCCCAGGAATGAGTTGGTTAACCTATGATAAGCGATTGTCGGCACTGGGCCTGTACGCGCTGGAGTTTAGAAGGATGATGAAAAGAATGTACAGAATAGTGAAAGGCTTGGATAGAGTGGATGTGGAGAGGATGTTTCCACTAGTGGGAGAGTCTAGGACTAGAGGTCATGGCCTCAGAATTAAAGGCGTTCTTTTAGGAAGGAGATGAAGAGCAATTTCTGTAGTCGGAGGTTGGTGAATCTGTGGAATTCATTGCCACAGAACTACTTCTACTCCTACAACTTAAGACCTTATGACATGGCTTTAAGGTGAGAGAGGCATCTTCCAATCTTTGGTACCTTAGCCAACATAGGTGTTCTCGAGAGATGTGTCCAGACCTGCTGATTTACTCCAGTGCTTTGTATTTCTTTTATTGTAACCCAGCAACTGCAATACCTTGTTTCTTAAAGATTTATAAATTACTGTCTCTTCCCTTGCCTCCCATAGCAGCACATTAGAGGCAAGAGTCGGCCAAGTGGCTCAGCGGTAGAGTTGCTGCTTTACACCGCCAGAAACCCGCATACGATTCTGACTACGGGTCAGTCCGTATGGAGTTTATCCTTCTCCCTGTGACCACGTGGGTTTTCTCCGGGTGCTCTGGTTTCCTCCCACACGCCAAAGACGCACAAGTTTGTAGATTAATTGGCTTCGGTAAAATTGTAAATTGTCCCTAGTGTGTAGAATAGTGCTTGGGTATGATCGCTGGTCAGCATGGACCCGGTTGGCCGAAGGGCCTGTTTCCGTGTGGTATCTCTAAAGTCTAAAATCTAAAGCAGCCGGTGATAAATCTTAAAAGGTATGGAGAACTATTCATCTGTAAACCTACGAAAACATCAAATACTTCCTTATTTTATCATGCTATTATGTCCCTTCTCCCTCTGTCTGCAAGTGCTCCGTATCTCTCCCTGTTCACTGCATTTTCAGGCAGTTGTCTAAAAGTCTCTTAAATGTCATTAACTGCCTCCACCGCCGTGCCTGAAGAGTCTGCAGCTTGGAATGTCGAGCTACCAGTCCTGCTCGACACCCAGCCATGTCTCCGTGATAGCAACGACGTCATAGTTAAACCTCACGTCAAAAACCTTGCCGTGATATTTGACTCAGCACTGAAATTTGACAAACAAGTCAATGCCGTGGTAAAAGCTAGCTTCTTTCAGCTTCGGGCGATAGCTAAAATAGAACAATTCCTCAAGTCTGATGACCTGGAAAAGATCATCCACACATTTATCTCCTCCCGACTAGATTACTGCAACTCCCTCTACACTGGCATCAGCCGATCTTCCCTGTCCCGCCTGCAACTGGTCCAAAATGCCGCAGTGAGACTCCTGACGGGCACCTGAAAAAGGGACCACATCACCCCGATCCTGGCCTCTCTCCTCTGGCTTCCTGTGCGGACCGAATCAATTTCAAGACCCTCCTCTTTGATTACAAAGCCCTCAATGGGCTTGCACCCACCTACATTAAAAGTCTTTTCACCCACTACACCACCTCCAGGTCCCTCAGATCGGCTGACTTGGGGTTGCTGAATATCCCGCGGTCTAGGCATAAGCTCAGGGGAGACCCCGCCTTTGTGATTGCAGCTCCTAGACTGTGGAGCAGCATCCCTCTTCCCATCTGAACTGCCCCCTCAATCGACTCCTTTAAGTCTAGACTTAAAACTCATCTGTACTCCCAAGCCTTTCCCGACGTCCTCTGAGGGCTATTTATATATGTATGCAGTTTGCTTGTTTATGCTATTCTTATAACAAATGTAAAGCACTTTGGTCAACGAGAATTGTTTTTTAAATGTGCTCTATAAATAAATGTGACTTGTCTTGACTTGACTAGTCCTTTGTGTTGATCGACGCCCAAATTAATCTACCTTACCTGTCAGACACCTTGCATTAAAATAACTGGGATTTAGCCTTACATTCCCCACACCCATGTTCGCTCTGCTGACTGGACTGAATTAGTGTCCCTGCAATTACTGACTGTGCTTCCTGTTAACCCCTCCCCCTCCACCCCTCCAGCACTCTGTGCCCCATTCCCTTGCTACATTAGTTTAAAGACAACGTGGCTGAGGTACCGGTCTGAAGCAGGGTCTCGACCCGAAACGTTGCCTATTTCCTTCTCTCCATAGATGCTGCCTCACCCGCTGAGTTTCTCCAGCTATTTTGTCTACCTTAGTTTAAATACAAAGTGCTGGAATAACTCACCATTTAGGCAGCATCTCTGTCGAACATGGATCCATTCCCTCCACTGATGCTGCCCGGCCTGCTGAGTTACTCCAGCACTTGGTATGTTTTTTCTTTTGTAAACCGGCATCTGCGGTTCCTCGTGCCTCCAAATTGCTGCTTTTGTGGCCATGTTTGCAGATGATACGAAGATAGTTGGAGGTGCAGGTAGTGTTGAGGAAGCAGGGAGGCTGCAGAAGGATTGGACAAATTGGGAGAGTGGGCAAAGAAATGGCAAATGCATTGCAGTACAGCAAGTTCAGGCACATGCTGAGAGTAATTAGTCAGGGTAGGCAGTGGCCTTTAAAAATCTTGATAACCGCGCATGCGCAGGTTATTCTCTCCCCGGCGAGCTGTTAGTCGGCTTTCAAAAAACTTGGAAACTTGGAAACTTGGATTGTTATCTCCAATGTTATCAAGTAATTTGTCTTCAATCAGTCCTATCTCTTAATAAAGTATAAAAAACATATAGTTCAAAGAAATTTACTTACCATATTATTTGTACAAGAAATCCATTCTTCTCTCTTTGTTTCCTGTTGTACCGAACTGTTTTAACAGCTATCTTTGGAATATCACCCCCAAACTGTAAGCTTACAAATTTACAAGCATTGCTTGCTCGCAGGCTTATTCTTTTCAACTGGAAGTCAAAACAAGCTCCATCATTTTTGCAGTGGTTAAATGTCTTTATTTATATAGCACATTTTTAGTCAACTTGCATTGACCCCAAAGTGCTTCACACAATTACTTCCATACAAACAGGCAAAGGTGGGTGAAGTGTCTTGCCCAAGGACACACACAGGCAAAGGTGGGTGAAGTGTCTTGCCCAAGAACACAACGACAGTATGCACTCCAAGCGGGATTCGAACCAGCTACCTTCCGGTTGCCAGCCGAACACTTAGCCCATTGTGCCATCTGTCGTCCACACAGATGGAGGTGCTCTCCTTTTAACCCTTGGAAAAGATCAAGTAGAAACGGTGCAAGGCCCGCAGAAACCTTGCTCTGACCTGGAACCCTTTTATAGATCTTATTACAGACTTTTCCTTTAACTGAAAATATTGTCTACACAGTCATAATCATTTATTCATATGTGTATGTTGCTGTTGAACACAAGACTCTGACTTTAAAAAAATATATATTTTTTTCTCTTTCTCGTTTTTGAGCCTTGGGGATGGGGAGGGGGGTGTACACGTTTTGTGCTCTTCTGTACTGTTTGTTGGTGTTCTGCGACAATTTGTGAAAACCAAAAATAAATTAATTAATAAATAAATCAGAGAGGCAAAGGGACTTGAGAATGCTGGTGCAGGATTCCTAAAAGATTAATTTCCAGGTTGGTGGTAGGAAAGGTAAATTAATTTCAAGGGGACTAGAATATAAAAGCAAGGAGCAAATGCTGAGGCTTTATCAGGCGCTGGTGAGGTTATTTGTAGTTTGTTTGTTTATACTATTCTTATAACAAATGTAAAGCACTTTGGCCAACGAGAGTTGTTTTTTTACATGTGCTATATAAATAAATGTGACTTGACTTGATTTGACATATTAGGAAATACTTCTCTGTGGATTGTCACCTTGTCGTGGTGGAGAAGCTTGTGTGGCCCTGAGATCCTGAGAGCGATGCCGTCTGGAGCTATCTATGCTCCTGGTAGGGCCACCCACGGCGGTAAGGTCGAGGGGGAGGTCTCTGACAAAGAGCAATCCAACCAAGACCTCAACAGTGGAACATGCGGAGGATGATGGCTGACCTTAGTGGAGCGTCACCAATGGCTGGGAAGGCGGATGAAGGCTGCAGCAGAAAAGGGTCTCCGGTCGTCTTGGACTCCATGCCACTGGATCCTGACCCAAATCTGTCAAGGACCGTGTGTTGGCTGTCTGTGCACCAGCCTCCCCACGTTAAACAAAGTCACGCACAGGCATCCTCCACGAGAGGACAGTCATACTCGTTTCTAATGACCGCTGATGATGATGACATTAGAAATAATGTGAGCAGCTTTGGGCCCAATATCAGAGGAAGGATGTGCTGGTGTTGGAGAGAGAACAGTGGACTTTTACGAGAATGATCCCGGGAATGTTTGGGTTAACATATGTGGGGCGTTTGATGGCTCTGGGCCTGTACTCGCTGGAGTTTGGAAGGATGAGGGGAATCTAATTGAAACCTATCATATTATGAAACGCCTAGATAGCGTGGATGTGGAGAGGATGTTTCCAGTAATACCCACATCCAGAGGACACAGCCTCAGAATAAAAGTAAGTGCCTTCAGATTGAAGACGAGGAAGAATTTCTTTAGCCGGTGGATGGTGAATCTGTGGAATTAATTATCATAGATGACTGAGGAGGCTGTTACTGGATATTTTTAAAGCGGAAATGACAGGTTCTTATTCAGACAGGGCATGAAAGGTTACAGGGAGACGGAAGTAGAATATAGAGGGAAAGATCGGCCATGATGGAGGAGAATGGCGGAAAATACTCGATGGGCTGAATGGCCTAATTCTGCTCCTATATCTTATGGTGTTGTGGTCAAAATAGCTTACACCTTCCCAAGCAGCACAGGGAAAATTTCGGTAAGGATGTTGGTTCAATTTCAGTTCAGTTGTAGGCACAAGGAACTGCAGATGCTGGAATCCCGAGCAAAGCACAAAGTGCTGGAGGAACTGAGTGATTCAGGCAGCAACTGTGGAAGGAATGGACGGACAATGCTTCGAGTCAGGGTCCTTCTTCAGCCTGATAGGAGTAGGGGGGAGAAAGCTGGAAAAGACAGATGGGATGGAACAAAGCATGAAAAGTGATAGGTGGATACAGGTGAGGGGGAGATGGGTGGAGTAAGTGACAAAGGCTAGAGGTGAAAATTAGTAGACAAGTTGTCAGATTACAGAAGAAGAATTTAGAGTTTAGCTTGGAAACCCGCCCTTCGGCCCAACAAGTCCACGCTAACCACTGATCACCAGTTCACACAGGTTCTATCCTATCCCACTCGGGGTAATTGACCTACTAACTCTGCTGTTCAAGAAGGAACTGCAGATGCTGGAAAGTCGAAGGTAGACAAAAGTGCTGGAGAAACTCAGCGGGTGCGGCAGCATCTATGGAGCGAAGGAAATAGGCAACGTTTCAGGCCGAAACCCTTCTTCAGACCCAGTCTCTGAAGAAAGGTTTTGGCCCGAAACGTTGCCTATTTCATTCGTTCCATAGATGCTGCCGCACCCGCTGAGTTTCTCCAGCACTTTTGTCTACCTTCTAGTGCGAAACGGGCCCTTCGGCCCACCAAGTCTGCAGCGATCCCCTAACATTAACACTGTCCGACACACACGCCAATACTGTCGTCTTTGGAGTGTGAGGAAACCGAAGATCTCGGAGAAAACCCACGCGGTCTCTGGAATGTGGGAGCAAACCGGGGCACTGAGGGAAATCCCACATGGTCAGACAGAGAACCTGCAAACTCTGCACAGACAGCACCCAAAATTGTACAAGGCATTGGTGAGGCCAATTCTGGAGTATGGGGTACAATTTTGGTCGCCAAATTATAGGAAGGATGTCAACAAAATAGAGAGAGTACAGAGGAGATTTACTAGAATGTTGCCTGGGTTTCAGCAACTAAGTTACAGAGAAAGGTTGGACAAGTTAGGGCTTTATTCTTTGGAGCGCAGAAGGTTAAGGGGGGACTTGATAGAGGTCTTTAAAATGATGAGAGGGATAGACAGAGTTGACGTGGATAAGCTTTTCCCACTGAGAGTAGGGAAGATTCAAACAAGGGGACATGACTTGAGAATTAAGGGACAGAAGTTTAGGGGTCACATGAGGGGGAACTTCTTTACTCAGAGAGTGGTGGCTGTGTGGAATGAGCTTCCAGGGAAGGTGGTGGAGGCAGGTTCGTTTTTATCATTTAAAAATAAATTGGATAGTTATATGGACGGGAAAGGAATGGAGGGTTATGGTCTGAGCGCAGGTATATGGGACTAGGGGAGAATACGTGTTCGGCACGGACTAGAAGGGCCGAGATGGCCTGTTTCCGTGCTGTAATTATTATATGGTTATATGGTTATAAAATCAGGAGCAACCCTGTGTCTCTGACACAACGAAGCAAGGCCTCTACCAGATGCGCCACTGCGATGCTCCAAAAGGAGAGGTGAATTGTAAGCTGGAGGGAGGGATGCAGGTGGAAGGGAATGGAGGGAAGGGGAACAGGGGGAATAAAAGGGAAACTATGGAGGAGAGGCAAGGGTCGGCATGACTGGAGATTGTCCAGGTGCAAGCTGTCCAGCTTGTGAAAGTCACACTTGCCCCAGAGGTGGTCCCTTTAGTATAAAAACCTACAACTGCCTTTCCCATACTACACGCCGCACATTCATCAGACCTGCCATCCCATTGCCCTTCTTGTGCCCAGTGGCTCCAGGGACTGAAGGGTCCCGCCCCAAAATGTCACCTATCCACGTTCTCCAGCGACAATTTCTTCCCAGGAGTTATCAGACAATTGGGCAGCACAGTGGCGCCATGGTAGAGTTAATACCTTACAGCGTCAGAGACCCAGATTCAATCCCGACTACGGGTGTTGGCTGTACACAGTTTCTACATTCTTCCCGTCACCAGTTTCTACATTCTACTCCGAGATATCCGGGCAAAGAAATAATGTCAAAGTTTGTAGGTTAATTGGCTTGGTATAAGTTTAAATTGTCCCGAATGTGTGTAGGATAGTGTTAATATGCGGGGATCGCTGGTCAGTGCAGACTTGGTGGGCCGAAGGGCCTGATTCCGCGCTGTATCTCTAAACTAAACTAAACTTCACCCCCCCCCACACTACCTGGCTCCGTTGTCTGTTTTGTTTTTAGTGGGTTATTGAAATTGAATGGTTGCAGAGGGCAATTAAGAACCAACCACAATGAATGAGGGAGTACAGAGAAGGTTCACCAGACTGATTCCTGGGATGTCAGGACTTTCATATGAAGAAAGACTGGATAGACTCGGCTTGTACTCGCTAGAATTTAGGAGATTGAGGGGGGATCTTATAGAAACTTACAAAATTCTTAAGGGGTTGGACAGGCTAGATGCAGGAAGATTGTTCCCGATGTTGGGGAAGTCCAGAACAAGGGGTCACAGTCTCAGGATAGAGGGGAAATCCTTTAGGACCGAGATGAGAAAAACATTTTTCACTCAGAGAGTGGTGAATCTGTGGAATTCTCTGCTACAGAAGATAGTTGAGGCCAGTTCATTGGATATATTTAAGAGGGAGTTAGATGTGGCCCTTGTGGCTAAAGGGATCAGGGGGTATGGAGAGAAGGCAGGTACAGGATACTGAGTTGGATGATCAG
Source organism: Amblyraja radiata (assembly GCF_010909765.2). Lineage (NCBI taxonomy): Eukaryota > Metazoa > Chordata > Chondrichthyes > Rajiformes > Rajidae > Amblyraja > Amblyraja radiata. Next base: position 20,360,944 of record NC_045985.1, on the reverse strand, counting down.
CCATGATCATATTGAATGGCGGTGCAGGCTCGAAGGGCCGAATGGCCTACTCCTGCACCTATTTTCTATGTTTCTATGTTTCTAATATCCAAAGCCGTTAAGCATGGCATATTTCCTTTCTACAGGAGATTAAAATATCGGATGAAACCACTGGTTTTTCATTAAAAGTATGACTTTGTTTCCACATTTCATTTAGTTTAGTTTAGAGATATAGAGCGGAAACAGTGTTTAAGAAGGAACTGCAGATGCTGGAAAATTGAAGGTAGAAAATCGAAGAAATCTGAAGAAGGGTTTCGGCCCGAAATGTTTCCTATTTCCACTGCACGTTAGATGCTGCTGCACCTGCTGAGTTTCTCCAGCACTTTTATCTACCTTCTAGTGCGAAACAGGCCCTTCGGCCCACCGAGTCTGCATCGATCCCCCAACATTAACACTGTCCGACACACACGCCAATACTGTTCGTCTTTGGAGTGTGAGAGGAAACCGAAGATCTCGGAGAAAACCCACGCGGTCTCGGGGAGAACGTACAAACTCCGTACAGACAGCAGCCGTAGTTGGGATTGAACCGGAGTCTCTGGTGCTGCAAGCTCTGTAAGGCAGCAACTCTACCACTGTGCCACCGTGTCGCTCTAATATTTTTCCATATTTTTGAATTTATTACCATGTGCTACAGTGGGATTCAAACCCTGCCCTGACTTACGTCATTAATCCGGAGAATGCACCATTAGACCATCACCTCCCTGGTGTACCTGGTGTTGACACATCGATCTTCCCTCTGTGCTAGCAGTCATTGTGGGGGGACTAGTTCACTAAATGACATTCTCGGCATCACAGATGTTCCACAGTGGACCATCAGTAATGCATGAAGGCATTTAATCTCAACGCATTCCTGCAGGTTCGATCGTTATATATTTTTCTGTCTGCGAGCCTCATGTATAATTCATCCCAGCCAGTTCTGTTTAGTTTATTGTCACGTGGACCAAGGTACAGTGAAAAGCTCTTTGTTGCGCGCTAACCAGTCAGCAGAAAGACAATATATGATTACAATCTATCAATTTACAGTGTATAGACACATGATAAGGGTATGACATTTAGTGCAAGGTAAAGCCAGCATAGTCCGAGGGACATCAAAAAGGTAGATAGTAGTTCAGCACTGCTCACTGGTTGTGGTGGGATGATTCAGTTGCCTGATCTCAACTGGGGGAAACATCATCATTAGGTTTAACTTGCCATACTCTGTACCAAAGAAGGCCCCAATCTGAACCATTGCCTGTTCATTTCCCCCCACCCCCGTAGATGCTACCTAATCCACTGAGTTCCACACCCATTTTGTGCTTTGCCCAAGATTCCAGCATCTGCCCTTCCGTGTGCCTCTGTAAGTCCCTTATGTTTTAGAGTCTTACAGAGTGGAAACAGGCCCTTCGGCCCAACATGTCCCAGCTACACTAGTCCCATCTACCTGTGTTTGGTCCATATCCCTCCAAACATGTCCTATCAATGTACCAGTCTAACTGTTTCTTAAATGTTGGGATAGTCCCTGCCTCAACTACCTCCTCTGGCACCTCATTCCATACTCCCACCACCCTTTGTGTGGGAAAAGTTACCCATCAGATTCCTATTCCTCTCTTCACCTCAAACCAATATCCTCTGGACCTCGATTCTCCTACTCTGGGCAAGAGACTCTGTGCATCTACCCGATCTATTCCTCTCATGATTTTATACACCCATATCCCTTCATCCACCTGCTCTCCAAGGAATTGAGTCCCAGCCTGCTCAACCTCTACCCGATAGCCCAGACACTCAAGTCCTGGCAACATCCTCGTAAATCTTCTCTGTACGCTAACCAGAACACTCTTCGAAACTGAAGATGAGAAGCAAATAATATTCTGATGTCCTTTTAATTGATTTGTATTATAGTTTCTTTTTATTACCCATTGGAAAATAGAAAATAGTATTTTTACATCCATTTAATATATTTGTATTGAAAATATTGTTCAATGTATGATACATTTCACAGCAAAAACAGGTAATCTTAAAAAAACAACAGGACACAGACCCTGGTGAGTTTAACGGGAGCGTGGATAATAGACCCCAGCGTTTTAAAGGATCAGTAGAACAGGGCTCTAGTGTGTGAGAGGGAGGGTAGGAGTCAGCTTCTGCCTCACATCGAACTACCAGGGTTTCCAAATAATTAGATAGTGGACAATCAATATTTAATTGTATTGTGGAACTGAGAAAAAACATTAATCACAAATGCTGGAGTTACTCAGCTGGTCAGGCAGCGTCTCTGGGGGAAAGGAATAGCTGATACTTTGGGCTCATACTCTTCTTGAGACCGAGAGTCAGGAGGGAGAGAAACTTAAGAGATATGAAAAGTAAACGTGATATCTCAGGTCAAAAGGCCTGGACAGAGTGATTGTGGAGAAGATTCTAGGACCAGAGGGCACAGCCTCAGAATAACAGGCCATGCCATTAGAATGGAGATGAAGAGGAATTTCTTGATGCTGGTGAATCTGTGGAATACATTGCCACAGGTGGCTGTGGAGGCTAAGTCATTGAATATTTTTATTGCGTAGATTGATAGGTTCTTGATTAGTAAGGGCGTCAAAGGTTACAGGGAAGAGAAAGGAGAATGGGATTGAGAGGGGAAAAAAGATCAGCATTGAATGTATGGCAGAGCAGACTAGATGGACTCAATGGTCTAATTCTGCTCCAATGACTCATGATCTGGTGAAAACCTCAGGCCTGGCACAAAGCTTGCAGTCCACAGCGCAGCAGTGATCACTGGTCTACTATATGTTTCGGGGGCTATCTATCTACAACATCCATGGATGCTGCCTGACCTGCTGAGTGGTCCCCGTTTTTTCCTCCCACACCCCAAAGATGTGCGGGCTTGTAGGTTAACTGGCTTCAGTCAAAATTATAAATTGCCCCTAGCGCGTAGCACAAACTCTTTGAATCACTTCCCCCTGGAAGGCGACTCCGGACTGTCAAAGCTGCCACAGCCAGACATAAAAACAGTTTTTATCCACGAGTAGTTGCTCTACTCAACAGCCAAAAATCTGTAGCCTCCCTTTGATCTGGTATTTTGTTGGTTCACATGCTTGATCAATGGTGTTTTATCATTAATGTTTTATTATTATTAATGTTTCGTGTTTTCCGAGTCATTCGTAACTGTCACTGTGTGTCATGTTGTTACTTGTGGGCGGAGCACCAAGGCAAATTCCTTGTATGGGAATACTTGGTCAATAAACTTACTTACTTAGGATAGTGCTAGTGTACAGGGTGATCGCTGGTTGGCATGGACTCAGTGGGCTGAGGGGTCTGTTTCCACACTGTATCTCTAGAGTCTAAAGAAACATCCATTCCAATAAGAGGGCACCAGTCCACTCGAGCAGGAGCCATGATTGGGGATAGACACAAAATGCTGGAGTAACTCAGCGGGACAGGCAGCATCTCTGGAGAGAAGGAATGGGTGACGTTTCGGGGTCGAGAGCCTTCTTCAGACTGGGCAGTCAGACCATGATTGGGGAGTCTGACTTGGGAAGCATTTTCTCTTTCTCGTTCCTGTCAACTCCTCCTGTTGTTATATCCTTCTGCAAAGACTGACCGCTGATGGAACCTAAGATAGAGAGTAACAAGGTGAGTGGAAATTCCAGGGAAGATGTATGATAAGACAGCACAGTGGAGCAGTGGGTGGACCTGGTTGCCTCACAGTGACAGAGACCCAGGTTCCATCCTGACCTCGGGTGCTGCGTGTGTGGAGTTTGCACGTTCTCCCTGCGACCAGGTGGGTTTCCTCCGGGTGTCCTGGTTTCCTTCCACATCCCGAAGGTTTGTAGGTTAATTGACCCTGGTGTCAGGGAGTGGGTGCAAAAGTGGGGTAACGTTGAACTAGCGAACATGTGCACGATGGCTGGTGTGGACCCGGTGGGCTGAAGAGACAGTTTCCATGCTGTATCCCAAAACTAAACACCATCCTACATCCTTCTCTCTCCCCACCACCACATTCCCCACCCTCCCCTCAACCCACCTCACACAAGGAGGGGGTGACTACCTAGAACGAACGGCCAAGGTGGTTGAAGCAGATGGGAAAGTGGCATTTCAAAGATTTTTGGATAGGTATATAGATACAATGGGAATAGAGGGATGTGGATTATGGGCAGGCAGTTAAGTGATGGTCATGGCATCATGTTCGGGCACAGACATTGTGGGCTGAAGGGCCCCATTCATGTGCTGTACTGTTCTATGTGCTCTGTTCCATTATTGTGATCCATGCCGGGAGCTGAATTTAGCAACAAGCCCTGCCCTAGTCCAACAAGTCCGTACAATGTTACTTACCTGATGTGGAAGAGTTAGTCTCACTGGTTCCTAAACAAATGAAAAGGCACAAGTCAGCTGCTGGGAAATGTCACTGCGGAAACACTGCCATCGGCTCCGCATCAAACTGAACACAAACACATCATATTCTGGGACAATTCTTCCTTGAGGTTAGACCGCAGCTGGAGATATTGGAGAGAGGGAGCGCTGCACTGATGCATAGGGAACGGAGGGAGCGCTGCACTGATGCATAGGGAACGGAGGGAGTGCTGCACTGATGCATAGGGAACGGAGGGAGTGCTGCACTGATGGAATGAGGGAACGGAGGGAGCGCTGCACTGATGCATAGGGAACGGAGGGAGCGCTGCATCGATGGAATTAGGGAACTGATCCGAGTGCTGAATTGTTGCACAGAGAGCCAAGAGAGCACTGCACGGCTGCACGGAGAACTGAGTGAACCAAGTAGTCCCATACAACTGCTAGACGAGTCTGCGTTCCACGTGTCTGTGTGAGGTTGCAGCCCCTGTTCCAATATCTAAAGCAGCTGCTCCTTTTGCCTTCTGGCTGCACCTCACACCCACCACCCTCATCTTTGGACACCCTGTGTATAGGGGAGAGGGTTGGGCTGAAGATGTCCTGGTTGTGTTGGCTCCTGGGCCTGGCCAAGCTGGCCATCCGCCAGTCACGGTGCCAGGCGGTGGAGGGCTCTGCCCGAGCCGGCTGCCCGCCCCTTTTACGGGGTTACGTCCGTGCCCGGGTGGGGTTAGAGAGGGACTACGCCCTGTCCACGGGCACCCTGGGGGATTTCCGGGACCGCTGGGCGGGGGGGGGGGGGGGGGGGGGGGGGGGGGCGGGGGGGGTTGAATGCATCCTTGACAAGGATTGTAATAGAGTCGTTTAATTTTCAGTATATTTAAGAATATTTGTTTTACTTTGTGCTGTGGTGGTGGGTTTGTTGTTATCGTTTTGTATTGTACATATTATTCTTGAATAATTTAAATAATAGATTTAAATTATATTTTGGTGGAAAAAGAAATGCTCTATTTGCTCGCTCTGTGCCTCTTTGATGGAGCTCTGCTCATTTCCAGTGCTCGTTTTCAGTGCGTTTTGGAGGCTCAGTATCTTGCAACGAAACGAATCTCAACAGACAGGTTGTGGCAGCACAGTGGTGCAGCGGGTAGAGCTGCTGTCTCACCGTGCCAGAGCCCCGGGTTCAATCCTGACCACGGGTGCAGTCTGTGTGTGCAGAGTTCGCATGTTCTCCCTATGACCCCGTGGGTTTGCTCTGTGCAGGTTTATTTTCCCTCTGTAAATCCCACCCCCTCCCTAGTGTGTCGGGAGTAGATGAGAAAAGGGACAACATACACCTAGTGTGAACGGGTGATCGATGGGCTGCGTGGACTTGGTGGGCCGAAGGGCCTGTTTCCTTGGTGTATGTCTAAACTAAACCAAGTGCTTGAGGTTAACAAATGCGAGCGGCTGTCGCATGCGAAACAGATCGTGCAATGCGCTTACCCTTGCCAAAACCGCAGCAGCCTTTCACCATTCCCGAACCATTCTTCCACAAGTAGAAAACAGCCCCCAGTGTGCACAGAAGCAGCAGGATAGCCGGGATCACTAGCCATTTGGGAACACGGCCACCTTGTTCTAGTTAAACAAGAAGTCATTGTAATATCAGCAGACAGGAACTATCAGTCCGCGCATAGCGTACCCAACCCTTACCCAGCGTCTCTTACCCAGAGGTGGACAGTGGCGCAACTGGTAGAGTTGCTGCCCCACAGCACCAGAGACCCAGGTTCAATCCCGACTTCGGGACAAAGCCGAGCAAGTGATGGGTGGATACAGGTGAAACGGGGTAGTGGGGTTGGTTGGCGGATGGGTGGGCAAAGGCCGCAGGGCGCCACAGCGGCGCAGTGAGTTGAGCTGCTGCATCACAGCGCCAGAGACACAGGTTCGATTCCGACCTCTGGTGCTGTCTGTGTGTGGAGTTGCACATTCTCCATGTGACCGCGTGGCTTTCCTCCGGTGCTCCCGCTTTCCACCCACATCCCAAGAAAGACGTGCGGGTTTGTAGGTCAATTACCCCTCTGCAAATTGTCCCTGGTATGTAGCGAGTGAATGAGAATATGACATAACATAGAACTATTGTGAACAGGTGAACAGATGGTCAGCCTGAATTTGTTGGGCCGAAGGGTCTGTTTCCGTGCTGTATCTCTACACTAAACTAAATCCCACCCTCCTGGCCTCTCTCCCTCTCTCTGGGTACACAACAAGCTTGATGGTAGGAAGCATCTGAAGATGATGCAAGGTTGGCTTGTTTGGACTGGAGCCTGTGACCAGTGGTATGCATCAGGGATCCGTGCTGAACCCATTGCCGATGTTGATCTCTCTTAACGACTTGGATGAAAATGTAGACATATAATGGTGGAGTAACTCAGCGGGACATGCAGTATATCTGGAGAGAAGGAATGGGTGACGTTTTGGGTTGAGTCTGAAGAAGGGTCTCGACCCGAAACATCACACATTCCTTCTATTGTTAAGGGTTTGGACATGCTAGAGGCAGGAAACATGTTCCCGATGTTGGGGGAGTCCAGAACCAGGGGCCATGGTTTAGGAATAAGAGGTAAGCCATTTAGAACGGAGATGAGGAAACACTTTTTCTCACAGAGAGTGGTGAGTCTGTGGAATTCTCTGCCTCAGAGTGTGGTGGAGGCGGGTTCTCTGCATGCTTTCAAGAGAGAGCTAGATAGGGCTCTTAAAAATAGCGGAGTCACGGGATATGGGGAGAAGGCAGGAACGGGGTACTGATTGGGGATGGTCAGCCATGATCACATTGAATGGCGGTGTTGGCTCTGAGGGCCGAATGGCTATTGTCTATTTTTTTTGTTTATTGTCTATCCAGAGATGCTGCCTGTCCAGCTGAGAAGCATTTTGTGTCTATCTTCAATTTAAACCAGCATCTGCAGTTCCTTCCTATAAATTGGATGATAATGTACAAGTCATGGCTAGTAAGTTTGCAGATGACACTAAAGTAGTTGTATTGTAGAGAGGGAAGATGATTAGAGTCAGAGACTCATATAATGTGGAAACAGGCCCATCAGCCGAATTTCCCTATGCAGACCAACACGCCCCATCACACTAGTCCCACCTGTCTGCATTTGGCCCATATCCCTCTAAACCTGTCCTAGTCATGTGCCTGTCTAAATGTTTGTTAAACATTGAGATAGTACCTGCCTCAACTACCTCCACCAGCAGCTCGTTCCATATGCCAACCACCCTGTGTATAAAAAAGTTGCCCCTCAGTTTCCTATTGCATTTTTTAAAATAATCTTTTGGTTATCAAGAATTACAGTGTGATCTTAATCAGCTGGGCAGGTGGGCCGAGGAATGGCAAATGGAGTTTAATTCAGACAAGTCCGAGGACTTGCATTTTGAGAAGTCAAACAAGGGCAGCACTTTCACATGTTAACTGTAGGACCCTGAGGAGAGTGGTAGAGCACAGGGAACTAAGAGAACGGATATACAGTTCCCTGAAAGTGGCATCAGAGGTTGTCACATGTAGGACGGAACTGCAGGTGTTGGTTTAAACCGAAGATAGACACAAAAAGCTGGAGTAACTCAGCGAGACAGGCAGGATCTCTGGAGAGAAGGATCGGGTGACGTTCATAGCCCTGGTATGAATATTGATTTATATAACTTCAAGTAACCCCGGCATTCCCTCTCTCTCCATCCCTCCCCCACCCAAGTTACACCAGCTTCTCGTTTTCACCCAACAAAGAACTAACAATGGCCTGTTTCCTTTATGATTGTTACTTTGTTGCGTATCTTTTGTTCATTTGTTCCATATCTCTCCATATCATTGTCTATCTCTCTCATTTCCCTTTCCAGGGACTCGTCTGAAGAAGGGTCTAGACCCAAAAGGTCACCCATTCCTTCTCTACAGAGATGCTGCCTGTCCTGCTGAGTTACCACGGTTTTCACGGTGGTGAAGAAGGCTTTTGACTTTCATCTGTAGGGGCATTTACTACGGAGGGACTGCGCATGCTGGTTTACAAAATAAGAACTGCAGATTCTGGTTTACAAAAAAAAAATGACACAAAGTATTGGATAACTGAATGGGTCAGGCAGCATCTCTGGAGAACAAGGAAAGGCGATGTTTTGGGTTGGGTCCCTTCTTCAGACGCTAGACGAAGTTCATGGTTGGGATCCATCCTCAGACTGAAAAGGTGCCCCTATCCAAAACGTCAATAGACAATAGGTGCAGGAGTAGGCCATTTGGCCCTTCGAGCCAGCACCGCCATTCAATGTGATCATGGTTGATCATCCCCAATTAGTACCCCGTTCCTGCCTCCTTCCCATATCCCCTGGCTATTTTTAAGAGCCCTATCAAGCTCTCTCTTGAAAGCATCCAGAGAACCTGCCTCCACCGCCCTCTGAGGCAGAGAATTCCACGTCGCCTATCATAGAAACATATAAACATAGAAAAATTGGTGCAGGAGTAGGCCATTCGGCCCTTCGAGCCTGCACCGCCATTCAATATGATCATGGCTGATTATATCCATGTTCCCCGGGAGATGCTGCCTGACCCGCTGAGTTATTCCAACACTTAATGTGAAAAACAAAGAGCTGGGTTATATCAAAAATAGACACAACGTGCTGGACTAACTCATGAGAAAAAGGATGGGTGACGTTGTGGGTCGGGCTTCTTCAGTGTGGAAATGGGGCCCGACCCAAAATGTCACCTATCCATGTTCTCCGGAGCTGCTGCCTGACCAGCTGAGTTGCTTTAGCACTTTGCGTCTTTCACTGAGTATGGAGGTTGGGACACATTGCTACGGTTGTACAAGTCCTTCTTCATCCATCTCTTACCCCAGACAACGTCCATTCCTTTGGTCCTGCTGCTGTGCCACACGCGGCAGACGTGCTCCCGTCTCTCTGCAGGCTCCATCAGCAGAGTTACCCTCATCTGATAGGTGCCGTCGTGGTTGGGTAGAACGCCAGAGTTTTGGTTGGCGGGGACAGGCTGCCCATCCCTGAACCAACTCATGTTGATGTTCTGCGGGAAAAAGCCAGTGGCCAGGCAATGGAGAGCCAGTTTCTGACCATCGGGAGACCTCCTGGAGTAGACCCACACATCTGGAACAGCTGAGAGAAAAGAGAGAGAGAGATATGGAGATACAGGGAGCCATAGTCACTGGAATCTTAAGTTAATATTGGAGATTCTCATTAGACTTTAGAGAAACAGGCCCTTCTGCCTACTGAGTCCGCATCAACCAGCGATCAGCACTAGCACTATGCTACACACACTAGGGACAATTTACAATTTTTACCGAGCCAATTAACCGATAAACCTGTACGTCTTTGTAGTGTGGGAGGACACTCGAGCACCTGGTGGAAACCTACACGGTCACAGGGAGACGGTACAAACTCTGTACATTCAGCGCCCATAGTCAGGATCAAACCTGGGTCTCTGGTGCTGTAAGGCAGCAACTCTACCGCTGCGCCACTGTGCTGGACAAACCCAGAGGGTCAGGCAGCATCTGTGGAGGACAAAAGGCAGGAACACTCTCTGAACCACAACTCCGTCTGCCCATTCCCACCACCGATGCTGCCTGTCGGAGCCATTAAGTTTGTTAGTATTATCATCATGTCTAATATTTTCAGTTTTAGTTTTTAATCTGCCTGTACTTTTGTAGGTGGGATTTGACACATAGTAGGGGTGTGTCCTTTTGTTAGAGGCGTCTGGCGCAGACTCTCAGATTAGAAGTTTCAGTTTGGTGTCGGAGAATGAGGGGAAACAGTTTTCTCCCACGATCACACACATGTTACGAGACGACATACCTTTATAAGAAGCTTTTATGTGATTTAGATGATGTGAATGGAACAGTGATAAAGAAAAGAAAGTTATGAGTTATTTCTTTGTTTTATATTACTTCAATAAAGAGCAATTAATCAAGAAACGACGTCTGGGAGATTAATCTTTGCTGTCTTATGTGTGTCGTGAGTGCGTTAGGCTATACCTCCGATAATTAACGGCTATCGAAGTTGGACTTTAAGAATGTTGTAAAAACTGCCATTATATTGCCTGTCCCACCGAGTTCCTTTAGCACCGTTTACTGCCTTACAGCGCCACAGACCCGAGTTTGACCCCGGCTACAGGTGCTGTATGTAGCAATGTTACAAAATTTTGAGATTTTAAAAATCAAGTCTGTAATTTATCCCATCAGATAAAGCATAAAAATAAGTTTAATTTGACACCTAATTCACTTTCATATCTCAAGTATTTAAAAAGTTATGGCCATTTTCATACTCGGAAATGAGCATCTTGTTCCCTATTGATTTTCTATGGACATAACAAAAAAGTTGTGATCGTGAACAGTCAAAAGCCCATAACTTTCTTAAAAATTAAGAGAACTGAATGAAATTTTCAGTTATCATAGATTGAAGCATTCTGAAACAAATATAAAATAATCTTACTTGGATGACCTGAAATTAAAGCATATAATTAGTTAGTTACCTAATTGTAGCTAATTTCAGACTTCAATTACTAGATCTAAACATCTATCCATTTCTTAATAAATTATTAACATTTTTAAATAGCCTAAATGTCCAAATAATATTCACAAATAATTCACAATAAAACATGATTTTTAAATCTCATTTACATTAATTTATAGACCAAATGGAAGGAATTTAGTGTTCAATTGCTGTAAATAAATGCCCATTTAAATCAGCTTTCCAGTGGGTCCCTGTGGAACGCGCTGGTTTAGAACGTTCACATTGCGGTAGATTTGTGCCCCAAATGCCCAGAAAAATACTGCGCGATATAATGGGGCCAAATTGAGCTACTCGCAATATTAAATTTTGTATAAAGGGATCTTTAGAAGCCCTTTTTAATGTAAAAATATACAACCTAACTTCTGCTATTTGCTTTATGAGACTCTGCGGTTGCTGTCGGTCGCGGGTTTAGAGATTGATTTTTAAACTACTATAACTATTATTCAAGGCCTTTAAACCTAATAATAGCTTTTGCGACGGGGTCTTCCAGCGATTTTTCGTTAATAATTAACTAGGCTGAACATTTTCGATTTGAACAGCCTAGAGAAAATCGCGTTTTAAACCCGCCCCCTCTAAACGGCGCCAAAATCGCGCACACCCGCAGCGGCAGATTTTCAAAGACGCTTCAGGTACGTTTTGCAACATACCTACTGTATGTATGGAGTTTGTACGTTCTCCCCGTAACCTACTGCGTGGGTTCCCCCCAAGAGCTCCAGTTTCTTCCCACACTCCAAAGACATACAGGTTTGCAGGTTTATTGGCTTGGTAAAATAGTAAATTGTCCTTGTGCATGGGATAGTATTAGTGTACGGGGATCGTCGGGCGGCACGGACTCAGTGGACCGAAGTGGCCTGTTTCCACGCTGTATCTTTAATAATAACTCTGGAGGATAATCATGGAGGGGGTCTCGAGTGTACAATATGTGGAGGTCAACAGCGCAACAGATTGAGAGCTCCTGACACCCAGGTTCGATCCTGACCCCATTGCTGCCTAGCCTGCACGGAGTTTGCAAATACTCCCTGTGAGTCCATGGTTTGCCACCAGGTACTCCGGTTTCTTCCCATATCCCAACATTAAGTGGCCAAATAGTTGGTCTCAAGTGTTAAGATGATTGGTGGAATCTGGAGGAACAAGATGGGAATATGGGATTGGTGTAGAATATAGGACAGTACAGCATGGAAACAGGCCCTTCGGCCCGCCATGTCTGTGCTGATCATGATGCCAATTTTAACTAACATCTGCCAGCACAGGGTTTGAATCCCTCCATTCCTCTGTTCCTTGTTGTCTGTGTGCCTGTCTAATTGTCTTTTAAACATTGCTATCATGTTTATCTCCACCATTTCTCCTGGCATCACGTTCTAGTGACCAATCACTTGTCTTTCAAATCTCCTTTTTGCTGACAGCCTCTAATCCAGGCATCTTTCTGGTCTACCTCTTCTGCACCTTGCCCAAAGCCTCCACTGTGGCACCATCTTGTGGCTGAGCCACGTTGGCCTCGAACCGTGATTCGTCGAGCTCGAGCACAAGCGTGAACTCGCGTGATCTGGGTCGACCAATCGACGCCGATCTGGGTGGTCAGCTGAAGGGTTGCAACTGACGATGGAACTAGTCTTCCCAAGATCTGAAGAAGGGTTTCGGCCTGAAACGTCGCCTATTTCGAGTCTGAAGAAGGGTTTCGGCCCGAAACGTCGCCTATTTCCTTCGCTCCATAGATGCTGCTGCACCCGCTGAGTTTCCCCAGCAATTGTGTGTACCTTCCCTTGGCAGTGAACGCATTTACACACTTTGCACTTTTGTACTAATATGAGTGTTTAAATATTAAACTGAATGTTTATACAACATGTGAACCTCTTCACCACATCCTTTCTTTAACAAGGCGACTAGAATGGCACACAATACTCCAAATGAGACCCAATCAAACCTTTACAACTGCAATATGACTTCCCATCTTTTATATTCATCATTCTGACTGATGAACGCTATTATTCTTGCCATAGAGGGAGTGCAGAGAAGGTTCACCAGACTGATTACTGGGATGTCAGGACTTTCATATGAAGAAAGACTGGATAGACTCGGCTTGTACGCGCTAGAATTTAGAAGATTGAGGGGGGATCTTATAGAAACTTACAAAATTCTTAAGGGGTTGGACAGGCTAGATGCAGGAAGATTGTTCCCGATGTTGGGGAAGTCCAGAACAAGGGGTCACAGTTTAAGGATAAGGGGGAAATCTTTTAGGACCGAGATGAGAAAAACATTTTTCACACAGAGAGTGGTGAATCTGTGGAATTCTCTGCCACAGAAGGTAGTTGAGGCCAGTTCATTGGCCATATTTAAGAGGGAGTTAGATGTGGCCCTTGTGGCTAAAGTTATAGGGGGTATGGAGAGAAAGCAGGTACAGGATACTGAGTTGGATGATCAGCCATGATCATATCGAATGGCGGTGCAGGCTCGAAGGGCCGAATGGCCTACTCCTGCACCTATTTTCTATGTTTCTATTATATCATAGGCCCTCCTCACCACCCTATCTACTTTCAAAGAACTATGGATTTACAGAGGCGTCTCTGTAGAGCCAGGAAAAGAATCAAAGACCCCTCCCATCCTGGACAGTTCCTGTTCAACCTCCTGCCCTCTGGTAGGTGCTACAGGTGCATCAAAAGCCGGACAAACAGTTGACACAAGAACAGTTTCTTTCCCTGGGCCATTAGAACTCTAAATTCCTCAAATATCCACACAACATGAGAATGCTGTCATCCATTCCACTTTAAAACAGACCATTCGGCTAATATTTCTTTTTTTAATTCTTTTGAAGTATTTATTACATTTTAAAGTGTAATATTCTCCAAGTGCAATAGAAACATAGAAACATAGAAAATAGGTGCAGGAGGATGCCATTCGGCCCTTTGAGCCAGCAATGCCATTCATTGTGATCATGGCTGATCATCACCTATCAATCACCCGTGCCTGCCTTCTCCCCATATCCCTTGACTCCACTAGCCCCAAAAGCTCTATCTAACTGCATCTAGCTTGTCCAGTCCCTTTATAATTTTATATGTTTCTATAAGATCACCCCTCATCCTTCTAAACTCCAGTGAATACAAGCCTAGTCTTTTCAATCTTTCCTCATATGACAGTCCCGCCATCCCAGGGATCAATCTTGTGAACCTACGCTGCACTGCTTCAATCACAAGGATGTCCTTCCTCAAATTAGGAGACCAAAACTGTACACAGATGTGGTACACAAAATACTCCAGATGTGGTCTCACCAGATCCCTATACAACTGCAGAAGAACCTCTTTACTCTTATACAATGTTCTACCTAGGTGTGATAATTATAATGCATCTACTATTTCAAGCAGTTATATAACGTATTATAACGTATCAGCCATGATCATATCGAATGGCGGTGCAGGCTCGAAGGGCCGAATGGCCTACTCCTGCACCTATTTTCTATGTTTCTATGTTTCTATTATATCATAGGCCCTCCTCACCACCCTATCTACGTGTTGCTACTTTCAAAGAACGATGGATTTACACCCAAGATCCATCTGTACATCACTGTTCCCTATAGTCTTCCACTTTATCTTTCCTCTTACATTTGATCTTCCAAAATGCAGCAATTTACACTTTTCCAGATTAAACATTATCTGCCAATTCTCTATACACATTGCCAGCTGGTCTATATCCAGTTCATTTCTTTGACAACCTCTCTCGCTTTCAACAACACAAATTTTGTGTTCCGTGCAAACCTACTCTTCAGCCCACCTATATGTAGACTTCTTTATACTTTATACTTTGAAGATACAGCATGGAAACAGGCCCTTCAGCCCACCAAGTCTGTGCCAACTAACAATCACCCCCTTACACTAGCACTATCCTACACACTTGGGACAAGTGCAATTTTTACCAAACCCAATTACCTACAAACTTGTACGTCTTTGGAGTTTGGGAGGAAACCAGGGCACCCTGTGGAAACCCACATGGTCACAGGGAGAATGTACAAACTCTGTACAGACAGCACCTGTAGTCATGATTGAATTCGGATCTCTGGCGCTGTGAGGCAGCAACTCTACCGCTGTGCCACCGTGCCGCCCAAAATTATTGCCCAAATCATTATTTAGTTTAAATAAAGATAGATGCAAAATGCTGGAGTAACTCAGAGGGTCAGGCAGCATCTCTGGAGAAAATGGATGGCAGCACCCATGGGCGCAGCGGCTCTTAGCATTCCGACTAGGTGCTTATTGTTTGTAAGTACGTTGTGTGTTGTGTATAGTGTTTAGTGTCCAGTGTGTCCTAGAAATGTGCTACGGGGATAAATTTGTATACAACCGCGCTGAGTTACTTACCGTTGGTTTAAAATGTTGCACCGACGTTAGAAGTGATTTCCAGCGATCTCGCAACATTCCGCAGGACATAGCGAGCCCACCGGGCTCTTCCTGGATTGTTGCCGGGACCGGGAGGCGGCGAAGGGAGCAGAAGCAGAAGCAGAAGCGAGGATGCCGGGCGGGGCGGGGCGGGCCTACTTGCTAGGCTAAAGAAACAGCCACATAGACTTCCGTTACCCCGAGCATCTTCCTCACCAACGCCAGATCCATCGTCCACATAACAGACGCACTGGAACTACAAATTGCTGCAAACACCCACGTTCAGGATTGCTGTGTTATGATCATTACAGAAACCTGGCTACACCCGCTGATCCTGGACACTGAAGTACAACTGACCACCCAACGCCAAAACAGAAACGGTGACTCCGGTAAGAACAGAGGAGGTGGTCTTTGCATCTATGTACACAATGACTGGTGTACAAACAGCAAGATCATATACATCCATTGCTCTCCTCACCTGGAAGTAATGAATGTCAATTGTAGACCCTTCCATTTGCCTGGAGAGCTCACAGTAGTGATGATGACAGCGGTTTATATCCCACCAGATACTAACTCAGCTCTGGCCCATCTGCATGACACAACAGCTGGCTCATCCTGAGGGAATTGACATTGTTGCTGGGGATTTCAATCGAGCGCTTCCTTATGCCCCTGTCCCACTTAGGAGACCTGAACGGAAACCTCTGGAGACTTTGCGCCCCACCCAAGGTTTCCGTGCGGTTCCCGGAGGTTTCTGTCAGTCACCCTACCTGCTTCCACTACCTGCAACCTCCGGCAACCACCTGCAACCTCCGGTAACCGCCTGGAAACCTTGGGTGGGGCGCAAAGTCTCCAGAGGTTTCCGTTCAGGTTTCCTAAGTGGGACAGGGGCATAAATTTGTGCAATACGTACAGTGTCCCATCAGGGGGTAAATCACACTGGACCACTACACAAACTACCACAACATCAAGCATGCATATAGAGCAGTACCTCTCCCACATTTGGCCCTGTCAGACCATCTCTCACTGCTCCTCATCCCAGCGTATACTTCCCTCAGGAGGAAAACCAAGCCGGACATAAAGATCATAAAAATCTGGCCCGAGGGAGCACTCTCTCAGTTGCAGGATTGCTTTACACGTACAGCATGGAATATATTTGAACAACAGGACTTACAGGAGGAATACACAGAAACTGTACTGTCCTACATAAAGAACTGCACCGATAATGTCACTGGTGAAAAACGCATCCGAGTTTATCCCAACCAAAAACCCTGGATGACTGGTGAAGTACAGTCAGTCCTGAGAACCCGCAACTCTGCCTTTAGATCGGGTGACAGGGCCCAATGCAGCATGGCAAGAGCAGAACTGAGGAGCTGCAAAGGATGCCTACAAGAATAAAGTGGAGGACCATCTCACACACAATAACCCACGGCAGGTGTGGAAAGGATTACAGCAAATCACCAACTACAAAGGCAACACACCTGTGACTGACGGTGCTAACGCCTCTCTGGCAGAGGAACAAAACCATTTCTGTGCTCGCTTTGAGGCAAAGAAGCCTCATGCAGCCACGCTGTTCCCACCGACCTCCAGCTCACATTCGCTCACTCCCCAGGAACAGTGCTCACCAAGTGAAGCATGTGCGCTCAAGTCGGTGAATACAAGGAAAGCCGCTGGACCTGATGGTGTACTCGGCAAAGCTTGTGCAGACCAGCTATCAGGGGTCTTCACCAAGATCTTCAATCTTTCCCTGACACAAGCCATTATGCCACCTTGTCTGAAGTCAGCTACCATCATCCTTGTTCCCAAGAAGTCAGTCACAAACAGTCTCAATGACCACAGACCAATTGCATTCACATCAGCAGTCATGAAATGCTTTGAAAGATTAATTTCACAGCACATCAAAGCCAGCCTCCCTCCAAACCTTGACCCTCATCAGTTTGTTATAGAGCGAATGGATCGACGGAGGACGCCATGGCCACTGCCCCCCACACTGCACTGAGCCATCTGGAACAACCGGGGGACCATGTAAGGATCCTTTTTATTGTCTATAGTTCAGCTTTTAATGCAATCATCCCTGACGTACTAGTCAACAAGCTGTCGGACTTAGACTTCCTCCCTCTCACCTGCGCCTGGATAAGGGACTTCCTCACTAACTGCCCACAAACAGTCAAAATGGGCCCCCACTGCTCCTCCACCCTCACTCTCAGCACTGGTTCTCCACAGGGCTGTGCGCTGAGTCCACTCCTCTACGCTCTGTACACTTATGACTGCACTCCCATCCACGCCACAAACTCCATTATTACATTCGCGGATGACACCACGGTGGTCGGACTCGTATCAGGAGGAGACTTGGCAGCGTACAGAGACGAGGTCCTGAAGCTGTCAGAGTGGTGTTCTGCAAACTACCTGGCACTCAACATCAGCAAAACTAAGGAAATGGTCATCGACTACAGAAGGCACAGAGTGGACCCTGCCCCGCTCTACATCAACGGGGACTGTGTAGAGAGGGTTCCACCTTCAAATTCCTGGGAACGCACATCGCGGAGGACCTCTCCTGGGCTGCCAACACTTCACTGGTGCTAAAAAAGACCTAGCAGCGATGATAACGCTGAATTAAGTTAAAAAGTATAAGAAGATATTACATTGGTTCCTGGGCTAGCTTACATCTTATATTTAGTCTCAAATTGGGCTTTTCTCCAGCAGATTACTACAGAAAGGCAAGTCGAGGCTTGCCTTAGGTTGCTGTGTATTGAGATAATGAATACTATAACATGTGTCTCCCAAGTGATAAGAGAGGAAGCAGAGAAGTAGCTAGATTGATCTCTTTGATGTAAAATGCCTTGCACCAAGTGTCCGATGTTTATGAGGGAGGAGGTGACGAGAGAGGAGACTAGATTGATCTAAGGGATTTTGACAAATGGCTGATGTATTTGAGAGGTAAAATGCCTTGCACCAAGTGTCCAATGTTTATGAGGGAGGAAGTGACAGAGAGGAAACTAGATTCATCTAAGGGGCAACACCAAATGGCCAATATTTTTAATATATCTTGTACCATGTGACAAAATGCCTTTGATGTGATGCATTCTGTAGAAACCTTTATTTTCCTGTAGTTCTGACCATGACTAATGTCTGTGGAATGTGCTAAGGTGACAAAAAAATCACTATATAATACGATGTAATTCTGTTGTTCGGGGAAGTGGACTGAGGACAGTGAAGTGTCTGTATCGGTCACCTGACTGGAGTTCGCCCTCCCTTCCATCGGCCGATAATATGTAAAGTTTTGAACTGGTCTACCAAACAGTTTGTGTGTTGTCTGTTTATCTAGAAGCGAACTTGTTAAGTTGTTATAAAAGTCATTCTTTCAGCGATTACACTGAGAGTGCTAAGGAGTGCTAAGGAGTGCTAACAGTCTCGAGGAGAAGCTGCTAGTGACCTTCTACCGCACCACCATCGAGAGTGTGCTGGCATATTGTATCATGGTGTGGTATGCTTGCTGCTCAGCAGCAGACAGGAGAGCCCTGCAGAGAGTGATCAAAACTGCCCAGAAAACCATCGGCTGCCCTCTGCCTTCCCTGGATGACATCTCCAGCTCTCGGCACCTCTGCAGAGCCAGGAAAATAATCAAAGACCCCTCCCATCCTGGACAGTTCCTGTTCAACCTCCTGCCCTCTGGTAGGTGGTACAGGTGCATCAAAAGCCGGACAAACAGACTCAAGAACAATTTCTTTCCCTGGGCCATCAGAACTCTAAATTCCTCAAAGATCCACACGACATGAGAATGGATGGATTTAAGAGAGAGTTAGATAGAGCTCTCGGGGCTAGTGATATGGGGAGAAGGCAGGCACGGGTTATTGATAGGGGACGATCAGCCATGATCACAATGAATGGCAGTGCTGGCTCAAAGGGCCGAATGGCCTCCTCCTGCACCTATTTTCTATGTTTCTATTAATGCTGTCAGCCATTCCACTATAAAACAGATCACTCAGCAAATATTTCTTTTTATTAAATTATTTTAAAGTATTTATTAAATTTTAAAGAGTAATATTCTCCCAGTGCAATGTTCAACCTAGGTGTGATAATTATAATGCATCTACTATTTCAAGCAGTTAAATAACGTATTATAAAGTATAAAGTATAAAGTATCCTATAATGTCATTCAAACTTTTGGTTTGAACGAAATTACGTGCCTTGCAGTCATGGCAGAGAATAAAATAACAGAACACACAATGAACACAGTTTAACATCCACCACCGTGAGTCTACCTCACTGTGATCGAAGGCAAAAGTCTTAAAAGTCCTTGTCCACTGAATGTATTGGATGTGTTTTTGTCTTGTTTGGACTTGTTTTGGTTGCACTGATCAGGAGTAGGTCTAATTTAATTGTATTTCTAAGTACAATGACAATAAAGGCTTATTATTATTATTATTATGGGAGACTTTTAAAGTCAGGACCCTTCATCAGTCTTTGACATTTACAAATTGGAAAAAGGATTCTGATTTTCAACTCTATCTATGTCCCTCATCACTTTATATTCTTCGATCACATCTACCCTCAACCACCAGAGCTCCAGAGAAAACAATCCAATTTTGTCCAACCTCTCCCTATAGCTAATGCCCCTGACCCACTTAGGAAACCTGAACGGAAACCTCTGGAGACCCAAGGTTTCCGTGCGGTTCCAGGAGGTTCCCGGAGGTTTTTGTCAGTCTCCCTACCTGTTTCCACTACCTGCAACCTCTGGCAGCCACCTGCAACCTCCGGGAACCGCACGGAAACCTTGGGTGGGGCGCAAAATCTCCAGAGGTTTCCGTTCAGGTTTCCTAAGTGGGACAGGGGCATAATACCCCTAATCCAGCCAACATTCTGGTAAACCCCTTCTGCACCCTCTGCAAAGCCTCCACATCCTTCCTGTAATGGGGCGATGAGAACAGCACAACATGCTCTAATGCGGCGTAACCAACGTTTTACAAAGCTGCGTCATGACTTCCTGACTCTTATGCCCAATGCCCGGACCGATGAGCACACATTACAACTCAGTGGACTAGTGTTAGGGGAGAGGGGTCCCTTCACCCAGTGTGTGTGGGGGTGGGGAAGTGGTTCCCATACCACGGGGGAGACAGCGGGAGGGCGTGGAGTCACCCATGAAGGCAGTTTGGGGTTCGACACAAAACCCCAAGTGTTGGAGCAACTCAACAGGTCAGGCAGCATCTGTGGAGGAAATAGATCAGCAACGTTTTGGGTCGAGACCCTTCCTCATAAGGGTCTACACGCCAAGCGGCAAGGGGGGTAGATAATGCAGGTCCACGCAGCAAGTGTGGCCTTTGATCAACCAGAAATAGGTGTGACTTCCCAACCTGGTGACTAAACCAAGGGTGATGGAGGAGGTAAGACAAATGCTGGAGTAACTCAGTGGGACAGGCAGCATTCTCTGGAGAGAAGGAATGGGTGACGTTTCGGGTCGAGACCCTTCTTCAGACTGATAGAGGAGGTGGCGGGACAAGAGGGGGGTAGGATTGGCGGGCGGAGGGACAGCCTGACCTACCTTTGCGGGATAACATGGATTCTCCATACTTGAGGTATTTCTTCAACCATTCCACGCAGATCGTATCGGTGTAATGCTTCTTGTAGATGTTGTTGGCTGTGTCGCTGTTCCACTTGTCCCGCGTGCTCAAGGCCAAGGGCGAGGCGGTCACCCAGATGGATTGCTCGAAGTCAAAGCTGATCAGGTCCTTGCCGTTGAAGGCGTACTGGCGCACCCCGCTCACTATCCCGTTGTCCGTGATGCTGCAGCCCGACGTGTACTGCAGGTAGTTCACCTCTGGACATGGAGAGAATGTCAATAGCCGTCCGAAACTCACACGCATCCTCAACATCCACCAACCCAGGGGTGACATCTACAAGATGGATATTACCCACCATTACCTGCCCAATTCAGCACGGAACCCAACATCCTGTTACACTACCAACAGTTGTACAAAATGTTGGTGAGGCCACATATTATTTTAATTTATTATTATTGTCAAGTCATAGACTCATACAGCATGGAAACAGGCCCTTTGAGGTTTTCCCACAACCTCATTCTCAACGTGGGAAAAACTAAGGAGATGGTGGTTGACTTCAGGAGGGCGGGAAAACAACACCATACACCTCTGCACATCGATGGAGCTGATGTGGAAAGGGTCAGCAGCGTGAAGTTCCTAGGACTCCACCTGTCAGATGACCTGATGTCCACAACCAACACCACAGCACTGGTCAAGAGAGCCCAGCAGCGACTACACCCTCTCCGAAGACTACGGAAAGCAGGTCTCCCCACTACACACCTACGAACTTTTTATAGGGGGACAATTGAGAGCACATTAACCAACGGCATCACTTCCTGGTTCGGGTGCTGCAAAGCGTACGAACGGCACCAACTTGACAGGATTGTGAAGACCGCCAGCAGGATTATTGGTGCTCCACTCCCTTTCTTGCTGGACATATACAGGAAGAGATGTATCAACAGAGCCATCTCCATCATCAAAGACCCCTACCACCCATCGCATCACATATTCTCCATCCTGCCATCTGGGAAGAGGTACAGGAGCATTAGCTGCAAAACCAGCAGGATGCTCCTCAGCTTCTTCCCGCAGGCTATAAGACTGTTAAACGGACTTTGCCCCCTGCCAAAGTATCGCACACCAACCACCAACCTGGACAGAGCCACTGTCGTGCCGCTGCCGATCGGAACGCCTGTTGATGTTTAGTTGAGAGTAGTGTTAAACTTGTTCATGATATATGTATTTTTATTTCTATTTATTTATTTTTTACTGCACACTGAATGGACACTGGTTTGAGTAACGTTTTTTTTTCCTCTGGGTATGCGAGTACTCAGGAAAATAACAATAAAGATATACAATACAATACAATACAATACAATACTTGACCACACCGACCAATATTCCCATCTGCACTAGCCCCACCTGTCTGCGTTAGGTCCATATCCCTCTAAACCTGACCTATCCATCGGTCCATCTCATTGTTTCTTAAACGTTGCAATCGTCCCGACATCAACTACCTCCTCTGACAGCTCATTCCATACACCCACCACCCTATGAGTGAAAAAGTTACCCCTCAGATTCCTATTGAATCTTTCCCCCCTTCAGCTTAAACCTATGTCCTCTGGTTCTCGATTCCCCTGCTCTGAGCAAGAGACTCTGTGAGTCTACTCGATCTATTCCTCTCACGATTTTATACACCTCAAGAATACTGAGGTATATTAAGACGATTTTTCTTGCATGCTATCCAATCAGCAAAAAGGCGACAGTGTACAGATAAAGGGAATAATGTTTAGTACAAGATAAAGTCCAATTAAAGATAGTCCGAAGGTCTCCAATAAGATAGGTGGTGACTCAGGCCTGCTATCTAGTTGGTGATAGAATGGCTCAATTCTCTCTAAACAGCCTTTGAAGAAACTGTCCCTGAATCAGGCAGTGTGCGTTTTCACACTTCCGTGCCTCTTGCCAAACGGGAAAAGGGAGAAGAGGGCGTGACTGGGGTGAGACTCATCTTTCATTATGCTGGCATTCCTAGAATGGCTGATTTGGAGGGTTGTGTTCAGTTTTGGTCACCCTGCTCTTTGAAGGAAGAGAAAAACTGATGAAGAGGTCAGAGAAGGTTTACGTTCTCCCCGTGACCTGCGTGGATTTTCTACGCGATGTTCGGTTTCCTCCCACACCCCAAAGAAGTACAGGTGTATGGGCCAATTGGCGGTGCGGACTTGCTGGTCCGAAGGGCCTGTTTTCACGCTGTATCTCTAAACTAAACTGAACTGCTAACATGTCTGTGCACACCATTGCCCATGGCATGAGTGGAACGTGTTTCCAGCTTCAGGTTCCTGGGGGTCAACATCTCCGATGACATCTCTTGGACCCACAATACCTCAACTCTGGTCAAGAAGGCTCACCAGCGTCTCTTCTTCCCGAGGAGACTAAAGAAGGTCCATCTGTCGCCTCAGATTCTGGTGAATTTCTACCGATGCACCATCGAGAGCATCCTTACCAACTGTATCACAGTATGGTATGGCAACTGCTCTGTCTCCGACCAGAAAGCACTGCAGAGGGTGGTGAAAACTGCCCAACGCATCACCGGTTCCTCACTCCCCTCCATTGAGTCTGTCCAAAGCAAGCGATGTCTGCAAAGGGCGCGCAGCATCACCAAGGACTGCTCTCACCCCAGCCATAGACTATTTACCCTCCTACCATCCGGGAGGCGCTACAGGTCTCACCGTTGCCAGACCAGTAGGTCCAGGAACAGCTTCTTCCCAGTGGCTGTTACACTACTCAATACTGTACCTCGGTGATTGCCAGTCACCCCCCCCCCCCCACCCCACGGACACTCCTTCCCCCAGAAAAAATTGCACTACTACTACTGTATGTACATATATATACTTATTGCTCAATATTCTATGTTCGCTCTTCTGGGTGAGATGCTAACTGCATTTCGTTGTCTCTGTACTGTACACTGCACAATGACAATAAAGATTGAATCTGAATCTGAATGCCGTGTGAATCAAGCACTGAGGATACACGCACCCATCTTGTGGTTAGATCGTTGCATTACAATCTGGACATTGGCCATGTACAACTTGTGTCGATTGATCAATCTCTGGGTCTCCTTGTCCCAGTAGTCACTTCCCAGGGCTCTCTCCATCCATGGCTGGCGTGCAATGTCCTTCTCGGTATTGTTGTCAAAGTAGGTTATCTGAACGCCATCCAACACTCCGATGTGCACAAACTCAGGAAGGTCCACACTCCCGATCATCGAGGTGTAGTAATATTGCAGTGAGTGTGTCTCTGTAAATCATAACACAACACAACCTCAGAATGAGATAACATGGTGCCGGCTTTTCACACACCTCCCCTCCTCTATCTCCTGCCCGCCACTCCCCAGTAAACGAACATGGAACATAGTAAAGAGTAAACCTAGCAATTATAGACCTGTTAGTTTGACTTCAGTGGTGGGCAAATTAATGGAAAAGATACTTAGAGATAATATATATAAGCATCTGGACAAACAGGGTCTGATAAGGAACAGTCAACATGGATTTGTGCCTGGAAGGTCACGTTTGACTAATTTTCTTGAATTTTTTGAAGAGGTTACTAGGGAAATTGACAAGGGTAGAGCAGTGGATGTTGTCTATATGGACTTTAGTAAGGCCTTTGACAAGGTTCCTCATGGAAGGTTGGTTAAGAAGGTTCAACTGTTGGGTATAAATGCAGGAGTAGCAAGATGGATTCAACAGTGGCTGAATGGGAGAAGCCAGAGGGTAATGGTGGATGGCTGTTTGTCGGGTTGGAGGCAGGTGACTAGTGGGGTGCCTCAGGGATCTGTGTTGGGTCCTTTGTTGTTTGTCATGTACATCAATGATCTGGATGAAGGTGTGGTAAATTGGATTAGTAAGTATGCAGATGATAACAAGATAATGATATGGATAATTATGTTGTGGATAATGAAGAGGATTTCCAAAGTCTACAGAGTGATTTAGGCCATTTGGAAGAATGGGCTGAAAGATGGCAGATGGAGTTTAATGCTGATAAATGTGAGGTGCTACACCTTGGCAGGACAAATCAAAATAGGACGTACATGGTAAATGGTAGGGAATTGAAGAATACAGTTGAACAGAGGGATCTGGGAATAACCGTGCATAGTTCCTTGAAGGGGGAATCTCATATAGATAGGGTGGTAAAGAAAGCTTTTGGTATGCTAGCCTTTATAAATCAGAGCATTGAGTATAGAAGCTGGGATGTAATGTTAAAATTGTACAAGGCATTGGTGAGACCAAATCTGGAGTATGGTGTACAATTTTGGTCGCCCAATTATAGGAAGGATGTCAACAAAATAGAGAGAGCACAGAGGAGATTTACTAGAATGTTGCCTGGGTTTCAACAACTAATTTACAGAGAAAGGTTGAATAAGTTAGGTCTTTATTCTCTGGAGCGCAGAAGGTTAAGGGGGGACTTGATAGAGGTCTTTAAAATTATGAGAGGGATAGACAGAGTTGATGTGGACAAGCTTTTCCCTTTGAGATCAGGGAAGATTCAAACAAGAGGACATGACTTCAGAATTAAGGGACAGAAGTTTAGGGGTAACATGAGGGGGATCTTCTTTACTCAGAGAGTGGTAGCGGTGTGCAATGAGCTTCCAGTGGAAGTGGTGGAGGCAGGTTCATTGGTAACATTTTAAAATAAATTGGATAGGCATATGGATGAGAAGGGAATGGAGGGTTATGGTATGAGTGCAGGCAGGTGGGACTAAGGGAAAAAAGTTGTTCGGCACGGAATTGTAGGGCCGAGATGGCCTGTTTCCGTGCTGTAATTGTTATATGGTTATAGAATAGTACATTACAGGACCAGGCCCTTGGACTCACAATGTTTGTGCCAAATATGATGCCAAGTTAAACTGATCTAATCTGCCTATACATGGGGCATATCCCTCTATTATTTTCACTTACAAATGTCTACCTAAAAGCCTCTTAAATGGCACTATCGTATTTGCCTCCACCACCACCACTAACAGTGCGTTCCTGGCACCTATCACCCTCTGTGTAAAAATCTCACCCAGCCTATCTTCATTAAACTTTCCCCCTTGCACCTTATAGCTGTGCCCTCTAGTATTGGATATTTTAACTCTGGGAAGAAGGTTCTGTCTATCTACCCTGTCTAAGGATCATGTATTCATCTACCTCCATCAAGCCTCCCTTCAACCTCCAACGTTTCAGAGAACACAATCCAAGTTTATCCAACCTAACGGGCAGAGGAAGCTCAAGAAATGAACGCCTTCATCTCAATGGACGCACAAGGAACTGCAGAGGCTGGAATCCTGAGCAAAACACAAAATGCTGGAGTAACTCAGTGGGCCAGGCAGTATCTGTGGGGGGCAGGCCGCGTTTCAGGTCGGGACACTGCTTCGACTCCATCTCCATTGGAAGAAAATTATTAAAACAGAGAGGTGAAAAAGTAAAGTCTCCAGAGGTTTCCGTTCCGGTTTCCTAAGTGGGACAGGGGCATTATGCCCCTGTCCCACTTAGGCCACCTGAACGGAAACCTCTGGAGACTTTGCGCCCCACCCAAGGTTTCCATGCGGTTCCCGGAGGTTGCAGGTGGTTGCCGGATGTTGCAGGTAGTGGAAGCAGGTGGGGAGACTGACAAAAACCTCCGGGAACTGCTCGGAAACCTTGGGTGGGGCGCAAAGTCTCCAGAGGTTTCCATTCAGGTTTCCTAAGTGGGACAGGGGCTTTATAGTCTCCACACTACTGGAAGATGTGGCTACATAATAACTTTAATAACTTTATTTATAAAGCACTTTAAACAACCGCAGTTGCCACAAAGTGCTGTACATGAGAACTCATGGACAAAAAGTTATCACAAACCATTAAAAACCGTAAAACAAAGGACTAAAAAACAGTAAAAATATAAAAGACATTAAAAGCACTAAGAACAGGAGCAATGTCTCAGCCAGTGTCGAAAGCCAGAGAATAAAAATGTGTTTTTAGGGAGGATTTGAAGATGGACAGTGAGGGGGCCTGTCTGATGTGCAACGGCAAGGTGTTCCAGAGTGCCGGAGCATCAACAGAAAAGGCTCTATCCCCACTGAGCTTCCGCTTAGACCTTGGTACCTCATTAGAGAAGGCACTGAGGAGATTCATCAGGATGTTGCCTGGGATGAAGCTGTTGTGAGGAGAGGCTGGGTTTGCTTTCCTTAGAGCAGTGGAATGTGAAGGGGGAACCCTAATGGAGGCGTACAACACTATGAGAGGCATAGATAGGATTGAGAGTAAGAAACGTTTCCTCATAATGAAGACTCTAAATAAGGAGGCGTAGGTTTAAAATAAGGAGCAAGAACTTCATCGAGGATTCAGAGGGCGTTTGGAATCTGGAAGACACTGCCTGAGAGGTGATTCTCACAACATTTAAGAACATCTGGGTATAGAACCAAATTGCCAAGGCAGAAAAGGTAATGAACCAAATGCTGGTAAATAAATTGGTAGAATGCAATTTGCTGCATTTTGAGAAGTCAAATCATGGCAGGATCTTCATGGTGAACGCAGGCCTCTGGGGAGTGTTGTAGAGCAGAGGGGCCTAGGAGTACAGGTACATTGTTCCCATGAAGTGGCATCACGGGTAGATAGGGTGGTCAATAGACAATAGACAATAGGTGCAGGAGTAGGCCATTCGGCACTTCGAGCCAGCACCGCCATTCAATGTGATCATGGGTGATCATCCCCAATCAGTACCCCATTCCTGACTTCTCCCCATATCCCCTGACTCCGCTATTTTTAAGAGCCCTATCTAGCTCTCTCTTGAAAGCATCTGGAGAACCCGCCTCCACCGCCCTCTGAGGCAGAGAATTCCACAGACTCACCACTCTCTGTAAGAAAAAGTGTTTCCTCGTCTCCGTTCTAAATGGCTTACTCCTTATTGTTAAACTGTGGCCCCTGGTTCTGGACTCCCCCAATATCGGGAACATGTTTCCTGCCTCTAGCGTGTCCAAACCCTTAACAATTTTATATGTTTCAATGAGATACAAGCCCAGCTGCTCCATTCTCTCAGCATGTGACAGTCCCGCCATCCCGGGAATTAACCTTGTCAACCTACGCTGCACTCCCTCAATAGCAAGAATTTTCTTTCCTCAAATTAGGGGACCAAAACGGCACACAATACTCCAGGTGTGGTCTCACTAGAGCTCTGTACAACTGCAGAAGGACCTCTTTGCTCCTATATTCGATTCCTCTTGTTATAAAGGCCAACATGCCATTCGCTTTCTTCACAGCCTACTGTACCTGCATGCTTACTTTCATAGACTGATGTACAAGGACCCTTAGATCCCGTTGTACTCCCCCCCCCCCCCCCAAAGTCTTTGTACTAGTATCAAAATCGTCTTGTGTAGGAAAGAACTTTAGATGCTGGTTTACACCGAAGATATACACAAAATGCTGGAGGACGGGCAGCATCTCTGGATGGCAGGAATGGGTGACGTTTCGGGTCAAGACTTTCTTCAAATTTGTCAACAAGACAAGGTCGTCTTGTTGAGTCTCATTGTCCGCAACTCATTTTGGGGCCACATGAGTGCAAAGGCGCCATGTAGACTGGGCGATCGTCTCGCTGAACACCTTCGCTCAGTCCACCTGGACTTACCTGATCTCCCAGCCTTCCCATTCCCACACTGAACTTTCTGTCCTCGGTCTCCTCCATTGTCAGAGTGAGGCCAAATGCAAATTGGAGGTGGAATGTGAGCATCTCATATTTTGCTTGGTTAGTTTATAATCCAGTGGTATGATTATTGATTTCTCTAACTTCAAGTAACCCTTGCATCACCTCTCTTTCCATCCCTCTCTCGCCCAAGACACACCAGCTCCAAAGCCATCTTGTTGAGTCTCAATGTTGATACTCATTTTCACCTAACTAACAATGGCCTGTTTCCTTTATCGTTGTCACTTTTAACATATCTTTAATTCATTTGTTCTACATCTCCCTATATCACTGTCTATATCTCTCATTTCCCTCTCCCCTGACTCTCAGTCTGAAGAAGGGTCTCAACCCAAAACATCACCCATTCCTTCTCTCCAGAGATACTGCCTGTCCTGCTGAGTTACTCCAGCGTTTTGTGTCTATGCTGTCATTTGACCCACTGAGTAACTACAGCTTTAATTATCTATATTGAGTATAGAAGTTGGGATGATATATTAATTGTTATATAAGACATTGGAGAGGATATATTTGGAGTTTGGCTGTTCACTTTTGGTCACCCTGCTATAGGAAGGATGTCATTAAGTTGTAAAGACCACAGAGAAAATTTACGAGGATGTTGCTCAGACTTGAGGGGCTGAGCTACATGGAGAGGTTGGACTTTAGAGTTAGGGTTAGGGTTAGCACAGGAGGTTGAGGGGTGATCTTAAAGAGGGGCACTATATCATGAGGGGAATAGATGGGGTGAATGCACAGATTCTTTACCCAGAGTATAGGAATCAGGAAATCAGGAGGTCATAGGTGTCAGGTGAGAGGGGAAATAATTTTTTTAGATTAGTTTAGTTTAGGTTAGAGATACAGAGTGGGAACAGACCCTTCGGCCCACCGAGTCCGTGCTGACCAGCGATCAACATACACTAGTACTATCTACACAATAGGAACAATTTACAATTGGTACCAAAGCCAATTAACATACAAGCCTGTATGTCTTTGGGATGTGAGAGGAAACCAGAGCTCCCGAAAAACCCCACACGGTCACGGTGAAAATGTACAAACTGCATACAGACAGCACCCATAGTCAGGATTGAACCAATGTCTCTGGTGCTGTAAAGCAGCAGCTCTGCGCCACCGTGCTTGTAGGAATCTGAGGGGCAACATTTTCATGCAGAAGGTGATGGCTATATGGAACAAGCTTCCAAAAGAGGTATTTGAGGCAGGTACTATAACAACATGTAAAATACTTTTGGACAGGTACACAGATAGGAAAGGTTCAGAGGGATATTGGCCAAACGCAGGAAGGTAGGAATAGTGAAGATGGTGCATGTTGGTCGCCTTTGGCAAGTTGGGCCAAACATCCTGTTTCCATGCAGTATGACTCCGGGTACTTGCAACATTTTCCAATTTATTTTTCAGATTGCAGGCTGAGGGGTGATCTTATGGAGTGCATAAAATCATGAGGGGAATAGACATAATGCACATACAGTTTTTTTACCGAGGGTAGGGGAATCAAAAAGAGGATATATGTTCAAGGTGAGAAGGGATATATTTAATACGGACCTGAGGGCTATCTTTTTCACTCAGAGGGTGGTAGTATATAGAACCAGCTGCCGGAGGAGGTAATCGAGGCAGGCATGGTAACTGCATTTAAAAGATACTTAGTCAGGTACTTGGGGAGGAACATTTTAAAGGGATGTGGGACAAACATGTGCAAGTGGGACTAACTTAGATGGGGCAGCTTCTGGGAATGAAGGAGTTACGCCGAAGGGTCCGTTTCCTTGCTGTATGACTCTAGTAAAGATGGGAACACAATAAACAGCATAGGGAGGTTTCACGGTAGTCGGGTCACGACCCATGACCCGTACTGTTGCTACGCTACTCCAAGTGGATTACACGCGATGAACTGCAGGTAGGCACTGACCATTGTTTCCAGCGTAGTGGGCCCGTTAAAACCCGCTGAAATTGTCATTTTTTTGCGCAGTAAATAATTATGGAAATCGGGATAAGCGTGAGAGACATTTAGCCTACTTCAGAATTACAAAAGTGAGGAGAAATGACGGGAGATAGAAGCGAGAGCTGAAGGGACAACAACAGCCAGAGTGCTTGGTGAACATTGGCCGTTTGCTCACTGCATTTCATCAACTAAGGCATTATTTGTGTTTTTTCTTGATTCCTTTGGCATCTAAAAAGTTTCAGAAGTGATAAATCTGGCTGTAAATTTTTCAAATCGCCCATGATTCTCAAGTGGCTTTTTACTTACAAAATGAAAACGCATTTGAAGAAAAATTTACAGCCAGATTTATCACTTTTAGATAAGTCTGAGACTTTTTAGATACCAAAAGGAATCAAGTAAAAACCCCAAAAATGCCTTACTGTTGATGAAATTCTTTGAGCAAACGTGATAATTCCCAATATTTTCTATTCTGACATCTGCACGGCCAATGTTCGCCAAGCACTTTAGCTGCTGTTGTCCCTTCAGCTCTCGCTTCTCTTTACCTTCATTTCGCTTCACGTTTGGAATTCTAAAGTTGGGTACACGTCTCTCACACTTACCCCGAATTGAACAATTTTTTTCAGCGTAAAAATTCAACATTTTGGCAGTTTTTAACAGGTAGGAAAGTACGCGTTTCTTGCATTAATAACATGTACCGGAAATTACGGATGTCCTCCAGATGGATTGAGCGGCTCCGTGGGTCACGCCCTATGACCCAGTGACCTTACATGCATCCCCCCTATAGACAGTGTGGGCCATAGGGCCTGCTCTTGTACTCTATAAATCTATGATTATATCTTTCGCAAATTCAGGTTGACCTATTTATTACCTGCCACGCATTTACATCGGTGAGACCAAGCAGAGGCTGGGCGATCGCTTCGCCGAACACCTCCGCTCGGTCCACAATAATCAAGCTGACCTCCCGGTGGCTCAGCACTTCAACTCCCCCTCCCATTCCACATCCGACCTCTCTGTCCTGGGTCTCCTCCATTGCCAGAGCGAGCAACACCGGAAATTGGAAGAACAGCACCTCATATTCCGCCTGGGGAGTCTGCATCCTGCGGGCATGAACATTGAATTCTCCCAATTTTGTTAGCCCTTGCTGTCTCCTCCCCTTCCTCAGCCATCGGGCTGTCTCCTCCCACCCCTCAGCCCCCTCATCCTCCTTTTTCCTTTCTTCTTCCCGCCCCCCACCCCCCCATCAGTCTGAAGAAGGGTTTCAGCCGGAAACGTTGCCTATTTCCTTCCTCCATAGTTGCTGCTGCACCCGCTGAGTTTCTCCAGCATTTTGATGTACCTATGACCTGGATCTCCCCTTTTCCATACCCACGTCCCCATGACAATCAGTCTTTACAAGGGTCTCGCCCCGAAATGGCCCCTGGCCTTGTTCTCCAGGGTTGCTGCCTTTGTCCTCTAGTCTTCACCAAGTGAGAAGTAAGGAGGCTAGAGAAATGAACTCCACTTACCCGAACCGACCCAGGGAAGGCATAGACACAAGGCACCGAGTAGCAGCAACATTCCTCAAACCAAATGCCCCGGGCAGGGCAAGGGGGCAAAGACTTCAAATAAGAATAAAGAACAAATGTTTATCCACACACATTATGGCGTAGTTTGCATTTCAGGAAACTCGTCCAATTCAATGCGGAAGCAGAGAAAGTGACTGATTGGGCACTCGGATACAAGCGGCCAATGAGAGATTTTCACAGTAACTGCTCACCAGTTACCGGGCAGCTCAGACTCAAACAGTTTAAAAACAAGAAACCGCACCTTCAACAACAGGCTTAGAGGTTGGACACAAAATGCTGGAGTAACTCAGCGGGACAGGACAAGAAGGATCTCGACCCCAAACGTCACCCGTTCCTTCTCTCCGGAGATGCTGCCTGTCCCGCTGAGTTATTCCAGCATTTTGTGTCTATCTTTATTTCAATACAGCATCTGCAGTTCCTTCCGTTGCTGGACATTAGGGGGCACAGGCTTTTCAGTTCACTAGGATGAGAGAGTTATTAGCTGTAAGAAGAGGCGGGGCAAACCTGGGAACTTGTAGAAACAAGGAACTGCAGACGCTGGTTAATACACAAAAGGGCACAAAGCGCTGGAGGATGATACAGAGATGCTTGTCACAATTTATCCCGATCTGCTTCTTCTGCAGTTGTATAGGGCTCTGGTGAGACCACATCTGGAATATTGTGTACAGTTTTGGTCTCTTAATTTGAGGAAGGACATCCTTGTGATTGAGGTAGGTTCACGAGATTGATCCCTGGGATGGCGGGACTGTCATATGAGAAAAGATTGAAAAGACTAGGCTTGTATTCACTGGAGTTTAGATGGATGAGTGGGAATCTTATAGAAACATAAAAGGACTGGACAAGCTAGATGCAGGAAAAATGTTCCCAATGTTGGGCGAGTCCAGAACCAGGGGCCACACAGTCTTAGAATAACGGGGAGGCCATTTGAGACTGAGGTGAGCAAAAACTTTTTCACCCAGAGAGTTGTGAATTTGTGGAATTCCCTGCCACAGAGGGCAGTGGAGGCCAAGTCACTGGATGGATTTAAGAGAGAGTTAGATAGAGCTCTAGGTGCTAGTGGAATCAAGGGATATGGGGAGAAGGCAGGCACGGGTTATTGATAGGGGACGATCAGCCATGATCACAATGAATGACGGTGCTGGCTCGAAGGGCTGAATGGCCTCCTCCTACATCTATTTTCTATGTTTCTAACTCTCAGTTCTTTCAAATCGGGGCTGAAGACTTTTCTGTTTGACGCTGATTTTAATTGCTTTTAATTTTAATTAAATTAAATAATTATTCATTTCTAACACAGCACTGTAAAATGTATTCTTGTATCTATACTTGTCTTATTCTATTTTAGCATGTTTTTATTTTCTATTCTTAATGACTGTTTTTAATTGCCTTTTAATGCTTTGTGTAAAGCACTTTGAATTGCCTTGTTGATTAAATTTGCTATATAGATAAATTTGCTTGCTTGTTTACTTGCTTGGGGTCGAGACCCTTCTTCAATGGAAGGGAGGTTGGTTTGTGCGATGGGCTGCGCTGCATCCACATTTTGAAGGCCATGGCTTTACGGTGAGCGGGGAAATTTTTAAAGGAGTTTACAAGTGTTATTTTGTTTTACAGAGAGGGTGGTGAGTGCATGGAACACGCTGCCAGGGAAGGTGATGGAGACAGATATGATAGTTACGTTTAAGAGGCATTTACATAGTCACACGAACAAGCAAGTGATGCAGGGATATAGACCATGGGCTGACATTTGTGCACTTTAAATCTAGTTTTGAGGTACAGCATGAAAACAGGCCTTTCGACCCATAGAGTTCACGCTGACCCCATCGATCACCTTTCTCACTAGTTCTATATTATCCCACTTTCGTATCCACACTGGGGGCAATTTACAGAGGCTAAACAACCTACAAACCCGCACATCTTTTGGGGTGTGGGTGGAAGCCGGAGCACCGAGTGGAAATCCCACCTGGTGGCAGGCAGGGAAAGCTTGCAATCTCCACACCGCCAGAACCCGAGGTCATGATCAAACAGTGATTTCCTGCACTGTGAGGCAGTAGCTCTACCAGTGGCTCTGCCCAAATTGGCATGATGGCCAGCAGAGACACAGTGGGCCAAAAGGCCTGTAGCTGTGCTGTACTGTTGCAACATCCACTGTGTGAGGAGTTTGTGAAGAGTCCATTTATGCCTATCATATATCGTGGACTTTACTTTTCTTGATAAGTTTGTCATGCAGCAATTTGTCGATGTGTTTTGAAAGTCCACTTGCACATTGTCCCCACTAACCCAACCCTGGTTGTAACCGCATCAATAAACTCCCATCAGTTTAGTTAAACAGTGGCAGGTGATCAGGAGAAGTGTGTCGGGCACGGCACTGTCTTGCCTTGTCCAATGAAGGCACGCAGATCACAATTGAGTCATTCCGGAATATTAAGCTTAGTTTAGTTTGGTTTACACACAAAAAGCTGGAGTAAGTCAGCGGGACCGGCAGCATCTCTGGAGTGAAGGAATGGGTGACGTTTCGGGTTGAGACCCTCCTTCAAAGTTTAGTTTAGAGATCCAGCGCGGAAACAGGCCCTTTGGCCCACGCTGACCAGCGATCCCCGCACATTAGCACCGACACAGACTAGGGACAATTTAAACTTATACCACGTATACAAACCCAAGCCAATTTACAAACCTGTACGTCTTTGGAGTGTGGGAGGAAACCGAACATCTCGGAGAAAACCCACACGGTCACAGGGACAACGAACAAACTCAGTACAGACAGCACCTGTAGTCGGCATTGAAAACGCGTATCTGGTCTTCTTCTTGCGTGTGGCGAGCGCAGCCTAAAGTTGTAAGACAACTTGTTCTGTTTGATGGTACACAAAATTGCTGGGGAAACTCAGCGGGTGCAGCAGCATCTATGGAGCGAAGGAAATAGGCGACGTTTCGGGCCGAAACCCTTCTTCAGACTGATCTGTTCTGTTTGATCTTCTGTTTGTGCACGCCAGGTTGATTGCATTCGTCGAAACAGGTTGGACCACGTGAAGGTTGCAATCTCCCACCCCGCGTCTCTGGTGCAACTCTATCAATGCGCCACCGTGCTGCCCATAAGTAAAACACAAAGTGCTGGACGTACTTAGCGGGCCAGGAAGCATCTCTGGAGATAATGGGCAAGAAGATATTTCGGGTCGGGACCCTATTTCAGACTGATTGTAATGGCGGGGGTGGGAGCACTGGGAAAGAGAGGCGGGGGTTGGGACAAAGCCTGGAAAGTGTTAGGTTGATACAGGTGAAGGGGGAGTGCGGGGGTAGTTGGGGGGGGGGGGTAGTTGGGGGGGGGGGAGTTGGGGGGGCGGTTGATGGGTGGAGTAGATGACAAAGGCCAGAGGTGAAAAGGAGAAAGGGATGTCAGGTAAGGAGTGTTCAGTTGTAGGGATGGATATTGGTGTAAGGGGGACGGGGAGGGAGAAAAGTGTATTGGATATTGGGATATTGGAAGAAAAGAGGGGAAGGACAGTGGGGGAGAAGAAAGGCAGGATATTCAGGTAAATGGGTGCGCAATGGGATGTGGAGGGGGGGGGGGGCACAGGAAAGGGAGGGAGGATGGGGGTTATTACTTAAGATTGGAGAATTTAGTGTAAACTAATGTTTTCGGCATAAGAACATGAGCTAAAAAAAGTGATGGAAGAAGTGGGCCAGGCAGCATCCATGCAACATTGCTGGATAGACTGGTTGTACTCGCTAGAATTTAGGAGATTGAGGGGGGATCTTATGGAAACTTACAAAATTCTTAAGGGGTTGGACAGGCTAGATGCAGGAAGATTGTTCCCGATGTTGGGGAAGTCCAGGACAAGGGGTCACAGCTTAAGGATAGGGGGGAAATCCTTTAGGACCGAGATGAGAAAAACGTTTTTCACACAGAGAGTGGTGAATCTCTGGAACTCTCTGCCACAGAAGGTAGTTGAGGCCAGTTCATTGGCTATATTTAAGAGGGAGTTAGTTGTGGCCCTTGTGGATAAAGGGATCAGGGGGTATGGAGAGATGGCAGCTACAGGATACTGAGTTGGATGATCAGCCATGATCATATTGAATGGCGGTGCAGGCTCGAAGGGCCGAATGGCCTACTCCTGCACCTATTTTCTATGTTTCTATGTTTCTAATAGAGTCATCAACACGGAGACAGGCTCTTCATACCAACCCGTGCATGACAACCCTCCACAGATCTTGCCTGACCCGTTCAATTCCTCCAGCAGTTTGTTATTTTGCTCCAGTTTCCAACAACTGCAGTCTCTTGTGTCTCCAAGAAATTGGCCATGACATCTGTTCTATGACAACAGGCCTTTATGGCCAAGAAAAGACTAACATTTTCAACAATTCAGTTTAATTTAGAGATACAGCACGTGAACCGGCCCTTCGGCCCACCGAGTCCGCAACAACAAGTGTTCCCTGCAGTGTCCTACACACACTAGGGACAATTTACCAAGACAATTAACCAACAAATCTGTACGTCTTTGGAGTGTGGGAGTAAACCGGAGATTTTGGAGAAAACCCACGTAGTCACGGGGAGAACGTACAAACTCTGTACCGACAAGCACCCGTAGTCGGGATCGACCTCGGGTCTCCGGCGCTGTAAGTGCTGTAAGGCAGCAACTCTACCACTGCGCCACCATCCCGCCATATTCTGAACTTGTAGGGTACAAAATGGCACCAGAAACGTGGCAACTCTTGTGAATTATATCAGTGTAATCTACTATTCTTACTCTCTTGTACTTAAGTATGATTGTGTCTATCTAAAGTATGATTGTATGGAACTGTGTACAGACAAGACATTTCACTGTACCTAGGTACACTTGGCAATAAATTACAATTGAAGGGCCCGTTTCCATGCTGTATCTTTCAGTCAATCAACCAACGGAGAATCTCATGAGAAACTCCTCTGGAAAGCTGCCTACTTTTTAAAAACAGAATTGTTTCAAAAATGTGTACGAAGGATCTGCATATGCTGGTTTAAAGAAGGGTTGCTGAGTATGACGAGGGGTTTCGGCCCGAAACGTTGCCTGTTTCCTTCGCTCCATAGATGCTGCCGCACCCGCTGAGTTTCTCCAGCACTTTTGTCTACCTTCGATTTTCCAGCATCTGCAGTCCCTTCTTGAACTGGTTTAAACCTTGTGGTGTAGATCTGCGCACTTGATGAGGTGTTCCATACCTGGACATCTGAGATGTCCTCATTCTTCAGGGAACCGGGACTCCCCTCTACCATCATAGATGAGGCTCTCACTCATGTACCCTCGGTACCCCACAGATCCGCTCTTGCTCCCCCTACCCCTAATCGCAACAGAGACAGAGTCCCTCCAGTTTAGGAGCTAAAACGTCCTACTGCAGTTGTTCAGGGCCCTGGTGAGACCGCACCTGGAGTATTGTGTAGACAAAAGTGCTGGAGAAACTCACCGGGTGAGGCAGCATCTATGGAGCAAAGGAATAGGTGACGTTTCGGGTCGACGTCTCTTCAGACTGATGTGGAGGAGGGGAGAAGAAAGGAATAGGCGGAGACAGTGGGCTGTGGGAGAGCTGGGAAGGGGGGGGGGGGGGGAAAGCATGGACTACCTGAAATTGGAGAAGTCAATGTTCAAACCGCTGGGGTATAAGCTGCCCAAGCAAAATATGAGGTGCTGCTCCTCCAATTTACGCTGGCCATGGAGGAGGCCCAGGACAGAAAGGTCAGATTCGGAATGGGTGGGGGAGTTGTAGTGCTGAGCCACCGGGAGATCAGGTTGGTTATTGCGAACTGAGCGGTGGTGTTGGGCGAAGCGATCGCCAAGTCTACGCTTGGTCTCACCGATGTAGAGCAGCTGACACCTAGAGCAGCGGATGCAATAGATGAGGTTGGAGGAGGTGCAGGTGGACCTCTGCCGCACCTGGAGAGACTGCTTGGGTCCTTGGGTGGAGTCAAGGGGGGAGTAAAGTGACAAGTGTAGTATTTCCTGTGGTTGCAAGGGAAAGTACTAGGGGAGGGGGTGGTTTGGGTGGGAAGGGACGAATTGACCAGGGAGTTACGGAGGGAGCGGTCTCTGCGGAAAGGGGAGGAGATGGGTAGATGCGGCCAGTGGTTGGATCCCGTTGGAGGTGGCAAAAATGTCGGAGGATTGTCTGTTGCATGTGACGGATGGTGGGGTGGAAGGTGAGGACAAGGGCGACTCTGTCCTTGTTACGAGTGGGGGGATGGGGAGTGAGAGCAGAGTTACAGGGTTTGGAAGAGACCCTGGTGAGAGCCTCATCTATTGTCGAAGATGAGAACCCCCGTTCCCAAAAGAATGAGGACATCTCCGATGCCTTGGTTTGGAACACCTCATCCTGGGTGTAGATGCAGCGTAGATGGAGGAATTGGGAGTAGGGGATGGAGTCCTTACAAGAAGCAGAGTGGAAAGAAGTGTAGCCCAGATAGCCATGACAGTCAGTGGGTTTGTAGTAGATGTCGGTCAGTAGTCTGTTACCTGCGATGGAGATAGTGAGGTCTAGAAACGGTAAGAAGATGTCGGAAATGGTTCAGATGAATTTGAGTGCCGGATGGAAGTTAGTGGTGAAAGGGATAAAGTCGGTAAGTTCTGCATGTAGCAGTGGTAGAGTTCGGGAATAGAGCCACGATACGCCTATCATGGGTAGCCTATACGCCAAGGGAGTATTGTGTGCAGTTTTGGTCTCCTAATTTGAAGAAGGACATTGGTGCTATTGAGGGAGTACAGCGTAGGTTCACCAGATTAATTCCCGCGATGGCGGGACTGACATATGATAAAATAATAATATTAATAATAATAAATTTTATTTTCGGGCGCCTTTCAAAGTCTCAAGGACACCTTACAGAAATTAATAGAAGAGAAAAAAACATATAGTCGGAGTAAAATAAATAATAAGGACATCACCAGTACACAAATTAAAGTCAGAAATCGCTCCAAAGACAAAAAATCAAAAAACACAATGTGAAGAGAGAGCAGCGGCAGCTAAAGCGCGCCAGCGTCCACTCTCCCTTCCGACAGCCATCTTGGACACAGACTAACATGTTAACTTACACACAAAAAAATCATCCCCCCACAGTGGATAGCACTGTGGGGGAAGGCACAATGTCCAGTCCCCATCCCCAGTTCACCCAAAGTCAGGCCTATTGAGGCCACCGCAATTGCCTCTACGGAGGCCCGATGTTCCTGGCCGTTGTGGCCGGGTGCTGTTGCCTCGGCGTCGGGAGAGTCCTCACCGCGGCTGGGCCACCTGGAACGGCCGCTTCCTGGCTGGGGATTGTCAGCTTCCGAAGCCGACAAGGCCGCGCCGGGTTGGAGCTCCCAGGCTCCCGATGTTGAAATCGGCGCCGCCCGCTCCGCTCCACAGACCCGCAGCCCGGAGGTATTGATCTCGGCAGTCACAGCTCACCGGAGCTCCAGCGCGTCGATCCAGCGCGGCGACCCAGGCAAGGCATCGCCCGCTCCACGATAGCGCTCCAGCGCTGTTCCGCCACCGAGGCCGAGGTGCTGGGCGGTCCCCGCCAGGAAACGGCGCTCCACGCCCGCTGGTAGGCCGCAACGACGGGTCGGCGGGGCAGCCCGGGGAAAAAGCTGCCTCACCGACCAGGTAGGGACCTAGAAGTAAAATTGCCCCCTTCACCCCACATTAAAAAGTCAATTTCTCCAACAGACGAAGCACAAGACTTACTAAAAAAACTGCTGGTTTGCACCCGTTCCCCAAGATGGCTCCTCCTCCAGATGGGTCGACTGGGCTTGAATTCACTGGAATTTAGAAGGATGAGAGACGATTTTATAAAAACATACACAATTCTTAAAGGATTGGACAGGCTAGATGCAGGAAAAATGTTCCCGATGTTGGGGGAGTCCAGAACCAGGGGTCATAGTTTAAGAATAAGGGGTAGGCCATTTAGGACTGAGATGAGGATTTTTTTTCAGCCAGAAAGTTGTGAATCTGTGGAATTCTCTGCCACAGAAGGCAGTGGAGGCCTATTCGCTAGATTTTTTTTCAAGAGAGAGTTAGATTTAGCTCCTAGGGCAAAAGGAATCAAGGAATATGTGGAAAAAGCAGGAACGGGGTACTGATTTTGGATGGTCAGCCATGATCATATTCAATGGCGGTGCTAGCTTGAAGGGCCGAATGGCCTACTCCTTCATCTATTTTGCTATGTTCTATGTTTCTCATCCTTACCTTCCACCCCTTCAGCCGTCGCAAACAACACATCATCCTCCGAAATTTCCGCCACCTCCAACGGGACCCACCACTAGCCACATTTTCCAAATCTCCACCCCTTTCCGCCTTCAGCAGAGACCATTCTCTCTGCAATTTCCTGGATAACTCACCCCTTCCCACCCAAACCACCCCCTCCCCGTGTACCTTCCCCTGCTACTGCAGAAGATGTAACACCTGTCCCTATACCTTCTCCGTCGACTCACTCCAGGGAACCCGGCAGTCATTTCAGGTTAGGCAGAGGTTCACTTGCACCTCCTCCAACCTCATCTACTGTATCCGTTGTTCAAGATGTAGACTCTTATACATCGGCGAGACCAAACGTAGACTGGGCGATCGTTTCGCTGAACTCCTTCGCTTAGTTCACCTTAAATTACCTGAGCTCCCGGTTGCGAAACACTTTCATTCCCCTTCCCCTTCCCATTCC
This sequence comes from Amblyraja radiata, assembly GCF_010909765.2. Taxonomy (NCBI): domain Eukaryota; kingdom Metazoa; phylum Chordata; class Chondrichthyes; order Rajiformes; family Rajidae; genus Amblyraja; species Amblyraja radiata. The sequence goes on along the minus strand of NC_045985.1, from coordinate 20,320,331 downwards.
CACACAGACCTTTCTGTCCTGGGTCTCCTCCATTGTCAGAGTGAGGCTAAACGAAAATTGGAGGAACAGCATCTCATATTTCGCTTGGGCAGCTTGGGCAGGGTGGTGTATTTCTCGAACCTCAGGTAGCCCCGACATTCCCTCCCTCTCTATCCGTCCCCCACCCAAGTCGCACTAGCTTTCATTTTCACTCAACAGACAGCGATTACTTTTTTGCATATCTTTCATTCATTGTTCTTTGTCCCCACATCGCCGTCTATATCTCTTGTTTTACTAATCCCTAACCATATAACCATATAACCATATAACAATTACAGCACGGAAACAGGCCATCTCGACCCTTCTAGTCCGTGCCGAACACATAATCTCCCCTAGTCCCATATACCTGCGCTCAGACCATAACCCTCCATTCCTTTCCCATCCATATAACTATCCAATTTATTTTTAAATGATAAACCAGTCTGAAGAAGGGTCTCGACACGAAACGTCACCCATTCCTCCTCTCCAGAGATACTGCCGGTCCCGCTGAGTTACTCCAGGTTGTTGTGTCTATCTGCAGTTCCTTCCTACATTTAGCGGGTAGTTTTGGTCTCCTAATCTGAGGATGGACACCTGGAAGTATGATGTTGTGGCGATCAGTGAAACATGGTTGCAGGAGGGCTGTGATTGGAAACTAAATATTCCAGGATTTCGTTGCTTCAGGTGTGATACAATTGGAGGGGCAAGAGGTGGAGGTGTTGCATTGCTAGTCAGGGAAGATATTACAGTAGTGCTTTGGCAGGATAGATTGGAGGGCTCATCTAGGGAGGCTATTTGGGTGGAATTGAGAAGTGGGAAAGGTGTAGCAACACTTATAGGGGTGTATTATAGACCGCCAAATGGGGAACGAGAATTGGAAGAGCAAATATGTAAGGAGATAGCAGATATTAGTAGTAAGCACAAGGTAGTGATTGTGGGAGATTTCAACTTTCCACACATAGACTGGGAAACACATTCTGTAAATGGGCTGGATGGTTTGGAGTTTGTAAAATGTGTGCAGGATAGTTTTTTGCAGCAATACATAGAGGTACCTACTAGAGGAGGGGCAGTGCTGGACCTCCTGTTAGGAAATGAGACGGGACAGGTGGCGGAGGTATGCGTTGGGGAGCACTTCGGGTCCAGTGATCACAATACCATTAGTTTCAATATAATTATGGAGAAGGTCAGAACTGGACCTAGGGTTGAGATTTTTGATTGGAGAAAGGCTAACTTTGATGAGATGTGAGATGATTTAAAAGGAGTGGACTGGGACATTTTGTTTTATGGGAAAGATGTAGAAGAGAAATGGTGGACATTTAAAGGGGAAATTTTAAGCGTACAGAATCTTTATGTTCCTGTTCGGTTGAAAGGAAACAGTAAAAATTGGAAAGAGCCCTGGTTTTCAAGGGAAATTGGACATCTTGTTCGGAAAAAGAGGGAGATCTACAATAATTATAGGCAGCATGAAGTAAATGAGGTGCTTGTGGAGTATAAGGAATGTAAAAAGAATCTTAAGAAAGAAATTAGAAAAGCTAAAAAAAGATATGAGGTTGCTTTGGCAAGTAAGGTGAAAGTAAATCCAAAGGGATTCTACAGCTATATTAATAGCAAAAGGATAACGAGGGATAAAATTGGTCCATTGGAGAAACAGAGTGGGCAGCTATCTGCAGAGCCAAAAGAGATGGGGGAGATATTGAACAATTTCTTTTCTTCGGTATTCACCAAGGAGAAGGATATTGAATTATGTGAGGTAAGGGAAACGAGTAGAGTAGTTATGGATACTATGAGTTTCAAAGTAAAAGAAGTACTGACACTTTTGAAAAATATAAAAGTGGATAAGTCTCCAGGTCCTGACAGGATATTCCCTAGGACATTGAGGGAAGTTAGTGTAGAAATAGCCGGGGCTATGACAGAAATATTTCAAATGTCATTAGAAACGGGAATAGTCCCCGAGGATTGGCGTACTGCGCATGTTGTTCCATTGTTTAAAAAGGGTTCTAAGAGTAAACCTAGCAAATATAGACCTGTTAGTTTGACTTCAGTGGTGGGCAAATTAATGGAAAAGATACTTAGAGATAATATATATAAGCATCTGGATAAACAGGGTCTGATTAGGAACAGTCAACATGGATTTGTGCCTGGAAGGTCATGTTTGACTAATCTTCTTGAATTTTTTGAAGAGGTCACTAGGGAAATTGACGAGGGTAAAGCAGTGGATGTTGTCTATATGGACTTTAGTAAGGCCTTTGACAAGGTTCCTCATGGAAGGTTGGTTAAGAAGGTTAAACTGTTGGGTATAAATGCAGGAATAGCAAGATGGATTCAGCAGTGGCTGAATGGGAGAAGCCAGAGGGTAATGGTGGATGGCTGTTTGTCGGGTTGGAGGCAGGTTGACTAGTGGGGTGCCTCAGGGATCTGTGTTGGGTCCTTTGTTGTTTGTCATGTACATCAATGATCTGGATGAAGGGGTGGTAAATTGGATTAGTAAGTATGCAGATGATACCAAGATAGGGGGTGTTGTGGATAATGAAGAGGATTTCCAAAGTCTACAGAGTGATTTAGGCCATTTGGAAGAATGGGCTGAAAGATGGCAGATGGAGTTTAATGCTGATAAATGTGAGGTGCTACACCTTGGCAGGACAAATCAAAATAGGACGTACATGGTAAATGGTAGGGAATTGAAGAATACAGTTGAACAGAGGGATCTGGGAATAACCGTGCATAGTTCCTTGAAGGGGGAATCTCATATAGATAGGGTGGTAAAGAAAGCTTTTGGTATGCTAGCCTTTATAAATCAGAGCATTGAGTATAGAAGCTGGGATGTAATGTTAAAATTGTACAAGGCATTGGTGGACCAAATCTGGAGTATGGTGTACAATTTTGGTCGCCCAATTATAGGAAGGATGTCAACAAAATAGAGAGAGTACAGAGGAGATTTACTAGAATGTTGCCTGGGTTTCAACAACTAAGTTACAGAGATAGGTTGAATAAGTTAGGTCTTTATTCTCTGGAGCGCAGAAGGTTAGGGGGGACTTGATAGAGGTCTTTAAAATGATGAGAGGGATAGACAGAGTTGATGTGATCAAGCTTTTCCCTTTGAGAATAGGGAAGATTCAAACAAGAGGACATGACTTCAGAATTAAGGGACAGAAGTTTAGGGGTAACATGAGGGGTAACTTCTTTACTCAGAGAGTGGTAGCGGTGTGGAATGAGCTTCCAGTGGAAGTGGTGGCGGCAGGTTCGTTGGTATCATTTAAGAATAAATTGGATAGGCATATGGATGAGAAGGGAATGGAGGGTTATGGTATGAGTGGAGGCAGGTGGGACTAAGGGAAAAAAATAGTTCGGCACGGACTTGTAGGGCCGAGATGGCCTGTTTCCGTGCTGTAATTGTTATATGGTTATATGGTTATATGGAAAGACATTCTTGCCATAGAGGGAGTACAGAGAAGGTTCACCAGACTGATTCCTGGGATGTCAGGACTTTCATATGAAGAAAGACTGGATAGACTCGGTTTGTACTCGCTAGAATATAGAAGATTAAGGGGGGATCTTATAGAAACTTACAAAATTCTTAAGGGGTTTGACAGGCTAGATGCAGGAAGATTATTCCCGATGTTGGGGAAGTCCAGAACAAGGGGTCACAGTTTTAGGATAAGGGGGAAGTCTTTTAGGACCGAGATGAGAAAATCATTTTTTATACAGAGAGGGGTGAATCTGTGGAATTCTCTGCCACAGAAGGTAGTTGAGGCCAGTTTATTGGCTATATTTAAGAGGGAGTTAGATGTGGCCCTTGTGGTTAAAGTGATCAGGGGGTATGGAGAGAAGGCTGGTACGGGATACTGAGTTGGATGATCAGCCATGATCATATTGAATGGCGGTGCAGACTCGAAGGACCGAATGGCCTACTCCTGCACCTATTTTCTATGTTTCTATGTTTCTAACCCAGAGAGTTGTGAATCTGTGGAATTCCCTGCCACAAAGGGCAGTGGAGGCCAAATCACTGGATGGATTTAAGAGAGAGTTAGATAGAGCTCTTGGGGCTAGTGGAATCAAGGGATATGGGGAGAAGGCAGGCACGGGTTATTGATTGGGGACGATCAGCCATGATCGCAATGAATGGCGGTGCTGGCTCGAAGGGCCGAATGGCCTCCTCCTAGACCTATTTTGAATGTTTCTATGTTTCAATACGCCACCTATTCTATGGTGGCTATTGCACAGAGGAGAGCGGGTGTTCCAGGTGGCCCAGCCGCTGTGAGGACTCTCCCGACGCCGGGGCAAGACCACCCGGCTAGAACGGCCAGGAACATCGGGCCTCCGTTGAGGCAACAGCGGTGGCCTTAATAGGCCTGACTTTTGGGAGAACTGGGGTTGGGGACTGGACTTTTGTGCCTTCCCCCACAGTGATAACCACTGTGGGGGATGATTTTTCTGTGTGTAAGGTACTTTGTTAGTCTGTGTCCAAGATGGCTGTCGGAAGAGAGAGTGGATGCTGGCGCGCTTTAGCTGCCGCTGCTCTCTCTTCACATTGTGTTTTTTTGATTTTTTGATTTTGTGTCTTTGGAGCGATTTCTATCTTTTATTTGTGTATTGATGATGTCCTTATTATTTATTTTTCTCCGACTATATGTTTTTTTCTCTTCTGTTTAATCTTTGTAAGGTGTCCTTGAGATTTGAAAGGCGCCCGAAAATAAAATTTATTATTATTATTATTATACGATACTGTGCGAACAGTCATAAAACACTAGATACATGAAACATGAGATTAAAGTGACGAGTGTAAAGGTTTTGGGATGAGCACCGATTGGGAGGGGGTGGGAAGTCAATCTATCCCACGCCAGAAGGGGGAGAAGTTGTACTGTTTGATAGCCACAGGGAAGAAGGATCTCCTGAAGCGTTCTGTATTGCATCTTGGTGGAACACTTTTGAAATGCAGAGCACCTTACAGTAGGTGAATGCTTCAGTGCCCAGATTCCTCTCCAAACATGAATATTATGTTGTGGGGTGGGGTGGGGTGACTAGTGGGGTGCCACAGGGATCTGTGTTGGGTCCACTGTTGTTTGTCATGTACATCAATGATCTGGATGATGGTGTGGTAAATTGGATTAGTAAGTATGCAGATGATACTAAGATAGGAGGGGTTGTGGATAATGAAGTAGATTTTCAAAGTCTACAGAGAGATTTATGCCAGTTGGAAGAGTGGACTGAAAGATGGCAGATGGAGTTTAATGCTGATAAGTGTGAGGTGCTACATCTTGGCAGGACAAATCAAAATAGGACGTACATGGTAAATGGTAGGGAATTGAAGAATGCAGGTGAACAGAGGGATCTGGGAATAACTGTGCACAGTTCCCTGAAAGTGGAATCTCATGTAGATAGGGTGGTAAAGAAAGCTTTTGGTGTGCTGGCCTTTATAAATCAGAGCATTGAGTATAGAAGTTGGGATGTAATGTTAAAATTGTACAAGGCATTGGTGAGGCCAATTCTGGAGTATGGGGTACAATTTTGGTCGCCTAATTATAGGAAGGATGTCAACAAAATAGAGAGAGTACAGAGGCGATTTACTAGAATGTTGCCTGCGTTTCAGCAACTAAGTTACAGAGAAAGGTTGAACAAGTTAGGGCTTTATTCTTTGGAGCGCAGAAGGTTAAGGGGGGACTTGATAGAGGTCTTTAAAATGATGAGAGGGATAGACAGAGTTGACGTGGATAAGCTTTTCCCACTGAGAGTAGGGAAGATTCAAACAAGGGGACATGACTTGAGAATAAAGGGACAGAAGTTTAGGGGTAACATGAGGGGGAACTTCTTTACTCAGAGAGTGGTGGCTGTGTGGAATGAGCTTCCAGTGAAGGTGGTGGAGGCAGGTTCGTTTTTATCATTTAAAAATAAATTGGATAGTTATATGGACGGGAAAGGAATGGAGGGTTATGGTCTGAGCGCAGGTATATGGGACTAGGGGAGAATACGTGTTCGGCACGGACTAGAAGGGTCGAGATGGCCTGTTTCCGTGCTGTAATTGTTATATGTTATATATGTTATATGTTATTATATGAAGGTCTCCTGAACTGTCAGCTCTGTTCGTATATCTGCACAGATGCCGCTTGTCCTGGTAGATCTTCAAACAGAAGATAGACACAAAATGCTGGCGTAGCTCAACGGGACAGGCATCATCTCTGGAGAGAAGGGATGGGTAACGTTTTGGGTCGAGACCCTTCTTCAGATCTTCACACATCGCCTCTGACATCGCTAAATTGCTGAACATAGTACAGTACAGTACAGCACAGGGACAGGCCCTTCGGCCCACACTGTTCTGCGCCCAACATGATGCCAAGTTGAAAAGGAAGGAACTGCAGATGCTGGTTTACACCGAAGATATACACAACATGCTGGAGTAGCTCAGCGGGACATTCCTGCTATCTGGAGATGCTGCCTGGCCCGCTGAGTTAATCCGGCATTTTGTGTCTATCTATGATGCCAGGTTGAACTAATATCAGTAGCTCAGCGGGTAGAGCCGCTGCCTCACAGCACAAGAGACCCAGGTTCGATCCCGACCTCGGATGCTGTCTGTGTGAGCAGTTTGCACGCTCTCCCTGTGACCACGTGGGTTTCCTCCAGATGCCCCGGTTTCCGCCTACATCCCAAAGACGTGCAGGTATGGAGATAAATTGGCCTCCGTAAATTGCCTCTGATGTGCAGGTAGTGGATGAGAACTTAGGATCACATACAAACAGTGTGAACGGGTGATCGATGGTTGACGTGGTCCCCGTGGGCCAAACGGGCGGTGTCCCTGCTATATCTCTAAACTAAACTAAACTAATCTCCTCCGCCTGCACATGATCCATATCTCTCCATTCCTTTCCTAACCATGAACCCATTCAGAAGCCTCTTCAATGCTGGTGGCTGCTTTTGCTAGGGGTTGGCAAAGTTTATAGATGCAAGAGACTGACCCAATCACAGACAAGGGCGGCTTAGTGGCGCATTTGGTAGATCCGCTGTCTCATAACGTCAGAGACCCAGGTTCGATCCTGACCTCGGGCATCATCTGTGTGGAGTTTGTACATGCTCTTGTCAACACATAGTTTAGTACAGAACTAGTGTACGATGATCGCTGGTCGGCGCGGACTCGGTGGTCTGAAGATCCTGTTTCCACACTGTGTCTCAAAAACAAACTCAACTAATGGGTCTCGACCTGAAGCATCACCCATCCCTTTTCTCCAGAGATGCTGCCTGACCTGCTGAGTTACTCCAGCACTTTGTGTTTATCTTCAGTGTAAACCAGCATCTGCAGTTTATTTCTACACACTTTGACCCTGCTTTGTTCTGGCCTTTTCTTACTTCCAATTCCTCCCCGCTACATTCAGTCTGAAGAAGGGTACCAACCCGAAACATCATCCATCCTTTTTCTCCAGAGATGCTGCCCGGCCCACTGAGTTACCCCAACACTTTGTGTCCATCTAAACTGAACTTTGCAGCTGTGCAGGGTCTTGGTGACACCACACCTGGAGTATTGCGTACAGTTTTGATCTCCTAATCTGAGGAAGGACATTCTTACCATAGTGGGAGTACAGAAAAGGTTCACCAGACTGATTCCTGGGATGGCAGGGCTTTCATATGAAGAAAGACTGGATAGACTCGGCTTGTACTCGCTAGAATTTAGAAGATTGAGGGGGGATCTTATAGAAACGTACAAAATTCTTAAGGGGTTGGACAGGCTAGATGCAGGAAGACTGTTCCCGATGTTGGGGAAGTCCAGAACAAGGGGTCACAGTTTAAGGATAAGGGGGAAATCTTTTCGGACCGAGATGAGAAAATCATTTTTTACACAGAGAGTGGTGAATCTGTGGAAGTCTCTGCCACAGAAGGTAGTTGAGGCCAGTTCATTGGCTATATTTAAGAGGGAGTTAGATGTGGCCCTTGTGGCTAAAGGGATCATGGGGCATGGAGAGAAGGCAGGTACAGGATACTGAGTTGAATGATCAGCCACGATCATATTGAATGGCGGTGCAGGCTCGAAGGGCCGAATGGCCTACTCCTGCACCTGTTTTCTATGTTTCTATGTTTCTATGCTTCTACTACTCTATCTGATGAAGGCCAATGTGAAATATATTGCCACATAAGGCTTTGGAGGCTAAATCAGTGGATATTTTTTAAGGCAGAGATTGCTGGTTTCTTGATTAGCTCGAGTGTCAGGGGTTATGGGGAGAATGCAGGAGAATGGGGATAGATAGGGAAAGATGGGGAGGAGGCGGAAGAGATCAGCCATGATTGAATGGTGGAGTAGACTTGATGGGTCGAATGGCCTAATTCTGCTCCTATCACTTATGAAGTTATACCATACATGAATATAATCAAACCGTACAGGGATACAGTGGGCCGTGCAAATGAGAAGGGAGAAGGCGTGCAGAATATAGTGTTCCAGCTGCATAGAAAATGCAGTTTAGAATTTGCAATGGTCACATTGAGGTAGATGGGGAGAAGGTGATTTTTTTCCCCATGGCATCTGACAGGTCCGTTCAAGTTGGTACACAAAATTGCTGGGGAAACTCAGCGGGTGCAGCAGCATCTATGGAGCGAAGGAAATAGGCGACGTTTCGGGCCGAAACGTCGCCTATTTCCTTTGCTCCATAGATGCTGCTGCACCCGCTGAGTTTCCCCAGCAATTTTGTGTACCTTCGATATTCCAGCATCTGCAGTTCCCTTTTGAACACCAGGTCCGTTCAAGTGTCTGATAACAGCGGGGAAGAAACGGCTCTTGATAAGTGATTACAAACTTACAAAAGGGGGGAAATGATGAGGAATGATCAGGGTATGAGTGGCCATTCATTAAGTTGGCTGCTTTCACGAGACAGTGAGAAGTGTATATAGAGCAGATGGACCTGCTGTATATAGAGCTGCTGTGGGTGATGTACTGGGCTATATCTGCAACTGTGCAATCTGTTGCTGCCTTGGGCAGAGCAGTTGCCAGACCAAACTGTCCCTTTTCTCCAAGGATGCTGCCTGGCGTGCTGAGGTACTCCAGCATTTTGTGTTGATCTAAACTATATAACCATATAACCATATAACAATTACAGCACGAAAAACAGGCCATCTCGGCCCTACAAGTCCGTGCCGAACACTTATTTTCCCCTAATCCCATCTACCTGCACTCAGACCATAACCCTCCATTCCTTTCCCGTCCATATACCTATCCAATTTATTTTTAAATGATAAAATCGATCCTGCCTCCACCACTTCCACTGGAAGCTCATTCCACACAGCTACCACTCTCTGAGTAAAGAAGTTCCCCCTCATGTTACCCCTAAACGTCTGTCCCTTAATTCACGTCATGTCCTCTTGTTTGAATCTTCCCTACTCTCAATGGGAAAAGCTTATCCACGTCAACTCTGTCTATCCCTCTCATCATTTTAAAGACCTCTATCAAGTCCCCCCTTAACCTTCTGCGCTCCAAAGAATAAAGACCTAACTTGTTCAACCTTTCTCTGTAACTTAGTTGCTGAAACCCAGGCAACATTCTAGTAAATCGCCTCTGTACTCTCTCTATTTTGTTGACATTTTTCCTATAATCAGGCGACCAAAATTGTACACCATACTCCAGAATTGGCCTCACCAATGCCTTGTACAATTTAAACATTACATCCCAACTTCTATACTCAATGCTCTGATTTATAAAGGCCAGCACACCAAACGCTTTCTTTACCACCCTAGCTACACGAGATTCCACCTTCAGGGAACTATGCACAGTTATTCCTAGATCCCTCTGTTCAACTGCATTCCTCAATTCGCTACCATTTACCATGTAAGTCCTATTTTGATTTGTCCTGCCTAGATGTAGCACCTCACACTTATCAGCATTAAACTCCATCTGCCATCTTTCAGCCCACTCTTCCAAATGGTCTAAACTAAACTAATACTTTATCTAATGAAAGCCAATTTGTCACTGAAGGCTGTGGAGGCCAAGTCAATGGAGATATATAAGGCAGCGATGGATAGATTCTTGATTAGTACGGGTGCCAGGAGTTATGCGGGGAAGCCAGGAGAATGGGGTTAGGAGGGATAGAATGATCAGCCATGATTGAATGGCGGAGTAGACTAGATGGGCCGAATGGCCCAATTCTATTCCGATCATCTGTACGATGTTTCGAAAGTCTTCTTGACCACAGGTGACGCCGGAGTGTGATTGTTGCCCTTGTTTTTACAGGCGTCGCGGCGGGGAAGAGGGGGTTCTCTGGAGTTTTAGCCCGGCCCGTCCGCCGCCCCGGGCAATGTGGAAGTTAGATGCCACACTGTTGTGGGCTGTGCGGTTGGACTTTCGCCCAGCTGCCGGGTCACCTGTGCATGCTGTTGTTCAGATGCGAGGTGTGTGGGAAGGGCTAGGGGCACTCCCCGAGTTTGGCAGACACCAACACGGGCACACCGGCGACTGGCCCTTCCAATGCAAGGCATGCAGCCTCGGCGCTGCTGCAACACTGGCGCTTGCACACCGGCGAGCAAGAATTCCCGGAGCGGGCGGCTCCCGTTCCGCTCTGACGCCTGCGGGAAGGATTTCCGCAGCGCCGGCTACCTGCAGCTTGCACAGCGGCGAGACCCCGTTCGTCTGCGAGGTCTCACGGTCGAGTTTTCGGCAGCCCGTCGCAGCCGAGAGCCCCCCGCCGGCGCAGCCAAGTGCGGGAGCGGCCGTTCGGCTGCGAGGTTTGCGGCGACCTGTGGATGCACCGGCCAAGCGGCCCTTCAGGTGGCAAGCAGGGATTACTGTAGCGCCTCGTAACTGCTGATCCACCAGCGCTTCCACACCGGCGAGCGGCCCTACTGGTGCGAGACCTGCAACAAGAGCTTCCTCAGCTCTTTATCCTTGATCTTCCTACTGCCTCACAGCTGACCGACAGCAGGCGCTTGCGGTGTGACTTCTGCCACCGCCGTTTCATCTACTCCTCCTCTCTGGAGATCCACAGGGGGAAACACACCGGCGAGAAGGCAAGGAGGTCCTACTGCAGTTGTTCAGGGCCTTGGTGAGGCCGCGCCTGGAGTATTGTGTGCAGTTTTTGTCTCCTTTTGAGGAAGGATATTCTTGCTATTGAGGGAGTGCAGCGTAGGTTTATTGCTATTGATCATATGTTCACCAGGGATGGCGGGACTGACATATGATGAAAGAATGGGTCAACTGGGCTTGTACTCACTGGAATTTAGATGGATGAGAGGGGATCTTATAGAAACGTATACCATTCTTAAAGGATTGGATAGGCTAGATGCAGGAAAAATCTTCCCGTGGTTGGGGGAGTCCCGAACCAGAGGTCACAGTTTAACAATAAGGGGTAGGACTGAGATTTACATTGTATCTCTGGTTGCTTTGTTCTCAGCTTCTCCTAGCCAACAATGATCTGTCCTACATTTTGCTTGATCCACGTCTCTTTTGATCTCATTTTCACACCTTACCCATCCTTATCTCGGTGTCTCCCTCTCCCATGATTCTCAGTCTGAGGAAGTGCCTCAACCCGAAACGCCACCCATTCTTTCTATCCAGAGATGCTGCCTGTCTCGCTGAGTTGCTCCAGCATGTTGTCTATCTTCGATGTAAACCACCATCTGCAGTTCCTAGACAGCAAGATCTCAAGAGAGAGAGAGAGAGAGAGAGAGAGAGAGAGAGAGAGAGAGAGAGAGAGAGAGAGAGAGAGAGAGATAGAGAGAGAGAGAGAGAGAGAGAGAGAGAGAGAATAGAGAGAGAGAGGAGAGAGAGAATGAGAGACTGACGCAGAGGCTAGAGCTCGGGGGGGCTCTCTGATCGCTGAGAGAGGAGCGGAGAGAGCCGAGCGAGAGAGAGGAAGTCTGAGAGAGCCTCTGAGAGAGGACCGAGATGAGGGACGGAGAGAGACGAATGAGAGAGAGAGAGGAGATGAGAGAGGAGCGAGAGAGGAGAGAGAGAGATGAGAGAGAGAGAGAGAGAGAGAGAGAGAGAGAGAGAGAGAGAGAGAGAGAGAGAGAGAGAGAGAGAGAGAGAGAGAGAGAGAGAGAGAGTGTATGTTGTACGTTTCGTATTGTATCTCTGCTGATCTTTGTGTGATCGCATTTCACCAATGAGGTTTTTGCCTGCACTGTATGTATTAGGCAAAACTCACCGTCATCCCACTAAAAATGTGAAGTTGCTGCTGGAGATTCTATTAGAGTCTACTTCCTGTTGTCACTGATAAACACAGACCCTTGCACGTCTTCCTCACTACATTGGGATAAATAACATGATTAAACATCATAAAATAAATGAGCAACACTGATTGGTGCGGGATACAAAGATTGATAGCTTTGTTAGTTTTCTGTGGAGTGAAAACAATTGCTAGGAAGGAACTACAGAGATTAATTCTTCATTATCAAGGGGTTATGGGGAGAAGGCACGAAAATGGGGTTGAGAGGGAAAGATAGATCAGCCGTGATTGAATGGCGGAGTAGACTTGATGGGTTGAATGGTTTAATTCTGCTCCGATGAAGCATGGTAGACTACATGCCCCAATCAGCATGAATGGTGCCGAAGAGGAAATGGTTGAGGTTTTCAACTTCCTAGGCGTAAATATCACTAACAATCTGTCATGGACTAACCCTATATACCTCCCAAGGTGACTGATGAAATTCGGCACGTCTCCAATTACTTTTAATACATTTCTGCAGATGCACCAGAGAAAGCATACATTCGGGCTGTATCACAGCTTGGTTTGGGAACAGCTCTGACCAGGACCATAATAAATTGCAGTGAGTTGTGGAGGTAACCCAGTCGATCCCGCAGACAAGATTTCTCACCATTGACTCCATCTACACCACGCTGCCTCGGAAAAGCAGCCAACATCATCAAAGACTTGTCCCACCCCGGTCATTCATTCTTCTCCCTGCTCCGGACAGGCGGAAGATGCTGTCTGATGATGGGTCTCGACCAGAAACATCATCACCCATTCCTTCCCTCCAGAGATGCTGCCTGTCCCGCTGAGTTACTCCAGCATTTTGTGTCTCGGCAGCAGATACAGAAGCTTGAAATCAAGCACCGTCAGACAGGAACAGATATTCCCCTCTGATATCAGACTCTGAAAACGGCCTTTCCATAATCATTGGGGTTATCAAGTTATCAACCACCCTACAATGATGCTTCGTTGAGTTCTCGTGTCCAAGATTCACCTCTCTCAACATATGGCCTCACCACCTATGCCACCAGTTGAGTTTCTATTCTACTCAGTTATTCATTCACAAACAAACGCTGACTTTGTTCGATCCTGTTAATGTTTTCTAAATGTTCTGGAATTAATTTTTATTTTGTTTTAGAGTCCAGCATTTCCCCCACTGTTGTCACGAGGCAAGCTGGTCTGTGGACCCCTGCTTAATCTCGCCCTCCATTGTTAAATAGTAGGTTTTCTCTGGGTGCTTTGGTTTCCCCCCATACAACAAAGACTTATAGGTTTGTTGGTCAATTGGCTTCGGTAAAATTGTAAATTGTCCCTTGTGTGTGTAGGATATTGTAATGCCCCTGTCCCACTTAGGAAACCTGAACGGAAACCTCTGGAGACTTTGCGCCCCCACCCAAGGTTTCCGGAGGTTCCCGGAGGTTTTTGTCAGTCTCCCTGCCTGCTCCACTACCAGCAACCTCCGGCAACCACCTGCAACCTCCGGGAACCGCACGGAAACCTTGAGTGGGGCGCAATGTCTCCAGAGGTTTCCGTTCAGGTTTCCTAAGTGGGACAGGGGCTTTAATAGTGTACACGTATCGCTGGCTGGCGCGGACGTGATGGACCGACGGGCCTGTATCCAGGCTGTATTAGTAAACTATATTAAAACTAATAATGGGGATACCCTCCCTTCTGTGGGAACAGCCAAGAGTCTAAATAACTGTGGAAGATGGCCACCAATACACATTATGTTATGGGCTACCTCCTTTAGTACTCTAGGATGTAGATTGTAGAAACATGGAACAGTTTACAAAGGAAGACACAAAGTGCTGGAGGAACTCAGTGGATCAGGCAGCATCCCTGCAGATCACGGATAGGTGATATTTCGGGTTGGGACCTTCTTCAGATTGATTGTAGGGGGGAGGTGGGGAATGAAATGTTGAAGCGAGAAGGGGCAGGACAAACGCGGGCAGGTAATTGGTTGATACTGGTGAGGAGAGTGGTAATGAATTATCGTTGGCTCCCCCCCCCCCCCCCCGTACATGTGTTGGGCGGGATGCTCTTCTGGGATGGACGGTTGCAGACAAGCGTCCAGAGTCTCCGGGCTGTTCAGCCTTTAACCGGACGTCATCTGCTGAAGAAGGGTTTCGGCCCGAAACGTTGCCTATTTCCTTCGCTCCATAGATGCTGCTGCACCCGCTGAGTTTCTCCAGCTTTTTTGTGTCATCTGCTGAGAGACGGGTCCCGTCTATCTCAAGGAGAAGCCAGCAACCAGAAGGTGAGTCTGGGCACACTCCCTCCGTCCCTCGCTGATCCTCCCCTCTCCCTTCCTCCTCCCACATCTGGACAGCACAAGGAGGTGAGCCGAACCACCTCCACCCCCCTCCCCCCTCTACCATACATCTACATTCCCTCTCCCTTGAATCAAAGTCTGGGGAAACTTTTTCACCCGAAACGCCATCTATTCCTTTTCTCCAGAGATACCGCCTGGCCCGCTGAGTTAAGCAATACAAAGAATTTCACTGACGCCCCACCCGCGGCTTTGCCCATTCGACATCCCCGACAGGCAGCACCTGTAGTCGGGTTCAAACCCGGGTCTCTAGCGCTGTAAAGCAGTAGCTCTACAGCTATGCCACCGTGCCGCCCCGAAATACAGCCATTCGATTGCTACTCTCCGCCGTCTCTGGCGCTACAAGGCTTACCACCGCGCACAACCACGACGCCGTTAGTTGGGCAAAGCGGTTGCCAGTTTACACTTGGTCTCGCCTAATGTAGAGGAGGAGACATTAGGAGCATTGAATGCTGTAGATGAGTACATGGATAGAAACACAGAAACATAGAAAATAGGTGCAGGAGGAGGCCATTCGGCCCTTCGAACCAGCACCGCCATTCATTTTGATCATGGCTGATCGTCCCGTATCAATAATCCGTGCCTGCCTTCTCCCCATATCCCTTGACTCCACTAGCCTCTAGAGCTCTATCTAACTAGGAAATGTTTAGATGGGCCAAACGCAGGCATGCATGGAGGACGAGTGTGGATGGGCCTGTTTCCTTGCTCACTGACCTATGAGGTTAGAGGAGATGCATGTCTCACATGCCCTTTCTCTCTCTGCAGATCCGGACCCTTCTCCTCTGCATCTCCTTCCTCAGGCCGGAACTTCTCCATCTCCCCGCGGCTCCCTGGACCATGGCGGTCGCCCACAAGGCCGGAGATGGTCCCCGCTTCACCGTGCGCCCGTTCCGGGCCGGCGACTCGCCGGAGGCCCGCAGGATATTCTCGGAGGGTGTGATGGACATGCCTTGGCCGGCCTTCCGCCGGGTCCCGCAGTCGCCAGCCGCGGCCTGCCTGATCCTGACTGCCGGGGCCGCCGTCTACGGAACCGGCTGGTTGCTCACCTGGGCCGCTCTGCCCGTCGCCGCGCTGCTAGCCCTCCTCTACCTGGCCTGCCGCATGGTCTTTGCCCGCTACCTGAGGGAGACGCTGGAGGCGGACATGGCGGACATTGAGGGGACGTACATGGGGAGGCTGGGGGCGGGGTTCTGGGTGGTGGAGGAGGAGGGGGGAGACGGTGGGCTGCGAGGGATGGTGGCGGCCCAGGAGGCCGAGGGACAGCCGGGCTGCTGCCAGCTCCTCCGCCTCTCGGTCGATCGGCGATGCCGGGGCCTGGGCCTGGGCCGCAGACTGACCCTCCGGGTGCTGGAGTTGGCCCGGGACAGCAGCTGCCGGGAGTGCGTCCTGTACACCTCCACGGCCCAGCAGCCCGCCATCCGGCTTTATCTAGCCCAGGGCTTTCGGGTGACCAGGGATGACGAGCCCATGCCCGGACCGGCCCTGCTATCCTGGGTCACCAACATCTACCAGTGCGAGATGAGGCTGGACTTCTGGACGCCGGTCATCCCGACTGAGGAGGTCTCGGGACACGGGGTGGGTACATGTCAATAAAGGAAACATCCCGTGAAGAAAAAGTCTTTGAGCTCGAAGCTAGACACAAAATGCTGGAATAACTCAGCGGGACAAGCAGCATCTCTGGAGAGAAGGAATGGGTGACGTTTTGGGTCGAGGCCTTGTTGACACTGGAATTTAGAAGGATGAGAGGAGTTCTTATGGTAACATAACATTCATGAAGGATTGGACAGGCTAGATGCAGGAAAAATGTTCCCGATGTAGGGGGAGCAGCACCAGGGGTCAAAGTTTTAAAATAATGGGTAGGCCATTGAGGACTGAGATGAAGAAAAATGTCTTCACCCAGAGAGTTGTGAATCTGTGGAGTTCTCTGCCATAGAAGGCAGTGGCGGCCAATTCACTGGATGTTTTCAGGAGAGTTAGATTTAACTCTTCGGGCTAAAGAAATATAGGGATATGGGGAAAAAGCAGGAACGTGGTACTGATTTTAGAGGATCAGCCATGATCACATTGAATGGCGGTGCTGGCTCGAAGGGCCAAATGGCCTACTCCTGCACCTATTATTCTATGTTTCTTCAGACTAGTCTGGTCTTTGACAAGTCTGCGGAAGGGTCTCGGCCCGAAACATCGCATATTCCTTCAGAGATGTTGCCTGTCCCGCTGAGTTACTCCAGCACTTCGTGTCTACCTTCGATTTAAACCAGCATCTGCAGTTCCTTCCTGCACACGTCTGTGAGCTTATTGGTGTGGTAATGTCCCTGTCCCACTTAGGAATCCTGAACGGAAACCTCTGGAGACTTTGCGCCCCACCCAAGGTTTCCGTGCGGTTCCCGGAGGTTCCCGGAGGTTTTTTGTCAGTCTCCCTACTTGCTTCCACTACCTGCAACTTCCGGCAACCACCTGCAACCTCCGGGAACCGCACGGAAACCTTGGGTGGGGCGCAAAGTCTCCAGAGGTTTCCGTTCGGGTTTCCTAAGTGGGACAGGGGCATAAGGGGGGAGATGGGAGGGATGGGGAGGTGAGGAGAGGCGAAGAGACACAAACATGAGGTTGAAGAGTGTTTCTATGTAACCTCCCCATAGTAATCTGACACAGTTATCGATGAACAAGGTGGTATCTCAGTTTCACCACAAGTGGTCCTTGAAATTGAGATGTAATTGTTTTAATTGATACTAATGTTGCGATACTGGATTACAAAATGAAAATAAAAGTATCCTGCTCTCTTCCCATCGAGATATGAAATATACTATTTTTGATATCTCGCCCACAACTCTGTCCTCCCTCCGATGCCCGTGTCGAGCGGGAATCTCTCTGCTTTGTCCAGGGATGGCTGGTCGTACAGAGTCCAGTTACGCCGGGCTGTTAATCTCTAACCGTAGACCGTCTGCTGAGAGCGGGATCCAGTTCACTTCGCGGACAGCGCAGTGAGTGGCGGTGAGTGTCGGCACACCCCCTGCTCCCTCCCTCGCCTCCCCCTACGACCCCCATCCACGGGGGTAACACGAGGCCAACCAGACCCACGCACGCCGTATCCCACCGCGGGGCGTCCGACTGCCCAGGCGTTCAGTAGCCGGCCTGGGAGGGGGTGGGGGTGTGGAGAGATGTAGGGGGAAGGGGAGGGTGAATCCTGCAAATCAGTGCTGGAGGCAGCAGGCATCCATTCCTTGCTCAGGACGATCTCAGGGGCGGCGGGGTGTGTTTGGGCATCAGGAGATAGGTGGAGCGGAGAAGGGGGAAGCCATCCTCTTGCGCTCATTTCAGTGGGACCTTGTAGGTGAAGGCGGAGGGTAGGAGTAGAATTCACTGACAGATGGGTGGAGACAGTCACAAAGGTTGGAGTCGTAAAGGAGACCAAAGGTTGTTGTAAAAGGGGAGGGGGTGGCATCGAACAGTAAAACCAGAGAGAGGGATAAGGGTGGAATGGGAACAGGCAGGAGGGGAAAGAGGGGAGATCAAATGGAAATGGGGGAGGGATATAGGAAATGATACGATAGAACTCTGGAGCGCTAGTATGGGTATTGTGGGCTGAAGGAACTGGTTTCCAGAGGGCTAGTATGGACATTGTGGGCCGAATAGATTCTTGGGCTGGCGGCTCAGTCACTCAAGCCTGTTGTGCTGGCAGCTCACTCACTTACGGCTGGTGGGCTGGCAGTTGACTCACGGCTATTCCTTGAAATTCCATTTCAAGCAGGGTGCAAGGCCACCAAAACGGCTCTCTACTCTTGTCAAAAGTGCCAAGGTTCCCGATGTAGCCCGTGGACACTGCCATCGTGTCATTTTCTCTTTTTGTAAAGTCCATTCAAAACCCCCGATATCCTGTCTGTTCTGGTGTAACAATTCACCTAATACTTAGATGAACAAAGGCTATTCACCTTGAAGACCTCGACAAATAAAATCTTATACAACCCCAAGGACGGCATCTTGCCACGTAGATACAACATAGAGATAGCCTGAGAAACTTTCGACAGTTGTCTCATTTCCTCGGCTTCATCTATTGCGCGCATGGAAGAGATGCTGGATGTTTACATGTCGCTTGCATCTATTCAACCACGTGTGCTCTTAGTTAAATCTCACGTCGTTGGGAGGGAGGGATGGAATGGATGTAATCACCGGCTAAAGCAAAAGCATAGTTAGGACAGGGAAATAATCCCACCACTTAATCCCACCAGGTTCCTGAATGTAACATTTCTGTTTTGAAATCAGTAACTCTCTTTTGAGTTTTAATGCCGACCCCGTCCTGTGGGAAGAGTTTGCGGCAGCTTGTTTCATAGTGCCTTCATTGTTGGTAGGTGCTGTTCTTTCTCATGGACCGCTGTCAGTGCCAGTTTTGCCAACTTCTATAGCCACTCTGCCTAGTGGAGTCAAACTTGAATCCACTCTATGATCTTTGGCAGTGACTCGTCCGTGCTGCGACTGCCACGGGGGCTTTTCAACGTCATTTTCGTTGCCCGTCAGATTTTAAGCCGAAAAACCATCTGACGCCGAGCGGACATGACGTCATAGAGCCGGAAAAAAATCAAGGTCTGTGGTCTTTGGAAAAAAGGTCTTACTTATCGAAAATAAAGCAAATATCAATATCTTTGAATCGCTGACATCGAAAAGGGTCGGGGGGGGGAGGGGAATCACCCCGTGTGTGGGTCGGGGTCCAGGGGTCGGGGGGGGGGGGGGGGGTTGGGGGGGGTGAATCACCCTGATGTGGGGGTTGGGGGTCCGATGGCGTTGCATCACGGTCAGTGACTCTGGGTGGGCGGAGGGACCAGCCTGTCCCACACCTCTGCTCCATCCTGCGCTGCCGACCCACAGCCTGTCACAGTGGGGGAGACGAGGCGGAGGGTGGCCGTGGGAGAGCGGGAGCTGTCCAGAGGGATGCGCTCTTTCGCCCGCTTACAACTTGGTGCTGCCAGTCACCTGTGGCTTGTGTGGGAAACTGATCCCCACCCTTCCGTCTCCATCGGCCAGTGATGTGATGGACGCGGGCCTCTGGACCAATCGCTGACAAGTTCCGCCCCCGGCAACGTCTTGTCCGTTATTTGACTTTTCGGCAGAGTGGCCATTCAATGAGTTGGGTTGTAGGCGACGCAGCCTTTCGGTGAGCTGGCGTTTCGGCATAGCGGCCTTTCGGTGAGTTTGCTTTTAGACGTCCCACCCTTTTGGTTAGTTGGCTTTTAGGTATCCCGCCCTTTCGGTTAGTTGGCTTTTGTGCTCCGTACGCTTTCGTTTAGTTGGCTTTTCGGCTTCGTTTTCGGTCGGTTATTTGGCTTCCACTTCTTTGCTTCGGCTTCTAGTCCTTCGACGCCACGTCCGGGTACCGCGCCTTATCCACTCACACATAGCCTCCAACTCGCAGGCGCGTCTAGAGAGGGAGAGGGAGGGGGTAGAGAAAGAGGGTAGAGAGAGAGGGGGCAGAGACAGAGAGAGAGAGAGAGAGAGAGAGAGAGAGAGAGAGAGAGAGAGAGAGAGAGAGAGAGAGAGAGAGAGAGAGAGAGAGAGAGAGAGAGAGAGAGAGAGAGAGGCAGAAACAGAGGGGCAAATAGAGAGAGGGGTGGGGGAGAGGGGGGAGAGAATGGGAAGAGAGGGGGAGGAGAGAGGGGGGGGAGGGGGAGAGAGAGTGGGGGGAGAGATGATGTGGAAGAGATGGTGGGGAAGAGGAAGGGGGGGAGAGGGGGAATAAAGGGTGGGGGAGAGCAGGTGGGGGAGAGAGAGGGGAGAGAGGGGGCGGTGGGGGAGAGAGGAGGGGGCGAGAGAGGGGGAAGAGACGGGGGGTAGAGAGGAGAGAGGCCGGGGAGGGAAGAGGAGGTGGGAGAGGAGGGGGGGGGAGAGTAGGGGGGAGGAGGAGGGGAGAGGAGGAGGGGAGAAGAGGAGGGGAGAGGAGGAGGGGAGAGGAGGAGGGTAGAGAGGAGGATGAGGGGAGAGGAGAAAGAGGGAGAGGAGAAAGGGGGAGAGGAGGGGAGGGAGAGGAGGAGGGGGGAGAGTAGGAGGGGGGAGAGTAGGAGGGGAAGAGGAGCAGGGGGGGGTGGAGGAGGGGGGAGGGTGTAGAGGAGGGGGAGAGGAGGAGGGGAGCGGGGCTGGTGGCCGCAGAGCAGCGGGGGTAGCAGCTGGGGAAGCAGCGGGGGCAGCGGTGAAATGGGAGGGGTCGAAGCCCAGCCGAGGCAGCCAAGCCGAGCCGAGCCCAACTGAACCCAGCCGAGGCAGCCGAGCTGAGCCAATCCGAGGCGAGGCAGTCGCTCCCAGTGTGATGAAGAATTACACGCGTCATCAGCGAAAGGCAGCCGTTTTAAAATTCAAAGTTTTTCCAGATTTTTGACCATTTTTACTAATAACAAGAATAAAGCAAGAAATTTAGGCATTTAAGGCATTATCGGACTCCACGGGAAAAATCTCTACTGGAATAAGTAAAAAAATTAACGTTAGCTCGTCGTTTTTTCGAGAAGATATAATTATGCACACAAAAATCCACACGAGAGTTTTATAAGTATAGAGATATGGGTAGATATGTATGTAGGTAGACACAACATGCTGGAGTAAGTCAGTGGGTCAGGCAGCATCTCTGGAGAAAGGAATGGGTGATGTTTCGGGTCGAGATTTTGTGTCTACCTTCGTTTGAAACCAGCATCTGCAGTTCTTTCCTCACATACTGTGTACTATGTTTACACACACACACACACACACACACACACACACACACACACACACACACACACACACACACACA
The DNA here is from genome assembly GCF_010909765.2 of Amblyraja radiata. NCBI lineage: Eukaryota > Metazoa > Chordata > Chondrichthyes > Rajiformes > Rajidae > Amblyraja > Amblyraja radiata. The sequence continues at coordinate 20,299,063 of NC_045985.1, read as the reverse complement.
CACACACACACACACACACACACATATATATAGATAATACACACACATAAGTACACATAAGAAACATATGAATAATAATAGTGCAATAATAACAATAATAATCTATGTAGTTCAGAGCTCATGGTTTAATAGCCTCGTGGTTTAAAGGAAGAATCTGTTCCTGACCCTGGACGTTACAGTTTCCAGGCACCTGTACCTTCTTCCCGCTGGCAGGGGTGAAATGAGTATGTGCTCAGGATAACGTGGATGCTGGGTGCCTTTTTGACTCTATGGGGTTTGAGGAGATGCATATGGACGTCTGTCTCGCTTCATCTTTCTCTCTGTTCAGATCCAGACCCCTCTCCTTCCTCTGGCCGAAACTCCACAACCTCCCAGCGGCTCCCTGCACCATGGCGGCCGCCCACAAGACCGGAGGAAGTTCCCGCTTCACCGTGCGCCCGTTCCGGGCCGGCGATTCGCCGGAGGCCTGCAGGATCTTCTCGGAGGGTATGATGGACCTGCCTTGGCCGGCCTTCCGCTGGGCCCTGCAGTCGCCCGCCGCGCCCTGTCTCCTCCTGGCTGCCGGGACCGCCGTCTACGGAGCCGGCTGGCCGCTGGCCTGGGTCGCTCTGATCGTCGCCGTGCTGCTAGCCCTGCTCTACCTGGCTTGCCGCCAGGTGTTCGCCGGGTACGTGAAACAGCAGCTGGAGGCGGACATGGCGGACATTGAGGGGACGTACATGGGGAGGACGGGGGCGGGGTTCTGGGTGGAGGAGGAGGAGGGGGGAGGCGGTGGGCTGCGGGGGATGGTGGCGGCGGAGGAGGCCGAGGGACAGCCGGGCTGCTGCCAGCTCCTCCGCCTCTCGGTCGACCGGCGATGCCGAGGCCTGGGCCTGGGCGGCAGACTGACCCGCCGGGTGCTGGAGTTCGCCCGGGACAGCGGCTACCGAGAGTGCGTCCTGTACACCTCCACTCCCCAGCAGCCCGCCATCAGGCTCTACCTAGCCAGGGCTTTCGGGTGACCAGGGCTGACGAGTCATTGCCTGGACCGACCCTGCTATCCTGGGTCACCAACATCTATGAGTGCGAGCTGAGGCTGGGGCTTCTAGACGCCGGAATCGAGTTCGGTATTCCTAGTGCGCATGCTCAGGTCAGAGGTCACTAGCTATGAAGCAAACATCATAGAGATGAGTAAGATGGTCCACTCCTGCAAAATCCAATGGACTGGCGGGTAGTACACAACGGAGCGGAATGTCCGCCATTTTGGGAAACCTATCCGACTTCCTTTATGCCTCTCGCAGTGTAATCAGCGTTGCGGGGGAACAATATGTGTATATATATATAACAGACACACATGTCCATTCATTATATTAATAAATGTGTGTGAAAATATTTGGGGCATAGAAATTGAGATGTTAACCAACCCAACTAACACTAAACAATGTGTGTACTATTATTTGACAATTCCGCTGTTAGCTGCAGATTCAAGATTGGACCAAATATACCTATTAATGGAAATGAGTTATTGAGTATTATTTAATATTTTGCTATTTTCTTGGGATGTAAATTTTGAATTGCTTTAATATCTCAACGGCACTGATCAATAAATGGAAAATCACCATGGCTCATGTACTGTGTTTGAATTGATATTTGTATTGAACTTGCACCTCCCAGCGGCTCCCTGGACCATGGCGGCCGCCCACAAGGCCGGAGAGGTTCCCCGCTTCGCCGTGCGCCCGTTCCCGGCCGGCGATTTGCTGGAGGCCCGCAGGATTTTCTCGGAGGGTGTGATGGATCTGCCTTGGCCGGCCTTCTGCCGGGCCCTACTGCCGCCCGCCGCGTCCTGCCTCCTCCTGGCTGCCGGGGCCGCCGTCTACAGAGCCGGCTGGTCGCTGGCCTGGGCCGCTCTGCCAGTCGCCGCGCTGCTAGCCCTTCTCCATCTGGCCTGCCGCATGGTCTTTGCCCGCTACCTGAGGAAGACGCTGGAGGCGGACATGGCGGACATTGAGGGGACGTACGTGGGGAGGCCGGGGGCGGGGTTCTGGGTGGTGGAGGAAGAGGGGGGAGGCGGTGGACTGCGGGGGATGGTGGCGGGGCAGGAGGCCGTGGGACAGCCGGGCTGCCGCCAGCTCCTCCGCCTCTCGGTCGATCGGCGATGCCGATCGTAGCGGGTGGCCATTGAAATTGACACGCAATTGTTTTAATTGATACTTATGTAGTGATATTGAATTACACAAAGTAACACGCGGTCTGTAGTGGCTTTAGGTTGCAGAAATGAAAATAAATTAATTTTGTCCTCATCCCAGCGAGATATAAAATATACTATATTAGATATCTCGCCCTCAACTCTGCCCTTCCTGCGGCACTCCTTCCTGTCTGTCCTTCCCACGGCGCGCCCACCTCGTCGCCCGTCTCTTCACCTTACCCCTCACACGGCGCTCCCTCCTTGACGCCCCTCCCGCGGCGCTCCCTCATTGCTGCCCCTCTTGCGGTGCTCCCTCCATCTTACCCCTCCCATGACGCTCCATCCGTGATGCCCCTCCCGCGGCGCTCCCTCCTCGCCGCCTCTCCTGTAGCGCTCCCTCCACCGCGCCCCTACCACGGCACTCTACCCTTGCAGAGGGAGGGTCAGGTAAGGGGGAGGTGCAGGGAGATTTGGGAGGACATGTGGGGGGAGGTTAGTGTAGAGAGGGTGAGGTTGAATGAAATTTTGGGGGGGTGTTGTTAGGGGGCGGAATGGGTGGAGAGACAAGGTTTGAGAGAAGGTCTGTGGGGTGTGGGGAGGGTGACATTTGGGATGTTTGAGGGTGGTGTGGAAGGGGAGGAAAGTGTAGGAAGATGAGGTTTCGGAGGTGGTATTGGGGAGAGGAGGTAAGGGGAGGGTGACATCGGGGGTGTTTGGACGGAAGTTTGAGGGGAAGAGGGGTGAAGGTTTGGGGAGGGGAGGTTGAGATGTGGGACAGAGGGACAGCCCGGGGTGAAGCTCCGCTCCCTCCGATACCTGTGTCGAGCGGAAACATCTCTGCTTTGTCCCGGGAAGGCCGGCCGTACAGAGTCCAGATGCGACGGACTGTTAATCTTTAACCGGGCGCCCTCTGCTGAGAGCCGGGTCCAGCCCACTTCGAGGACAACGCAGCGAGTGGCGGTGAGTGTCGGCACACCCCCTGTTCCCTCGCTCGCCTCCCCCTACGACCCCACGAGACCAACCAACCCCACCCCGTATCCCACCCACCGCGGGACGTCCGTCTACCCAGGCGTTCAGTAGCCGGCCTGGGAGGGGGTGGGGGTGTGGAGAGATGTAGGGGGGAGGGGAGGGTGAATCCTGCAAACTAGTGCTGGAGGCGGCGGGCATCCATTTCTTGCTCAGGAGGATCTCAGGGGCGGCGGGGTGTGTGTGGGCATCAGGAGATAGGTGGAGCGGAGAAGGGGAAGCTATCTTCTTGCGCTCATCACAGTGGGACCTTGTCGGTGAAGGCGGAGGGTAGGAGTAGAATTCACTGACAGATGGGTGGAGACAGTGAGAAAGGTTGGAGTCGTAAAGGAGACCAAAGGTTGGTGTAAAAGGGAAGGGGAGGGGAGGGGCATCGAACTGTAAAAGCAGAGAGAGGGATAAGGATGGAATGGGAACAGGCAGGAGGGGAGAGAGGGGAGATCAAATGGAAATGGGGGAGATGGATATAGGAAATGATACTTTATTCAACTTTATTCATCCCAAATGGGAAATTCCACTGCCAACAGTCGGAAAACTCTCAATACATGAAACATGAAATCAAAGTCCAGGATTGGGTGTGTACAAAGATTGTGGAGGTTTGGGTGGAGTGTGAGGCGGGGGGTTTGTGGGGAGTGTGGGGGGGGGGGGAGTGTGGGGGGTGGGGGGGTTGAGATAATGTGTGTGGGGGGGGGGTTGGGGAGAGTGTGTGGGGGGGTTGGGGAGAGTGTGGGGTGGGGGGAGTGTGTGGGGGGGGGGGGGTGGGGAGAGTGTGTGGGGGGGTTGGGGAGAGTGTGGGTTGGGGGGAGTGTGTGGGGGGGGGGTGTGGGGAGAGAGTGGGGGGGGTGTGGCGGTGTGGGGAGTGTGGGGGGGGTTGAGGTAATGTGTGTGGGGGGGTTGGGGAGAGTGTGTGGGGTGGGTTGGGGGGAGTGTAGGGGGGGGGTGGCGGGAGTGTGGGGGGGATCAGTCTACACCAAGGCAAAAGGGGGAGATGTACAGTTAGGCAGCCAGTGGCGTTCCGTGCTGCATCTTGGTGTCTGTTGTAAGAAGGAGAGGAAGGGAATAGGGTGACCAGGGTGGTGGGAGAAATGGGTACACATCGGCGATGGGTAGGAGAACAGTGGCGTGTAGGGAGACTATCACTTGAAATGTGAGAATTCAATGTTCATATTATTGGGTTTAAGTTGAGGTTTGTTATTGTCGCCTGGACATACGTACAACGAGGAGCTTTGTAACCATATTTACCTACATATTTACACAGACATATACACACGCCTACACACACATACATATACACACATAAATACATGCATATATATACACGCCCACATACATATACAGCTCACACACACGCACATATATAAAAATTCAAACACACACATATACATGTATATATAAAGATATATATATATCTTTATATATACCTGCATATTTTGGTTCCATGAATGTCAAATTGACTCATCGGTATTGCAGTTACATTGCCATTTTAAATGTTTAAGAAATAACTGCAGATACTAGAAAAATCGAAGGTAGACAAAAATGCAGGAGAAATGCTTGAGTCTGAAGAAGGGTCTCGACCCGAAACGTCGCCTATTCCTTCGCTCCACAGATGCTGCCTCACCCGCTGAGTTTCTCCAGCATTTTTGTCTACACTTTTTTAAAGTGTGCGATGAGCTTAAGCCAAATTGCTTGTTCTTTACGGGAAAACCCGCCGACAGAAAACTATTCTCATTTGTGAGGGTGGATGAGATCGGGAAGCCTTGGGCTAAGTGAATTGTCCGTGACTTCATTTATTTATTTGTATTGTTTTTAAATATGTGTTTTTTTGAGCGTGAAAAATCCTGTGATCAGCGTTAGAGCGTTAAAATGACGTGAATTGCGTGAGAGTTGGCAGCCCTGGGATCTCTGCCTCACGATGTTTCTCTCTCTCTCTCTGCAGATCCAGACCCCTCTCCTTCCTCTGGCCGAGGCACCTCCTCCACAACCTCCCAGCGGCTCCCTGGACCATGGCGGCCGCCTACAAGGCCGGAGGGGGTCCCCGCTTCACCGTGCGCCCGTTCCGGGCCGGCGACTCGCCGGAGGCCCGCAGGATATTCTCGGAGGGTATGATGGATCTGCCTTGGCCGGCCTTCCGCGGGGCCCTGCGGTCGCCCGCCGCGCCCTGTCTCCTCCTGGCTGCCGGGGCCGCTGTCTACGGAGCCGGCTGGCCGCTGGCCTGGGCCGCTCTGACCGTCGCCGCGCTGCTAGCCCTTCTCTACATGGTTTGCCGCCTGATATACGCCGGGTACGTGAAACAGCAGCTGGAGGCGGACATGGCGGACATTGAGGGGACGTACATGGGGAGGCCGGGGGCGGGGTTCTGGGTGGTGGAGGAGGAGGGGGGAGGCGGTGGGCTGCGGGGCGTGGTGGCGGTGGAGGAGGCCGAGGGACAGCCGGGCTGCTGCCAGCTCCTCCGCCTCTCGGTCGACCGGCGATGCCGAGGCCTGGGCCTGGGCGGCAGACTGACCCGCCGGGTGCTGGAGTTCGCCCGGGACAGCGGATACCGGGAGTGTGTCCTGTACACCTCCACCGCCCAGCAGCCCGCCATCCGGCTGTATCTAGCCCAGGGCTTTCGGGTGACCAGGGACGCCGATCCTATGCCCGGACTGGCCCTGCTATCCTGGGTCATCAACATCTATGTGTGCGAGCTGAGGCTGGGGCTTCTGGACGCCGGTAATTCCTACGAAGGGGCCCCAGTGACAGGGAGAGGGGGGCGTCAATAAACGAAACGTCCCGACTGGGAACAATCTCTGAGCTCATTTCGTTGGGGAGGGGAGTCATGTCAATAAAGAAAACGTCCTGACTAGATATAGTCTTTGAGCTCATTGGTGAGGGGAGAGGAGAGGAGGGGAGGTGAGTGGAGGGATGAGTGCGGGGAGGTATGTAGTTGGAGCAGGGATAGGGAGGGGAGAGGAGGGGTGGGGAGGAATGAAGGGAGGGGAGAAGGAGAAGAGGAGGTAGAGGAAGTTGGGGGGGGGGGGGGAGAGAGGGATGGGGAAGGGAAGTGGAGGGATGGGGGTGGGAATGGATAGACGGAGATGGTGGGAAGGAGAATTGAGAGGAGGGATGAGGGGAGTCATAGGGGGGAGATAGGAGGAGAAAGGGTGGGGAGGGGTGGGGAGGGGGGAGATGCGATGGGGAGGGAGTGTGGAGGGGAAGTAATGGGCATTGGAGCTGGAGTAGATCAAGATTAGGTATTGTCCCATACACACATCAAGCTGCTCAGGGACCCCCTAAACTGACTACATGGATCACGGGTCAGCAGTGGAGAAACTCAAGAACTTTAAACATCTGGTGTGTATATTTGAAGATCTGACCTGGGCCCAGCACCTTGATGTAATCACACAGAAAGCCTCTAAACACCTCAACTTCTTGGGATGAAGGGTCCCAACCCATAACGTCACCTATCAATGTCCACCAGAGATGGTACCTTAACCCGCTGAGTTACTAGAGCAATTGTGTTCCTCGTCAGATTCCTGCGTCTGCAGTTCCTTAAAGCCCCTGTCCCACTTAGGAAACCTGAACGGAAACCTCTGGAGACTTTGCGCCCCACCCAAGGTTTCCGTGCGGTTCCCAGAGGTTGCAGGTGGTTGCCGGAGGTTGCAGGCAGTGGAAGCAGGTAGTGAGACTGACAAAAACCTCCGGGAACCGCATGGAAACCGTGGGTGGGGCACAAAGTCTCCAGAGGTTTCCGTTCAGGTTTCCTAAGTGGGACAGGGGCATCACAGTCTCTAACGCCTCTACTGCCCTGGAAGATTGAGGAGATTCAGCATGTGACGAATACTCTCTATCATTTCTACTACATAGAGCATATTGACTGGTTGCATCATGGCCTGGTTCAGATACTCGATGCCAAGGAGTGAAGGAGATTAATGAGAGTGGTTGACACTGCCTGGTGTATCACAGGTACTGACCTCCCCGCCATTGAAGGGTTCTATAGAAGTTGCTGTCTCAAAAAGGCAGGCAATATCAGGTTCTGGCTCTTGAACACAACACTAATCTCCACTTGGAAATTCTATCAACTGTCTGCTCAAAGAAAGTTGGGAGATTTTTTTCCATTTATTTTGTTTTTATATTTATTCAAATTTCATTCTTTATAGACTATGTGTTTTGTGTTTGCAGGCCTAAAGGCTGCTGTAAGTAAGAATTTCATTGTTCCATTGTCAGTGCGTGTGGTAATTATACACTCTGGACTTCTTGGCATTCAAAGCCCCTGTCCCACTGTACGAGGTAATTCAAGAGTTCTCCCGAGTTTCCCCTGATTCCAACTCGGAGAATTACGGTAATTGCCGCTCGTGGGTAATCGGGGCTCTCGTGGACATTTTTCACAATGTTGAAAAATCTTCACGAGTTTACTGCGTTTCCCGGATACCTGCCGTTAGCGTTATGAGCCGCTAAGTGACGTCCCGAGCTCCAACGTACCCGGTCAGTACATTCTGCGTACTTACCACGAGTTCGATTTATTTTTAAACTCGGGAGAACTCTTGAATTACCTCGTACAGTGGGAAGGGGCTTACAATCCTGTCCGTGTTACACCAGGACAAGACAATACATAGAAACATAGAAAATAGGTGCAGGAGTAGGCCATTCGGCCCTTCGAGCCTGCACCGCCATTCGATATGATCATGGTTGATCATCCAACTCGGTATCCCATCCCTGCCTTCTCTCCATATCCCCTGATCCCTTTAGCCACAAGGGCCGCATCTAACTCCCTCTTAAATATAGCCAATGAACTGGCCTCAACTACCTTCTGTGGCAGAGAATTCCACAGATTTCACCACTCTCTGTGTAAAAATTGGTGAGACCATGCTTCAAAGTGTTCAATTGTCTTATCTACCGACAACAGAACATTGAAAATTTTCATTGAAGCAACCTAACAGGAGCGTTAACACAATAACTCGCAGATAATATATAACAATAATTAAAAATGCAATATTAATACTGCTAATGTTTAAGAAGGAACTACAGATGCTGGAAAATCTAAGGTAGACAAAAATGCTAGAACAACTCAGTTTCTCCAGTATTTTTGTCTACCATATTAACAATGCTATGTATTTGGAGACCTGCTGTGGGAGGGATGTCATAGAGCTACGAAGGGTGTAGAAAGGATTCAGCAGGATATTGCCAGGACTGGAGTGCTTATCAGGAGAGGTTGGATCGGCTAGGATGATTTCTGTTTTAAGAGATCTGAGGGCCTGGATGAGGGGGATCATCACAGCATTTCCCCCAGGGTGAGGGAATCTAAAACTAAGAGGACATTGTTACATCAAATTGAGATTATTGTCATTTGACCAGGAACGATGTAGTTCCAGAACAGGAGAAATATTGCTTGCAGCAGCACGAGAGGCACATAGACAGACGATACACAATAAATTATCCACATTATTCAATGTGTAGGAGCAACTGCAGATGGTGATTTCAATTGAAGATGGACACAAAATGCTGGAGTAACTCAGTGGGACAGGCAACATCTCTGGATAGAAGGAATGGGTGACGTTTCGAGTCGAGACCCTTCAGACCTTAATTCAATAATTTTGCATAAAGTGATCTGACTGTAATAATGTTTGTTGCTGCTGTGGAGCATATATTAAAAACACACAAACATATCTATATCTCTATCTATCACTATATAGACACTAGAGACGGAAATTAGCTACTGATTGGCTACAATCTCGCATATTTACATGCAAATGTTCATTAATATGCACTGTCCCTATAAACAAATTATTATTATATTATTATTATTATTATTATTGTTATTATATATCTATGTAGTGATAACGGAGTTTCGTTTGAGCCTCACTGAGGTTGAAATGACATGGAATTAATATTGTATTGTATACATTTATACATACATACATGTGTGTGTGTGTGTGTGTGTGTGTGTGTGTGTGTGTGTGTGTGTGTGTGTGTGTGTGTGTGTGTGTGTGTGTGTGTGTGTGTGTGTGTGTGTGTGTGTGTGTGTGTATTCCACCACTCCACCAATTCCAATAATTGTGGCTGGTGGTGGTGGTGGTGGTGAGGGGGGGGGGGGGTGGTTCAGGAGCGCTAGTATGGGTGTTATGGGCCGAATGCACTGATTTCCAGAGGGCTAGTATGGACACTATGGGCGTTAACTTCATAGTGGTGATTGACAGGCGAGAGGACCATCCAGCTAAACTCAAGATGTTTTAAACACTCATAACCTTTTTCTTCATCGATCGGAAAAATTCTCGGGCTGCCTCAGCGGAGGAGGACTGTGAGTAGGATGGCCAAAAATCATAGCGATATATGGTAGCGTTTTTTCTAAAATCCATATACAGCGCAGACAGGAAGTGGCCATGATGAGACTTTTAGTTATATAGATGTGTGTGTGTGTGTGTGTGTGTGTGTGTGTGTGTGCGTTATTATGTATTTGTGGCTTGCGCAGTGTTCACCACATTTTACAGTCTTCTACGTTCCTGGTTCGATTTGCCGAACCAAGCCACGGTGCAACCAGTCAATATAGTCTATACTCTGTTCTATATTTCATTCTATACTCTGACTCATCGTCTGCGATTGGTCCAACAACGGTGGTTTAGTTTAATTAGAGATACATGGATGAGAAGGGAATGGAGGGTTATGGTATGAGTGCAGGCAGGTGGGACTAAGAGAAAAAAGTTGTTCGGCACGGACTTGTAGGGCCGAGATGGCCTGTTTCCGTGCTGTAATTGTTATATGGTTATACAGTGCGGAAACGGGCCCTTCGGTACACCGGGTCCGCGCTGACTAACGATCCCCCCATATAAACCTCCTGCCTGCCTCGTACACACACGAGGGACAATTTTTACATTTCCCAAGTGTGGGAGGAAACGGAAGATCTTGGAGAAACCCCACATGGACATGAGGAGAAGGTACAAACTCCACACAGACAGCACCCGTCGGGATCGAACCTGGGCCTCCGGCGCTGCAAGGCAGCAACTCTACCGCTGTGCCGGTGGTGCCGTCGGCGAACCTGAAGATGGTGTTTGAACTGCATCCAGCTACACAGTCGTGATTATTGTGTGAGTAGAGCTGGCGGTTGATCACGTCGCTTTGAGCTTTTCCGGTGCAGGTGTATTTTGAGGGGGAAGTGCTGGTGACAATTCATACCGCTTGTGGTCTGTTGTTAAGGAAGTCGAGGATTCAGTTGCAGAAGGATACGCAGAGATCCACTTCCGTGAGCTTAGAACCGGCCTGGAGGGTGATGATGTTGAACGTCCTGATAACCATATATAACCATATAACAATTACAGCACGGAAACCTGCCATCTCGGCCCTTCTAGTCCATGCCGAACACTTACTCTCGCCTAGTCCCATCTACCTGCACTCAGACCATAACCCTCCATTCCTTTCCCGTCCATATACCTATCCAATTTATTTTTAAATGATAAAATTGAACCTGCCTCCACCACTTCCACTGGAAGCTCATTCCACACAGCTACTACTCTCTGAGTAAAGAAGTTCCCCCTCATGTTGCCCCTAAACTTTTGTTCCTTAATTCTCAAGTCATGTCCTCTTGTTTGAAGCTTCCCTACTCTCAATGGAAAAAACGTATCCACGTCAACTCTGTCTATCCCTCTCATCGTTTTAAAGACCTCTGTTAAGTTCCCCCTTAACCTTCTGCGCTCCAAAGAATAAAGACCTAACTTATTCAACCTTTTCTGAAACTTAGGTGCTGAAACCCAGGCAACGTTCTAGTAAATCTCCTCTGTACTCACTCTATTTTGTTAACATCTTTCCTATAATTTGTCGAACAGACTTGTAGTCTATGGTCTGTAGTCTATGTACAACAGCCTGACCTATATGGTTTCATGTGTTGGAAGGAACTGCAGATGTTGGCTTAAACCGAAAACGGACACAAAATGCTGGAGTAACTCAGCGGGGCAGGCAGCATCTCTGGGGAGAAGGAATGGGTGACGTTTCGGGTCAAGAACCTTCTTCAGACTCACTTTGTTTTTGTCGTCAAAGTGGCCCAGTGCAGAGTGGAGAGCTGGTGAGATTGAATCCTCCGTTGATCTGTTGTGGTAGTAGGCAGATTATAGTGGGTTCTGGTTCTTGCTACGGTGGGAGTTGAATTGCGCCACAACCAACCTGTAAAAGCACTTAATCACCACGGACGTTAGTGCCATCGGTCATTAGTCAATGAGGCTTTGATGAGGATTAGTTTAGGAATAGAGCGTGGAAACAAGCACTTTGGCCCACTGAGTCGGCGCTGACCAGTGATTCACATTATCCTACACACACGAGTGGCGATTTTCAATGTTTACCAAAGCCAATTAAGCTACAAACCTGTACGTCTGTGGAGTGTGGGATGAAACCGGAGCACTTGGGGGGAAACATGTGGTCAGAGAGGGAGAACATGCAAACTCTGTGCAGCCACCACCTGTAGTCAGGCTTGACCTCGGGTCCCTGGCAGTGTCAGACAACAACTGTACTGCTGCGCCACCATGCCTCCCCGATGTTACCTTGCTCTTCTTGGGCACTGGTATTATTGATGCCCTTTTAAACCAGGTGGGAACATTAGCCCTCAATAATGAGAGGTCAAATAATGTCAACAAAATTCCAGCTAGTTGGTTTGTACAGAATTTAATAACATGACCAGATATACCATTTGGTGCAGACCGAGGGTTCACCCTCCTGAAGGATCTTCTGAAGTCGGTATCTGGGTCTGAGACTGTAATACCATCCGGGGGCTATGGGCGGCCGACAAGGCACGTCAGTGTTCTCCCCATCAAAGCGTGCGTAGAATGGATAGAGCTCGTTCGGGAGTGATGCTTTGCTGTCGCTTGAGCTGTCTCCTGGTTTTGCCTTGTAGGACGTGATGACGTGCAAGCCCTGCCACAGCTTCCGAACATCCGCCTCATTCTCCATTTTGGAGTGAAGGTCCCCTTTGGACATTATTGGCCTTATCAAGGTCATATCTAAGCTTCTTGGTTAGACTGCATCACCCTCCTCGCACTCAATGTCCGAGCCTGAGTCCGGAAGGTTCCTATTCTCAGCTGCCTCTCCCACCCCTTCCATGTGAAGTGGGCGTGCAGGCCACGTCACCTGGTCCCTCCACTGTCACCATCTCACCCCCAGGATCAGTGACGGGGGCAAGTACCGGTGCCCCTGACTGTGACAAGCGGCCTGGTGAATGGCCAGTCTCCTGCACACTCCCACCGCCCTCTGTAACCGGATTGGGGACGATGAAGTCGGATGAAAGCTCCGGGGCTGGCAGTGAACGGACCTGTCCAACCGGAGGACACAATGCGAAAAGACCCTGCCCTTCTCCGCACCCATGGTACCCGCCCTTGCACCGCCACCCAGAGAGTCCCCGTCCTCCACTACCTGGGGAATCACCTCACTGTGGCCGATGTTCCTGGAGTCTCCCCTACTCCCTCAGCCGGTGGGGCAGCACACCCCTCATCTGGGCTTGTAGCCTCAAGCAGGGGACCCACCCCCACACTCAAGTCTTCCCCTTCAGGCTGACCCTGGTCATCCTGTAAGCCAGGGAATGCGTTCCCTGGGGGAACAGTTCCCACGGGTAGTGCGTCACAACCCTCGGGTAGTCCCTGTAATCCAGAGGCATCGTCCAGCTCAGAGGAAGTGTGCCCTGTGTACTCCACCTCAACAGGGGGTGAATGTCCCCCTTCAGGTTGTCCCTGGACTTCAGAGCCGTAGTCCGTATGGGAGGACCCATGCCTCCTTCCCTTCCGACCACTGGCATCCGACTTCCTCCGACTTATTTGTCCCCCATTGGTTGTACAGTGAACTGCAGAAGCCTCTGCCTCCGTACAACCGTCTACCTGCTCACCCTCTCAAGCTTCCCGATTGTAGCGCCACCGGTAGAGCAGAGAGGAGGGAGGGCGTGGGAAGGGAGGCGAGGAAGAAGGTACGTGGGAAGGGGTGGCGAGGATGGAGGGACGCTGGAGGGGCGGCGTGGATGGAGGGACGCGGGACAAGCAGGAAGGAGGGAGCGTTGGAGAGCCAGGAGAGTCGCCGGAGGGGCAGCAATGAGCGCCGTGGGAGGGCGAGAGAGAGAGAGAGAGAGAGAGAGAGAGAGAGAGAGAGAGAGAGAGAGAGAGAGAGAGAGAGAGAGAGAGAGAGAGAGAGAGAGAGAGAGAGAAAGACAGCGAGAGAGGCAGAGAAAGACAGAGAGAGGCCGGCAGACAGAGGGAAAGACAGAGAGATAGACTAAGAGAGAGGCAGGGACAGTGGAGATAGACAGATGCGACCGAAAGCGAAAGAGAGCGACAGAGTGAAATGGAGGAGACAGAAGGAGAGAGAGATAGATTTAGAGAGAGAGACGGGAGAAATGAAGAGAAGCAGTAAATATCCGACAGAATGCTGAAGCCTCTGCCCGTCGGGGTCAATGCTGGCCAGAGCAGTGTCCACAGCACACCTTAGAGATATAGTGTGGAAACGGGCCCCTCAACCACCTAGCGGTATGATAATTGATTTCTCTAACTTCAAGTAACCCTTGCTTTTCCTCTCTCCGTCCCTCCCCATCCTTGTTCTCCAACTAGTTTCACTGTCCTCCTGATTAAACGTTATCGATTTTGCCTGGTTGTCATCTTCCCCTCAGCGTCAATGAACCATTCTATATTTTCCTTGTTCAACTTCCGCTTTGAACTGTTTTCACACCTGAAACTTCCACATCTCCATGTCTCCCTCTCCCCTGACTCTCAGTGTGAAGAAGGGTCTCGTCCCGGAAAGTCACCCATTCCTTCTCTCCAGAGATGCTACCTGTTCCTCTGAGTTACTCCGGCAATTAATTGGATGGAGGTGGAGCTGCTCACAGGATGGTGCAAATCCCACAACCTCATTCTGAACGTGGGAAAAGCTAAGGAGATGGTGGTTGACTTCAGGAGGGCGGGAAAACAACACCATACACCTCTGCACATCGATGGAGCTGATGTGGAAAGGGTCAGCAGCGTGAAGTTCCTAGGACTCCACCTGTCAGATGACCTGATGTCCACAACCAACACCACAGCACTGGTCAAGAGAGCCCAGCAGCGACTACACCCTCTCCGAAGACTACGTAAAGCAGGTCTCCCCACTACACACCTACAAACTTTTTATAGGGGGACAATCGAGAGCACATTAACCAACGGCATCACTGCCTGGTTCGGGAGCTGCAAGGCGTACGAACGGCACCAACTTGACAGGATTGTGAAGACCGCCAGCAGGATTATTGGTGCTCCACTCCCTTTCTTGCTGGACATATACAGGAAGAGATGTATCAACAGAGCCATCTCCATCATCAAAGACCCCTACCACCCATCGCATCACATATTCTCCATCCTGCCATCTGGGAAGAGGTACAGGAGCATTAGCTGCAAAACCAGCAGGATGCTCCTCAGCTTCTTCCCGCAGGCTATAAGACTGTTAAACGGACTTTGCCCCCTGCCAAAGTATCGCGCACCAACCACCAACCTGGACAGAGCCACTGTCGTGCCGCTGCCGATCGGAACGCCTGTTGATGTTTAGTTGAGAGTAGTGTTAAACTTGTTCATGATATATGTATTTTTATTTCTATTTATTTTTTACTGCACACTGAATGGACACTGGTTTGAGTAACGTTTTTTTGTTTCCTCTGGGTATGTGAGTACTCAGGAAAATAACAATAAAGATATACAATACAATACAATACAATCTCCATGCCCCTTCTCTTCCCTGATGTAGCTAGGCATACACCATAGAAACTGGCACTTTGGCCCATTGTGTCCACGCTGACCATTAGGCACCAATCTACTCTGACCCCATACTGAATCCGATGGTTCTACGACTGTAGCTGTCCCTTCACAAGAATGATTCTAGGCCTGAGTGGGTTAGCATATGATGGGCGTTTGACAGCACTGGGCCTCTACTCGCTGGAGTTTAGGTTGAACGGGCACTTCATTGAAAATTCCACTCAATCTCGATCTGCTCCAAATGCCTTGACCTCCACGCCCCAGTCCACCCCTCCACTCCCCTCCCTTTCCCGCACTCTCTACCCTTCCACTCCCCACACCACCCCACCACTCCCCTCCCTTTCCCGCACTCTCTACCCTTACACTTCCCACACCACCCCACCACTCCCCTTCCCGCATTCCCCAACCCCCAACATTATCTCCATCGCTCCCCACACCAGTGAGAGCTCAGAGACTACATCTCGTTGGAAAGTTTCCTTGATCGTTTATGTCAACACCCACCGTGTGGCCGTACATCTTCAGTGGTGATTCCCAGCATCCAGAGGATACAAGCTCATCTCGCACAGGTAGATGTTGGTGACTAAGGAGAGCAGGGGTTGTCCGGGCAATGGCACCTTGTCCCTGGTCACCCGAAAGCCCTGGGCCTGGTAGAGCATGATGGCTCGATGCTGGACAGTGGTGGTGTCCAAGACGCACTCTCGGTAGCCGTTCTCCCGGGCGAACTCCAACACGTGGCGGGTCAGTCGGCGGCCCAGACCTAGGCCCCGGCATCGCCGGTCGACAGCGAGACGGAGGAGCTGGCAGCAGCCCGGCTGTCCCTCGGCCGCCTGCACCGCCACCACGCCCCGCAGCCCACCGTCTCCCCCCTGCTCCTCCACCACCCAGAACCCCGCCCCCGGCCTCCCCATGTACGTCCCCTCAATGTCCGCCATGTCCACCTCCAGCATTTCCCTCAAGTAGTTGGTATAGACCATGCGGCAGGCCAGGTAGAGCAGGGCTAGCAGCGCGGCGACGGGCAGAGCAGCCCAGGCCATCGACCGGCTGGCTACGTAGACGGCGGCCCCGACAGCCAGGAGGAGGCAGGGAGCGGTGGGCGACAGCAGCGCCCCGCGGAAGGCCGGACAAGGCTGGTCCAGCAAACCCTCCGAGAATATCCTGCGGGCCTCCGGCGAGTCGCCGGCCCGGAACGGGCGCACGGTGAAGCGGGGACCATCTCCGGCCTTGTGGGCGGCCGCCATGGTCCAGGGAGACGCTGGAAGATGGAGAAGTTCCGGCCTGAAGAAGGAGATGCAGAGGACAAGGGTCCGGATCTGCAGAGGGCGAGAAAAGTCAATTGAGACAGAGATTCTCATGCATCTCCTCTAACCTTATAGAGCCAGAGAGCAGAGAAACAGGCCCTTCGGCCCAACTTTCCCATGCACACCAGATGTCCCATTCAACCACATAACCATATAACAATTACAGCACGGAAACAGGCCATCTCGGCCCTACAAGTCCGTGCCGAACAATTATTTCCCCTAGACCCATCTACCCGCATTCAGACCATAACCCTCCATTCCCTTCCCATCCATATACCTATCCAATTGATTTTTAAATTATAAAATCGAACCACTTCCACTGGAAGCTCATTCCACACAGCTACCACTCTCTGAGTAAAGAAGTTCCCCCTCATGTTAGCCCTAAACGTCTGTCCCTTAATTCTGAAGTCATGTCCCCTTGTTTGAATCTTCCCTATTCTCAATGGGAAAAGCTTGTCCACGTCAAATCTGTCTATCCCTCTCATCATTTTAAAGACCTCTATCAAGTCCCCCCTGAACCTTCTCCGCTCCAGAGAATAAAGACCTAACTTATTCAACCTTTCTCTGTAACTTAGTTGCTGAAACCCAGGCAACATTCTAGTAAATCTCCTCTGCATTCTCTCTATTTTGTTGACATCCTTCCTATAATTGGGCGACCAAAATTGTACACCATACTCCAGAATTGGTCTCGCCAATGCCTTGTACAATTTCAACATTACATCCCAACTTCTATACTCAATGCTCTGATTAATAAAGGCTAGCATTCCAAAAGCTTTATTTACCACCCTATCTACATGAGATTCCACCTTCAGGGAACTATGCACAGTTATTCCTAGATCCCTCTGTTCAACTGTTCAACTATTTTCATGTACGTCCTATTTTGATTTGTCCTATCAAGATGTAGCACCTCACACTTATCAGCATTAATCTCCATCTGCCATCTTTCAGCCCATTCTTCCAAATGGCCTAAATCTCTCTGTAGACTTTGGAAATCTATTTCATTATCCACAACACCACCTATCTTAGTATCATCTGCATATTTACTAATCCAATTTATCACACCTTCATCCAGATCATTGATGTACATGACAAACAACAGTGGACCCAACACAGATCCCTGAGGCACCCCACTAGTCACCTGCCTCCAACCTGACAAACAGCCATCCACCATTACTCTCTGGCGTCTCCCATTCAGCCACTGTTGAATCCATCTTGCTACTCCTGCATTTATACCCAACAATTGAACGTTCTTAACCAACCTTCCACGAGGAACCTTGTCAAAGGCCTTACTAAAGTCCATATAGACAACATCCACTGCTTTACCCTCATCAATTTCCCTAGTAACCTCTTCAAAAAATTCAAGAAGATTAGTCAAACAATACCTTCCAGGCACAAATCCATGTTGACTGTTCCTAATCAGACCCTGTTTATCCAGATGCTTATATATATTATCTCTAAGTATCTTTTCCATTAATTTGCCCACCACTGAAGTCAAACTAACAGGTCTATAATTGCTAGGTTTACTCTTAGAACCCTTTTTAAACAATGCAACAACATGCGCAGTACGCCAATCCTCGGGAACTATTCCCGTTTCTAATGACATTTGAAATATTTCTGTCATAGACCCTGCTATTTCTACACTAACTTCCCTCAATGTCCTAGGGAATATCCTGTCGGGACCTGGAGACTTATGCACTTTTATATTTTTCAAAAGTGTCAGTACTTCTTTTACTTTGAATCTCATAGTATCCATAGCTACTCTACTTGTTTCCCTTACCTCACATAATTCAATATCCTTCTCCTTGGTGAATACCGAAGAAAAGAAATGTTTCAATATCTCCCCCATCTCCTTTGGCTCTGCAGATAGCTGTCCACTCTGTCTCTCTAATTTTATCCCTCGTTATCCTTTTGCTATTAATGTAGCTGTAGAAACCCTTTGGATTTACTTTCACCTTACTTGCCAAAGCAACCTCATATCTTCTTTTAGCTTTTATAATTTCTTTCTTAAGATTATTTTTACATTCTTTATACTCCTCAAGCACCTCATTTACTCCATGCTGCCTATAATTATTGTAGCTCTCTCTCTTTTTCCGAACCA
The DNA here is from genome assembly GCF_010909765.2 of Amblyraja radiata. Classification (NCBI taxonomy): domain Eukaryota; kingdom Metazoa; phylum Chordata; class Chondrichthyes; order Rajiformes; family Rajidae; genus Amblyraja; species Amblyraja radiata. The sequence continues at coordinate 20,280,766 of NC_045985.1, read as the reverse complement.
AGTGTCCAATTTCCCATGGCTCTTTCCAATTTTTACTATTTCCTTTCAGCCGAACAGGGACATAAAGATTCTGTACTCTTAAAATTTCACCTTTAAATGTCCTCCATTTCTCTTCTACATCCTTCCCATAAAACCAAATGTCCCAATTCACTCCTTTTAAATCCTTTCGCATCTCATCAAAGTTAGCCTTTCTCCAATGAAAAATCTCAACCATAGTTCTGACCCTCTCCATAATTATATTGAAACTAATGGTATTGTGATCACTGGACCCAAAGTGTTCCCCAACGCATACCTCCGCCACCTGGCCTGTCTCATTTCCTAACAGGAGGTCCAGCACTGCCCCTTCTCTAGTAGGTACCTCAATGTATTGCTGCAAAAATCTATCCTGCACACATTTTACAAACTCAAAACCATCCAGCCCATTTACAGAATGTGTTTCCCAGTCTATGTGTGGAAAATTGAAATCTCCCACAATCACTACCTTGTGCTTACTACTAATATCTGCTATCTCCTTACATATTTGCTCTTCCAATTCTCGCTCCCCATTTGGCGGTCTATAATACACCCCTATAAGTGTTGCTACCCCTTTCCCATTTCTCAGTTCCACCCAAATAGCCTCCCTCGACGATCCCTCCAATCTATCCCGCCAAAGCACTGCTGTAATATCTTCCCTGACAAGCAATGCAACACCTCCACCTCTTGCCCCTCCAATTCTATCACACCTGAAGCAACGAAATCCTGGAATATTTAGTTTCCAATCACAGCCCTCCTGCAACCATGTTTCACTGATCGCCACAACATCATACTTCCATTTACGCAGGTCTCACCTGCCCACATTTTGCCCATATTGATCCCCACCTCATCTGCATCGCCATCGCTCCCCACACCAATCAGCTCAGAGACTATAACTCGTTGGAAAGTTTCCTTTATCGATATGTCAGCACTCCCGTGTCTCGGGAACACTTCAGTGGGAATACCCGGCGTCCACAGGTCCCAGCCTCATCTCGCAATCGGAGATGTTGGTGCCCAAGGAGAGCAGGGCCTGTCCGCGTAATGACACCTTGCCACCCGGAAACCCTGGACACAATAGAGCCGGATGGTGGGAAACTGGTCAGTGGTGGTGTTCAGGACGCACTCTCTGCCGTCCCGCGGTACTGGGCGAACGGCAGCACCCGGCGGGCCAGTCTGCGGCCCAGGCGCCGGCATCGCCGGTGAACCGAGAGGCAGAGGAGCCGGCAGCAGCCCGGTTCAGGGCGTTGAACACTACACAGCAACCAGCTGGACAGGTTGCATTTCTGGAAAGAAACGTTGTGGGTCGAGACCCTTCTTCAGACATGTCAGCGGATAGACTTGACCTGAAGAAAGGTCCAGACCCGAAACATATAACATATAACATATAACAATTACAGCACGGAAACAGGCCATCTCGGCCCTACAAGTCCGCTCCGAACAATTTTTTTTCCCTTAGTCCCACCTGCCTGCACTCATACCATAACCCTCCATTCCCTTCTCATCCATATGCCTATCCAATTTATTCTTACGTCACCCATTCTGTCTGAAAAAGGGTCTCGACCCGAAACGTCACCCATTCCTTCGCTCCATAGATGCTGCCTCACCCGATGAGTTTCTCCAGCTATTTGTTTACCTTTCATTAAGGACAGTGCGCTTTACCTGCAACTCCAGCGCTATGACGCCGAGAACTCTGTGCCTTTCTCGTTGCTCCACCTGTCGAGCGAGTTTGGGTGGTTTGTACATGTCTTCCTTGTTGCCTGACCTGCTTTAAATGCGTGGAGAGGGGATGGGCAGGAGGAAGGGAGCAGGGAATGGGACGATGCTGTGAATGTGTCGAGACTTACCTACCCGTTGTTCCCCTCTCCTTGAGGACACTGGAGACAGGCTCCCGCACGAAGCCGGTACCGGAGGGGGGAGGGGGAGTGGAGATGATCCCCACCCCCCACCCCACCCCAACAGGACAGCCCATCCGCCCCACACCGCGCCCACCCCGCAAACCTTCACCTCCTCCCACACCTCCCCACCATCCACCCCTTCCCCATACATGACCCTCCCTCCCCACACCTCCCACTCCCGTCAAATCATCACAACTCATCCTGTGATGAATGGGAACGGTCCCCAAGCTGATGGCAGGAAGCAGTGGGAAGAAGCCATAGCCCGGATGGTGGGGTTTAGACAGCTGGTGTCTGCTTGAGGCAGCGCTTCATGCAGATGCTTTCAATGGTGCGATGGCTGTACCCGTGATGGGTGGACAGGAGAGAGATAGGGAGGAATTGATTTTGTTTTATATTGGCCTCAATTGTATGAAATAAGAAACAAGAGGAAGAAATGAACCAAGTGGTACATGTGGAACATCTGTTCGAATAGTTTTATTGCAATAAGATCACCTTTGGAAAAAACATTCAATTCAGGTACAGACGAAATGTGGAGGAAGGAACTGCAGATGCTGGTTTAAAAAGACGTTTGACACAATATGCTGGAGTAACTCAGCGGGATAGGCAGCATCTCTTGTGAGAAGGAATGGGTGACGTTTCGGGTCGAGACCTGTCTGAAGATGTCTTCTCTCCAGAGATGCTGTCTGACCCAGAACTAGGGGACACAGTTCCAGAACTAGGGGTCACAGTTTAAGGATAAGAGGGAAGTCTTTTAGGCCCGAGATGAGGAAATCATTTTTTACACAGAGAGTGGTGAATCTGTGGAATTCTCTGCCACAGAAGGTAGTTGAGGCCAGTTCATTGGCTATATTTAAGAGGGAGTTAGATGTGGCCCTTGTGGCTAAAGGGATCAGGGGGTGTGGAGAGAAGGCAAGGATGGGATACTGAGTTGGATGATCAGCCATGATCATATTGAATGGCGGTGCAGGCTCGAAGGGCCAAATGGCCTACTCCTGCACCTATTTTCTATGTTTCTATGTTTCTATGTTTCTATGACCCGCTGAGTTACTACAGCATTTTGTGTCTATCTTCAATTAAGGTACAGTTTGATTTAAATGTGTATATACAATTGATGTTTTTGTGTGCTGTCTGAGTTTCTGTGCCTGTGACGCTGCTGCAAGCAATGTTTTCAATGGATCTGCACCGCATCGAACGTGCGAATGGCAATAATCTCCATTCGATTTGACTTTCCCCTCTTGATTTAAATTCCCCTACCATCAGGGAAAACGGCTGTGACTGTCACCCTTGCTTACGACCATCCTGATTTTATAAACTTCTTTCTCATCACCCCTCAGCCTCATTCACTCCATGGAAAACAATCCCAGTTTATCCAACCTCTCCTGATACCACACGCACTCCAGTTCCGGCAACAACCTGGTCAAACTTGTTTGCATCGTTTGCAGCGTAACGCCATCCTTCCCACATCAATGGTCCAAGTGCCTGTCTCATAACTTCATAAGTGATCGGAGTAGAATTAGGCCATTCGGCCCATCAATTCCGCTCCACCATTCAATCGTGGCTGATCTCTCTCTCATAGAAACATAGAAACATAGACAATAGGTGCAGGAGTAGGCCATTCGGCCCTTCGAGCCTGCACCGCCATTGAATATGATCATGGCTGATCATCCAACTCAGTATCCTGTACCTGCCTTCTCTCCATACCCCCTGATCCCTATAGCCACAAGGGCCACATCTAACTCCCTCTTAAATATAGCCAATGAACTGGCCTCAACAACCTTCTGTGGCAGAGAATTCCAGAGATTCACCACTCTGTGTGAAAAATGTTTTTCTCATCTCGGTCCTAAAAGATTTCCCCCTTATCCTTAAACTGTGACCCCTTGTTCTGAACTTCCCCAACATCGGGAACAATCTTCCTGCGTCTAGCCTGTGCAACCCCTTAAGAATTTTGTAAGTTTCTATAAGACCCCCCCCCCCCCCCCCCCCCCCCCCCCCCCCCCCCCCACCCCTCCACAATCTTCTAAATTCTAGCGAGTACAAGCCGAGTCTATCCAGTCTTTCTTCATATGAAAGTCCTGACATCCCAGGAATCAGTCTGGTGAACCTTCTCTGTACTCCCTCTATGGCAAGAATGTCTTTCCTCAGATTAGGAGACCAAAACTGTACGCAATACTCCAGGTGTGGTCTCACCAAGACCCTGTACAACTGCAGTAGAACCTCCCTGCTCCTATACTCAAATCCTTTTGCTATGAATGCTAACATACCATTCGCTTTCTTCACTGCCTGCTGCACCTGCATGCCTACTTTCAATGACTGGTGTACCATGACACCCAGGTGTCGTTGCATCTCCCCTTTTCCTAATCGGCCACCATTTAGATAATAATCCCTTTCCGTTCTAACCCCATTCTCCTGCCTTCTCCCCGTAACCCCTGACACTGGTATGATGGTCATTAACTTCTTGTATGTTTTACTATTATGTATTATCTGTGAGTTATTGGCTTCACGGACGTGTTTGGTGGCAGCAATGAAGGATTTCAAAAGAATAGTCAAGGAATCAAGTGTCTTTAATAGTCACTTACACTGAGAGTGGAACAATTAAATTCTTACTTATAAAAGCAGAGCACATCTGAAAACACAAAGCACCTAAATAATCTGTAATCTAACACATTTAATGAATTAATCACCACGATACATGCAAAAAGACACCCAACGTTCTTAGTGCAACCAAAATCATTCAATAGAAGTTCCTAGTTGAGGTTGGTGTTGTGTCGGGTTCATCATCCTGAACCTGACAGTGGAGCCCTTTGGAGACAGCATCTTTTACAGATCCTTTCGATAGTGGGAAGGTCAGTACCCGTGATGGACCGGGCAGTGTCTACCATTCTCTATAATCATCTTCATTCTTCTGCATCAAGTTACCAAACCAGGCCGTGATGCAACCAGTCAACATGCTCCCCACCGTACACCTGTAGAAGTTGAAGAGCATTCTAGCTGACCTGCCATATCACCTCAATCTTCCAAGGAAGTGTAGTCTTGTAGACACAAGGAACTGCAGATGCTTGAATCTTGCGAGGAACACACAATGAGCTGGAGTCATTCAGTGGGTCACGGCATCATACCTGGAGAAGATGGAAAGGTGATGTTTCTTACTGCGACCCTTCTTCTCAGAGAGAAGAGTTGCTGGTGGGCTTTATTTGTCATCACATCGTAGTGCCGGGCCAAGGACAGATCTTCACACATATACCAACCCAGGAACTTGAAGTTGTTGCCTCTATGTATCGCAGGCCGACCGGCGTTCCATGTAGTCCTATGACCTCGGTTTAAGGTGTAGAAAGGAAGTGCAGATGCTGATCTAAACCAGCACCTGCAGTTGCTTCCTACACCCGAGTTTAAGGGGTCCATCATGAACTGCATACGGGACCAGACCTCACCTCGATCTGCTCCAACTGCCTTCACCTCCACTCCACACCCCCCCCCCCCCCCCTCCACTCGATACACCACCCCACCACTTCCCTCCCCTTCCCATTCTCCCCACCCCCACCATCATCTCCACCGCTCCCCACAGCAATGAGCTCAGAGACTATATTTCATTGGAGAGTTTCCTTTATTGATATGTCACCACCCACCGTGTCACCTCGTCAGTGGCAATTCTCAGCATCAAGAGGATACAACCTCATCTCGTAGTCGTAGATGTTGGTGACCCAGGATAGCAGAACCAGTCCGGGCATGGGCTGGGCGTCCCCGATCTGCCGAAAGCCCTGGGCCTGGTAGAGTCTGAGGGCGGGATGGTGGACATTGGAGGTCTCCAAGACGCACTCTCGGTAGCCGTTCTCCCGGGAGAACTCCAACACGTGGCGGGTCAGTCTGCGGCCCAAGCCTAGGCCCCGGCATCGTCGGTCGACAGCGAGACGGAGGAGCTGGCAGCAGCCCGGCTGTCCCTCGGCCGCCTGCACCGCCACCACTCCCCGCAGCCCACCGCCTCCCCCCTGCTCCTCCACCACCCAGAACCCCGCCCCCGGCCTCCCCATGTACGTCCCCTCAATGTCCGCCATGTCCGCCGCCAGCCACTCCCTCAGGTAGCTGGTATAGACCATGCGGCAGGCCAGGTAGAGCAGGGCTAGCAGCGCGGCGACGGGCAGAGCGGCCCAGGCCAGCGACCAGCTGGCTACGTAGACGGTGGCCCCGACAGCCAGGAGGAGGCAGGGAGCGGTGGGCGACCGCAGGGCCCCGCGGAAGGCCGGCCAAGGCAGTTCCATCACACCCTCCGAGAATATCCTGCGGGCCTCCGGCGAGTCGCCGGCCCGGAACGGGCGCAGGGTGAAGCGGGGACCGTCTCCGGCCTTGTAGGCGGCCGACATGGTCCAGGGAGCCGCTGGGAGATGGAGAAGTTCCGGCCTGAAGAAGGAGATGCTGAGGAGAAGGGTCCGGATCTGCAGAGAGAGAAAGATCAATTGAGACAGAGATTCACCTGCATCTCCTCTAACCCCATAGAGCCAGAGAGCAGAGAAACAGGCCCTTCCGCCCAACTTTCCCATGCACACCAGATGTCCCATTTACGTAGGTCTCATCTGCCCACATTTTGCCCATATTGCTCCAAACCTTTCCTATCCATGAACCTGTCCAAATATGTTTTGATTATCATCTACAGCTTTCGGAGTTCCCAACGTGGCTTTCAATACATCGGCCAAGATAGACTAGGAAACCGCTTCGCCGAATATACTTGCGCCCGGTCTGCCAAGACCTGTTGGATCTCCCAGTTGCTAAACCTTTTAATTCCCCTTGCATTTCCTACTCCACTCTCTCTGTCCCGAGCCTCCTTCTCCGCCTGAGTGAGGCCGCACCCAAACTGCAGGAACATCATTCCCTGGCACCTGAATCAGCGGGCAGCTTCGTCCCCTATATTACCGGGCTTCTGCACAGCCCTTTCATAAGCTGGGGTACAGTCCCGATTCTCCGACCTACCTCATTATGGACAACTGCTTTAGAAAGAACTGCAGATGCTGGAAAAATCGAAGGTAGACAAAAATGCTGGAGAAACTCAGCGGGTGCGGCAGCATCTTTTGAGCGAGGGAATAGGCGACGTTTCTGGTCGAGACCCTTCTTCAGACTATTCGCCTATTCCTTCAGACTACTTCGCCTATTCCTTCGCTCCATAAATGCTGCCTCGCCCGCTGGGTTTCTCCAACTATTTGTTTACCTTTCATTATGGACAGTGCGCTTCATCTGCAACTCCAGCGCTATGACGCCGACAACTCTGTACCATTCTCGTTGCTCCACCTGTCGAGCGAGTTTGGATTGTTTGTACATGTGTCACTTGTTGCCTGACCTGCTTTGAATGCGCGGAGAGGGGATGGGCAGGAGGAAGGGTGAGAGGGAGCAGGGAATGGGACGATGCTGTGAATGTGTCGACACTTACCTACCGGTTGTTGCCCTCTCCTTGTGGACAGTCTGGAGACAGGATCCCGCTAGATGCTGGTACCGGAGGGGCAGGGGGAGTGGAGAGGAGCCCCCACCCACCCCAGCAGGACAGCCCATCCGCCCCACATCGCGCCCCCCCCCCCCCCCAAACCTTCACCTCCTGCCACACCTCCCCCACCATCCACCCCTTCCCCATCCCTGGCCCTCCCTCCCCACACCTCCCACTCCCGCCAAATCATCTCAACTCCTCCTGTGATGAATGGGACCGGTCCCCAAGCTTAAGGAAGGACTGTGCAGAAGTGTGATAACAGAGGAGAAGCTGTTCCTGAGTCTGGTGGTGCGAGCTTTCAAGCTTTTGTACCTTCTGCCGGGCGGGTGCAAGGAGAAGAAGGAATGGCTCGGTGGTTTGACAGGTTTTTGATTATGTTGCCTGCTTTTCTGATGCAGCGTTAAATGTAGATCAAACCTCATTGCGAAACTTACCTTACCCCTCCCTACCCGACACACCTTCCCCATACCTGACCCGGCTGTCCCTCGTCATCATCTCCCGCAGCCCAGCGCCCCCACCTCCTCCACCACCCAGCACCCCACCCCCGTCCTCCCCACCTACGTCCACTCAATGTCCGCCTCCAGCTTCTGCTTCACCAACTCGGCGCAGTCCAGGTAGAGCAGGGCTAGCAGCGCGGCGACGGGGAGAGCGGCCCAGGTCAGGGGCCAGGCCGATTCGTAGACCGCGGCCCCGACAGCCAGGAGGAGGTAGGGGTCGGCGGGCGATAGCAGGGCCCGGCGAGAGGCCGACCAAAGCAGGTCCTGCAGACCCTCTCCGATAGCTCCTGCGGGCCACCGGCGAGTCGCCCACCCGGAACGGGCGCACGCTGATGGTCCAGGCACCCGCTGGGAGGTGGGGGCGCTTCGGCCTGGGGGAGGAGGCGCAGAGGAGAGGGGTCTCCGACGCTGGGAACTCTGTACCTTATTTGGCTTGTCTGCGTAAGCGTGTTGCCTGTATCTGTCTGGCCTGTTTGTGTTGCCTGTTGCCTCACAGACTTTGAATGCATGGAGAGGAGAGGGGAGTGGCAGGAGGGAGTGTGAGATTGAGCAGGGACTGGGACGGGGATGGGGGGGTGTCGACACTCACCTATGAGTTCCTTCCATCTCCGCACATGAATACACTCATGAAGAATATGTGCTCCAGTTGCAAAGAATTATTATTCTTATTTGTTATTCTTAGTTATTATTTATTTTATTCTGATTATATGTTTATATTTCCTGTTAACCTATGTAAGGTGTCCTTGAGATGTCTGAAAGGCGCCCAATAAATAAAATTTATTATTATTATTATTAGGTAAAATAAAAAAATGCAAGGGCATGGATGAGGTAGACTGGGAGATTGGGAATACATTCTTATGGACCTTCACCACACTGAATCCACGCCGACCATTGATCACCCGTTCACATTAGTTCTATGTCATTCAATTTTCTCATCCACTCCCACACACCAGGGCCAATTAACCTATAAACTCTTATGTCTTTGGGATGTGCGAGGAAACCAGACCATCCGGAGAAAACCCATTTGGCCACAGGGAAAACGTGCAAACTCCACACTGACTGCTCCTGAGGTCAGGATCGAACCTGGTTCTATGAAGCTGTGCACCAGCAGCTCTATCAGCTGCCCACTGTGCCACCAGCATTCTATGTGGTAATTGAAACTTTGAACGGATATTTAAACATTTCCCTGGATCGGATTTAGAGAGATATGGGTCAAATGCAGGCACATAGGTCTTGACCAGATGACAATATGTAGAAAGGAACTGCAGATGCTAATTTACACCGAAGATAGCAACACAACGCTGGAATATCTCAGTTGCATTTCTGGAAAGAAACGTTGCGTGTCAAGATCCTTCTTCAGACATGTCAGCGGATATTCTTGACGCGAAATGTCATTCATTCTTGCTTATCAGAGATGCTGCCTGTCCGCTGAGTTACTCCTGCATTTTGTGTCTTTCATCAGCTCGAATGACAACTTGGTCGGCATGGACAAGGTGGGTCGAAGCATTCTGTATGGTTCCATGAATCAGACTGGAGCCTAGCCTTTGGAGATGTGATATGTTCCCTGCCACAATGCTGCTGCACTCCAACTTTGCTTGGAAGACGAAAGAAAGAGAAAGACAGCCAAAATATACTGGAGTAACTCAGCGGGGCAGGCAGCATGTCTGGGGAGGAGGAATGGGCGACGTTTCGGGTCGAGACCCTTCTTCAGACTAGTCAGGGGAAAGGGAAACGAGAGATATAGCTGATGATGTTGTGAGACAAAGTATGATGAATGAAATAAATGCAAAAAATGTAACAATGATAAAGGAAACAAGCCCTTGTTAGCTGTTGGTACACAAAAATGCTGGAGAAACTCAGCGGGTGCAGCAGCATCTATGGAGCGAAGGAAATAGGCAACGTTTCGGGCCGAAACCCTTCTTCAGACGGTTTAGCTGTTTGTTGGGAGAAAACAAGAAGCTGGTGCGACTTGGGTAGGGGAGGGATGGAGAAGGAGGGTATGACAGGGTTACTTGAAGTTAGAGTCCAGACCCGAAACGTCACCCATACATTCTCACCATAGATGCTGTCTGTCCCGGTGAGTTACTCCAGCTTTTTGTGTCTATCTTCAGTTTAAACCAGCATCTGCTGGTTTCCTTCCTGCTCAATATTCGTACTGCTGGACTGCGGTCACTGGAATTTGTCTGCTTTGGTCTAACCAAGTGCTCTGCCTCTCTTCTTGATCAACTTAATAGTGGTAACAGCTGATAATAAATACATATTTCCTTCATTCCCTCACTTTCCGAATAGTCAAGCGATAGTCATTCAGCACGGAAACAGGCCCCTTGCCCCAACTTGCCTATGTCGACCAAGATGCCTATTCTCACTAGTCCCTGCTGTCTGCATTTGACCCGTATCCATCTACATCTTTCCTAACCAAGCACCCGTCTAAATGTAACAATGATAAAGGAGGTGGAACGTGTTTCCAGCTTCAGGTTTCTGGAGGTCAACATCTCCGATGACCTCTCTTGGACCCACAATACCTCAACACTGGCCAAGAAGGCTCACCAGCGTCTCTTCTTCCTGAGGAGACTAAAGAAGGTCCATCTGTCGCCTCAGATTCTGGTGAACTTCTACCGCTGCACCATCGAGAGCATCCTTACCAACTGTATCACAGTATGGTATGGCAACGGCTCTGTCTCCGACCGGAAAGCACTGCAGAGGGTGGTGAAAACTGCCCAACGCATCAGCGGTTCCTCACTCCCCTCCGTTGAGTCTGTCCAAAGCAAGCGATGTCTGCGAAGGGCGCGCAGCGTCGTCAAGGACTGCTCTCACCGCAGCCACAGACTGTTTACCCTCCTACCATAGGGGAGGCGCTACAGGTCTCTCCGTTGCCGGACCAGCAGGTTCAGGAACAGCTTCTTCCCTGCGGCTGTTATACTACTTAACAGTAGTTAAGTAGTACAAACCCCCCCCCCCCCCCCCCCCCCCCCCCCCCCCCTCCTCCCGGACACTCCTTCCCCAAGAACAATTGCACTACTACTACTGGACATATATATATAGTACTGCTCATTATTCTATGTTCGCTCTTCTGGGTGAGATGCTAACTGCATTTCGTTGTCTCTGTACTGTGCACTCCACACTGGCAATAAAGATTGAATCTGAATCTAAATCTGATTTTAATGTGTTAATACTATTGGCCTCAACTACCTTCCTTTCATATTCCTGACAGATGTTTTTGTATCTTCTGTAATTGTAGAACTAATAAAGAACACACCAGCTAAAGATTCAACAAGTTTATTAGCATATAGTAAAGTAACACTACAAGTAGTCACCACCGTGACTACATCCCTACTACCGACTAGTGGCTAAAAATGTTAGTGACATATGGTGACTCTAACGTAAGACCCGGACTGGATTTTAGATCCGGGAGGTGTATAACATAGGTACACAAAATTGCTGGGGAAACTCAGCGGGTGCAGCAGCATCTATGGAGCGAAGGAAATAGGCGACGTTTCGGGCCGAAACCCTTCTTCAGGCCGAAACGTCGCCTATTTCCTTCGCTCCATAGATGCTGCTGCACCCGCTGAATTTCCCCAGCAATTTTGTGTACCTTCGATATTCCAGCATCTGCAGTTCCCTTTTGAACACAGGTGTATAACATATGTGTGTTAATATTTGAGTGGTAGCTTGCCAAGCTTATTGTCAAAAAGTTCCTTATACTGAGCGAGAATTTGTTCAGTGGATTCTTGGGTAGGGGAAAGTTGGTGCACCTCTTCTGCAATGCGTATCAATCCCGTGTCCTGGCAGGCATCAATACCAAGTAGAGTCGTTACCTTGCCCGAAACAATAACAAAAAGTTCAGCTTGTGCACATGTGTCAGATGGCACTGAAGGTCAACCCTGCCAACTGGGCGAACCTCTCCTCCCGCAAATGGAATTAATGAAGCTGTCGTGTTTACGACAGTCCTTGACCCTGGACAACTCAGCCAGAGACATAATATTACTACGAGCTCCAGTATCCAACTTCGCCACAGCTGTGGTGTTGTTGCTTTGGATTGTAACTTCTAGATCGCTTATCTTACATGTAATCTCGGATAGAGAATGTATTTTTAGGCCGGAAATGTCAGGTTCCGACAAATTCTCACAAGGAACGGCACGGCTTGAGCTAGATTGGACAGGCGGTGGAAAATATCTTGCTGGAGCAGATTTACCTGCTGTCTGGGTTCTGAGCAGATCGACAGTAATGGCCGACACAAATCAGTTATGTAATTCCCCAGCCTTGTCACCCAGCTATCATTCATTTGTTCCATATCTCACTACATCGCCATCTATATATCTCATACGAATATTAATTTCTCTAACTTCAAGTAAACCCCTCTCCATCACTCCACCTCCCAAGTCCCACCAGCTTCAAAGTAGTCTTGTTTAGTCTCATTGGCTGTAACTTGTTTTCACCCAGCACAGCTAACAATGTCCCGTTCCCCTTTTCATCATTGCTTTTCGGCATATCTTTCATTCATTTGTTCCATATCTCATTACATCGCCATCTATATATTTCATTCCCCCTTCCCCTGACCCTCAGTCTGAAGAAGGGACTCGATCCGAAATGCCACTTATTCCTTTTCTCCAGAGATACTATCTGGCCTGCTGAGCTGGTCCAGCTTTTTCTTTATTTCCCTAGTATACATTTGCCTGCCTCTCTGTTTATGAGACTCACATTTGCCTTCAGCCACCTCTCTCCTTTACATAAGTTCATGTTTTTCTCACTGGTTACGTGAGGCACATATTCCATTACAGTGCATATTTAAGGCACGATTCATATTACATAGAAACAACGAACTGCGTATGTTGGTTTGCATATACGTGCTGGAGTAACCCAGCTGTTCAGACAGCATCTCTGGAGAACATAAACAGTTGACGTTTTGAGGTGGGACCCTTCTTCAGACTCCTCACAAAATGTCATAAAGGGCTGGAGTAACTCAACTCCAGTATCTCTGGAGGACATAAATAAGTGACATTTTGGGCTGGGGCCCTTCTTCAGTCTAATTATGGGGGAGGGGGCGGGAAACCAGGGAAGAAAGCTAGCAGAGTGGAGGAGCTGGGTAAAGCTAGACATCCTCTGTTTAAATTTAACTACGTCACTTTCAGACACATTGTAAAACCCCATCACATTATGAGCACTCTTCCCCATAGGCCCACTTTACAGAAAGATTATCAAGTAAACACTTTTTATTTCAGAAACAAGGTCTAAAATTATAATGTGTCTGGTGTTTGTCTTCCAGTTGATCCATATACATTGGACAAGTATGGTGCAGCAGTAGAGTTGCTGCCTCACAGCGCCAGAGACCCAGGTTTGATCCTGACCCTGGGTCCTGTCTGTCTCCTAATTTGAGGAAGGACGTCCTTGTGATCGAGGCAGTGCAGCGTAGGTTCACGAGATTGATCCCTGGGATGACGGGACTGTCATATGAGGAAAGATTGAAAAGACTAGGCTTGTATTCACTGGAGTTTAGAAGGATGAGTGGGGATCTTATAGAAACATATAAAATTATAAAACGACTGGACAAGCTAGATGCAGGAAAAATGGTCCCAATGTTGGGCGAGTCCAGAACCAGGGGCCACAGTCTTAGAATAAAGGGGAGGCCATTTAAGGCTGAGGTGAGAAAAAACATTGTCACCCAGGGAGTGACAAATTTGTGGAATTCCCTGCCACTGAGGGCAGTGCAGGCCAAATCACTGGATGGATTTAAAAGAGAGTTACATAGAGCTCTAGGGGCTAGTGAAATCTTGGGATATGGGGAGAAGGCAGGCACGGGATATTGATTGGGGCCGATCAGCCATGATCACAATGAATGGTGCTGCTGGCTCGAAGGGCCGAATGGCCTCCTCCTGCACCTATTTTCTATGCTTCTATGTTTCTGTACATTCTCCCTGTGACCATGTTGATTTCCTCAGGGTGCTCCGGTTTCCTCCCATATTAAGACTTATAGGTTTGTAGATTAATAGATTTCAGTAAAGTGTCTCTGATGTGGATGATAAAACTTGTGTATGGGAGATCGCTGGGTGACATGGACCCAGTGACCCAAAGGGCCTGTTTCCATGATGTGTTTCTCTAAAGTAACCTACACTAAACTCTCCTGTTGGTTCACGAGTCAACAGTGTTTTGTTGTCATATTCCCCAGACAGACCAATGAAATTCTTGTTTGCAACAGCAGAACATGTCCCCATGTTGATCCAGAAAAAAACAACTCATATACATTGCACACGTTGCCCCTTCACTGCTAATTCAGTCAAAGTGCAGTTTACGTTTTTGCCGTGTACATGACTATGTAACTCCTGTTTACACAAATGTTTTGAAATTATTCATGTCCAGTGTTACAAACACAAGTTGGATCATATAAATAAATCCTACCACCAAATCCTACCAACATTAAATCCAACTAACATCTCTATTGTTAACTTGGAACATGACCACCAGGTGGCGCCAGCAATGGCTGCCTCGCCAACAGTCTGTCTGTCCCTTCCTTCTTTGTTGTTTCAATAGTATGTGTGCTTTTAGTGTTCTTTAGTTTGTTTTATGTGGGGGTGGGGGGTTGGGAAAAACGTTTTAAAATATCATAAGCCCCTGCTCCACTTAGGAAACCTGAGGTTCCCGGAGGTTTTTGTCAGTCTCCCGAATGGTCGAAAGTGGTTTCCGCTTCTTCTATGTTCCGGCGATTATTTCAAAAAATTCAAAACCGACCGCGACTAAATATAGGTTGCCGTTTTAAAAATCAGTCATTTTTTAGTCGAAGCCGGTTGCGATGCTAGTTGAAGGTGGTTGCCGGTGGTTGCAGGTAGTTGCCGGAGGTTGCATGTGGTTGCCGGAGGTTGCAGCCTCCGGCAACCTCCGGCAACCACCTTCAACTAGCATCGCAACCGGATTCGACAAAAAAATTATCGATTTTTAAAACGGCAACCTATTTTTAGTCGCGGCCGGTTTTGAATTTTTTGAAATAATCGCCTGAACATATAAGAAGCGGAGGTACACAAAATTGCTGGGGAAACTCAGCGGGTGCAGCAGCATCTATGGAGCGAAGGAAATAGGCGACGTTTCGGGCCGAAACCCTTCTTCAGACTGATGGGGGGTGGGGGGGGGGAAAAAAGAAGGAAAAGGGGAGGAGGAGGAGGAGGAGCCCGAGGGCGGGCGGATGGGAGGGTGGGAGGAGATAGCTAGAGGGTTAAGGAAGGGGAGGTGACAGCAAGGGCTAGCCAAATTGGGAGAATTCAATGTTAATGCCATAAGGACGCAAGGTCCCCAGACGGAATATGAGGTGCTGTTCCTCCAATTTCCGCTGTTGCTCACTCTGGCAATGGAGGAGACCCAGGACAGAGAGGTCGGATTGGGAATGGGAGGGGGAGTTGAAGTGCTGAGCCACCGGGAGGTCAGGTAGGTTATTGCGGACTGAGCGGAGGTGTTCGGCGAAACGATCGCCCAACCTACGCTTGGTCTCACCGATGTAAATCAGCTGACATCTAGAGCAGCGGATGCAGTAGATGAGGTTGGAGGAGATACAGGTGAACCTTTGTCGCACCTGGAACGACTGCTTGGGACCTTGAATGGAGTCGAGGGGGGAGGTGAAGGGACAGGTGTTGCATTTCTTGCGGTTGCAACGGAAAGTGCCCGGGGAGGGTGTGGTGCGGGAGGGAAGGGAAGAATTGACGAGGGAGTTGCGGTGGGAGCGGTCTTTGCGGAAGGCAGACATGGGGGGAGATGGGAAGATGTGGCGAGTGGTGGGGTCACGTTGGAGGTGGTGGAAATGGCGGAGGATTATGTGTTGTATTTGCCGGCTGGTGGGGTGAAAGGTGAGGACCAGAGGGACTCTGCCCTTGTTGCGTGTGCGGGGATGGGGAGAGAGAGCAGTGTTACGGGGTATGGATGAGACCCTGGTGTGAGCCTCATCTATGGTGGCGGAGGGGAATCCCCGTTCCCTGAAGAACGAGGACAGTTCCGAACCACTTTCGACCATTAGGGAGACTGACAAAAACCTCCGGGAACCGCACGGAAACCTTGGGTGGGGTGCAAAGTCTCCAGAGGTTTCCGTTCAGGTTTCCTAAGTGGGACAGGGGCATTACCTCGATAGAGATGCATTCTTTTTCCGTATCATATCTCCGTCCGTGCTGTGGCCTAACATCGAGGAGTTGGTGGCTTTTGCTGGAGACCGAATTTGCAAGCTCCAACCTGCGGAAATATCATCACGAAGCTCGCGATCCCTTTGCCAGGGATTGACCTCGAAGCTCCAATCGCCAGAGCCTGCGGACTTTAACATCGTGGAGCTCGCGGTCCCTGGTTAGAGACCGACTTCGGGAGCTCCAAGCCGCAGGAGCTTCGACCGGTTGTATAGTAATGTGCATATTACTGTATCTTAATTGGTACACGTGACAATAAACCTTTGAAACCTTTGTAGCACATTGATTCTAACTGCACGTGGTGCAGCTGTAGAGTTGCTACCTTACAGTGCCATTGACCCGGGTTCCATCCTGATACTATGGAGTTTGTATGTTCTCCCCGTGACCTGCGTGGGGTTTCTCCGGTATCTCCAGTTTCCTCCCACATGGCGAAGACGAACAAGTTTGTAGGTTAATTAGCTTGGTAAAATTGTAAATTGTCCCCAGTGTGTGTAGGGTAGCGTTAATGTGCGGAAGTCGCTGGTCGGTCGCTGTGTCGAAGGTCATGTTTCTCTAAATGAAACTAAACTAAACATCTGCAGAGACCATTCCCTCTGCAACTCCCTGGTTAACCCATCCTCTCCCATCCAAACCACCCCCTCCCCAGGTACCTTCTCCTACAACCGCAGAAGATGCAACACCTGCCCCTATACCTCCTCCCTCAACTTTATCCAGGGACCACGACAGTCCTTTCATATTCGGCAGAGATTCACTTGTCCCTCCTCCAACCTCATCTACTGTATCCGATGTTCAAGATGTGGATTCCATTACATCAGCGAGAACACCTTTGCTCAGTCCACCTGAATCTACCTGATCCCCTGCTTGCTAAACACTTTAATTCCCCTTCCCATTCCCACTGACCTTTTTGTCCTTGGTCTCCTCCACTGTCAGAGTGAGGCTAAATGCAAATTGGGGGAACAGCATCTCATATTTCACTTGGGCAACTTATGGTATGACTATCGATTTCTCTAACTTCATGTAACCCTGGCATTCCCACTCTCTCTATCCCTCCCCCACCAAAGCCACACCAGCTTCTCGTTTTACCCAACAAACCCACTAACAATGATCTGTTTCCTTTATCATCATCACTTTTTAAAAAAAGATTTATTTAAAAAAATTTTTTTTTAATTGTTTTATTTCATTTCAACTTATTTATTTATTTATTTATTTTTACATTTTATTTGCACCATTCCCAGAGGCACTGCAATACTGGGTCGATGCGTGAAGTGGACCGAGCAAGCCCCTATTCCATCTCCCTGTTCCAAAAATCTATTTAATATATGGTCCCTAGCTGAGGGACGTATCAGATATTAAACTGATAAGAACAGATACTACACTTGATTTCTATTTAATATATGGTCCCTAGCTGAGGGACGTATCAGATATTAAACTGATAAGAACAGATACTACACTTGATTTCAGCCAAAAGGCCGAGAAGCGATCTCATCATCATCACTTTTTTGCATGCTTTCATTCATTGTTCTTTATCTCTACATCATCGTCAATATCTCTAGTTTCCTTATCCCTAAAACTAGCCTGAAGCGTCTCCCGCTTAGTTACTCCAGCTTTTTGTGTTTATCTTTGGTTTTAACCAGCATCTGCAGTTCCTTCATACCCATTTAAAGTAAACTAAACCAAACCTTATGTTATGATCTATGATCCGATCATTTCTCACCATTTTACTGATGTCCTCCTTTTTAATATTGATGCACCACCTCCCCATTCGTCCCACCTCTTCTTCCTATAGGTCCAACAACCTTACGAATACGGACTTAAGTTCCGTACTGGTATTGAGATCTTACCCATTTACTGTATTGCTGTTAATTTGCTCACTTAGTTAAGCATTTAGTTCAGAGTCAAGAGTCACGAGTGCTTACTTGTCATATGTAGAGAAATGGAACAATGATATTTTCACTTGCAGCAGCAGAACAGGTCTGTGAACATGGCACTCAATAGGTAATGTAATAAAAACAAAACCGAAAAGGAAGCTCAGTAGATTAAAAAAAATATTAGTGTCAAATATTGGTGTCAAAAAATATTAGTGTCAATTAGTGTAGAAACCCAAAGTCCCTGATTCAAACAAGACAGATCGTAGTTCTAAGTGTAGTTGCTGTTGGTAGTGTTCAATAGCCTGATGGTTGTTGGGAAGAAACTGTACCTGAACTTGGAGGTCATGGTTTTAAGACTCCTATACCTTCTCACCAAGGGAAGGAGTGAAATGAAAGCATGGCCAGTACCAGCACTGCTTTTAGTTGCAGTACCATTGGTTCCCTTCGTTGGTGGGGAGGTCAGTACCTGTGATGGAGTGGGCAGTGTCTCCTTTGTTCCTAGGCTAAGGATGCTGCCCTTGCAGACAGTGAGGAAGCGTGCCCACGCATACAGTGGGATATAGATCGACCGCATGAGAATTGACGGGTGGGGTTTAATCCGAGCAAGTGTGCACTTAATAATAATAACAATAATAATAATAATAATAATAATCTTTATTGTCATTGTACAAGACAACAAAATGTTGTGTTGCACTTTGGGAGGTCGAATGCCCCAGAATCAATCGCTATAAATCAGTGCCATCTTAAGTTTGCTGAGTTCAATATGACTCAGATGTGCATCGAGACCATCGGGTTCTATAATGAAAATGTCTTTCTTTAATGGCCCACCCACAATATCAGAGTCCCTTTGCCCCAAACTGAAGGGTGTAGCAATGTTACAAAATTTTGAGATAAAAAAAATCAAGTCTGCAATTTATCCCATCAGATAAAACATAAAAATAAGTTTAATTTGACACCTAATTCACTTTCATATCTTCAGTATTAATAAAGTTATGGCCATTTTCATACTGAAATTAGCATCTTGTTCCCTATTGCTTTTCCATTGACTTAACTCAAAAGCTGTGATCAAGGACAGTCAAAAGCCCATAACTTTCTTAAAAATTAAGAGAACTGAATGAAATGTTCAGTTATTATAGATTGAAGCATTCTGAAACAAATATGAAACAATCTTACTTGGGTGACCTGAAATTAAAGCATATAATTAGTTAGTTACCTAATTGTAGCTAATTACAAAATTCAATTACTTGATCTAAACATCTATCCATTTCTTTAGAAAAGGTTAACATTTATAAATAGCCTCAGTGTCCAAATAACATTCACACAAGAATTCACAATATAACATGATTTTTAAATCTCATTGTCATGAATTTATAGGCCAAATTTAGTGTTTACCGTAAATTAATGGCCATTTAAATCATCTTGCGAGTGGAATTTTGTGGAACGCAATCATTTGAAACGTTGCGGTTTGCGGTGAATTTAAACTCCATATCGGCAGGAAAAACACTGCCGGTTCGTATGGGGCCTAAATCACCTTTTCGCAATGTAAAACTTGGATTAAAGTAATCCTAAGAAGCAAGTTTATATGTAAAATAAACAACTTACCTATATTTGTCCCGTACGGGAGATCCGTCCCGTTGTCGGCGTTGACGGTGTTAGAAGTCGAGTTTTATTTTACTCCAGCCATTAAATTGTCCAGCGATGTTTTAAAAAAACTTCAGAGAACGGATGTCGGATCGATTTTTCTTCAGCAGCAGAACAGGCTGAGAAAGATCGACTCCAACAGCCGGGAGAAAACAGCATTTTAATCCCGCCCCCTCTCAAAGGCGCCAAAGTCGCGCACACGGCCAGTGGCAGAACTGCAGCGCCGCTGGAGGTAAGTTTTGTAACATACCTACATTGTGGGCCAAAGGGCCCATTCATCTCATACGGTCATAAGGAATAGTAGAATTAGGCCATTCGGCCCAACAAGTCTACTCCGCCATTCAATCATGACTGATCTATCTCTCCCTCTTAACCACCTTCTCCCCATAACCTCTGACACCTGTACTAATCAGGAATCTATCTACATCAGCCTTAACAATATCCACTGCCTTGGCCTCTACAGCCTTCTGTGGTATAGAATTTCACAGATTCACTACCCTTTGATGAATGAAGTACTTTTCTTTGCTCAATGTATGTACCTGGCCTGCTCAGTCACACGTGTATAAAACCATTAGTCAGTGTGGGAACGGTGAAGTAATGGAAGCTTATTGCCAACAGGTGGCACCCAGCACACTGCCCCAACTCGATCACAGGTAGAACAGGCAGTGACCAACATCACTTGTGGAATTTTAGAAGTGGCGCTGCGGTAGATTTGCTGCCTTACAGCACAAGAGGCACGGGTTCAATCCTGACTACGAGTGCTGTCTGTACGGAGTTTGTACGTTCTCCCTGTGACCACGTGGGTTTTCTCCGGGTGCTCCAGTTTCCTCCCACACTCTCAAGACGTACAGGTTTCTTAGATAATTGGCTTGGTATAATTGTAAAATTGTCCCTAGTGTGTGTAGGTTCGTGTACGAGGTGTTCACTGGTCGGGGTGGACTCGATGGGCCGAAGGGCCTGTTTTCCCGTTGTATCTCCAGTTTGCAGTCACCCACCCTGCGTCGCTATGTTGTATAGCAGAAGCAGCGACAGTAACACGTGCACAGTACTCTACTTGTTAGATATTCATGTATATTCCTTAACGCAGTGGATTCCCAATGTGGAGACTCATTGGTGTATTGATGCCAAATTCCTCCTACCACTCCGTGCTCCTCCCACAGTGAAGTACTGATCCCAACACATCCCTCTATCCCACCCCCATCCCATCACATAGTACTGATCCCAAACACATCCGGGTGGCAAGGTGGCGCAGCGGTAGAGTTGCTGCCTTACAGCTTCGGAGACCCCGGTTCGATCCTGACTACGGGTGCTGTCTGTATGGAGTTTGTACGTTCTGCGTGGGTTTTCCTCTGAGATCTTCACTTTGTTCCCACACTCCAAAGATGTACAGGCTTGCAGGTCAATTGGCTTGAGATAATTGTAAATTGTCCCTAGTGTGTGTAGGGTAGTGTTAATGTGATGTGATCGCTGGTCAGTGCAGCCAGTGGGCCGAAGGGCCTGTTTCCGCACTGTATCTCTAAACTAAAATACAATGAAACATCCCTCTATCCCACTCCCCTGTCATCACGTAGTAACGATCCCAAACACATCCTTCTGTCCTGCTCACCTCTCATCACACAGTGCTGGTCACAAATCGCACTGTCCATCTCTCATAGAAACATAGAAACATAGAAATTAGGTGCAGGAGTAGGCCATTCGGCCCTTCGAGCCTGCACCGCCATTCAATATGATCATGGCTGATCATCCAACTCAGTATCCCGTACCTGCCTTCTCTCCATACCCTCTGATCCCCTTAGCCACAAGGGCCACATCTAACTCCCTCTTAAATATAGCCAATGAACTGGCCTCGACTACCCTCTGTGGTAGGAAGTTCCAGAGATTCACCACTCTCTGTGTGAAAAAAGTTCTTCTCATCTCGGTTTTAAAGGATTTCCCCCTTATCCTTAAGCTGTGACCCCTTGTCCTGGACTTCCCCAACATCGGGAGCAATCTTCCTGCATCTAGCCTGTCCAACCCCTTAAGAATTTTGTAAGTTTCTATAAGATCCCCTCTCAATCTCCTAAATTCTAGAGAGTATAAACCAAGTCTATCCAGTCTTTCTTCATAAGACAGTCCTGACATCCCAGGAATCAGTCTGGTGAACCTTCTCTGCACTCCCTCTATGGCAATAATGTCCTTCCTCAGATTTGGAGACCAAAACTGTACGCAATACTCCAGGTGTGGTCTCACCAAGACCCTGTACAACTGCAGTAGAACCTCCCTGCTCCTATACTCAAATCCTTTTGCTATGAAAGCTAACATACCATTCGCTTTCTTCACTGCCTGCTGCACCTGCATGCCCACTTTCAATGACTGGTGTACCATGACACCCAGGTCTCGCTGCATCTCCCCTTTTCCTAGTCAGCCACCATTTAGATAATAGTCTGCTTTCCTGTTTTTGCCACCAAAATGGATAACCTCACATTTATCTACATTATA